>NW_026844334.1:35512127-36074769 GCF_029955315.1 Cylas formicarius | reverse complement strand
ATATATTATATATATATACTATATATATATAGTATATATATATATAATATATATATATATATATATATATATATATATATTATATATACTATATATATATATATATATATATATATATATATATATATATATATATATATATATATATATATATATTTATATAATTATATATATATATATATATATATATTTGAATTCGAAGGATAGCGCAACTTTTGCCTACCATTATTGAGAATTGTATACTAAGTGTTTATCCGTTTGTTTCATTATGTCGCTTCGTTCATTTACCTTAACTGTAAAGTATGGTTTTTGAGGAACTATGTGGTAGACTCTAATTTTGTAAGTATTTCTCACGATTGTTTGACCTGTTGTTTTCATTAAATTTTAGTTCACTCCTGAAGAAGTCAACAAATAAATTGACGAAATATTGAGTGTTAAAGAAAAAAGGTGCTTTCTATTTTCTTTGTTTTTTTTTTTCTCTTAACCACGGACCGCTACCCGATATCCTTTGAATTCAAATAAGTTTAGTACGGTCGATATAAGAAGAAATTCCAAGTGTTAGTATTGATGATGGTTTTTTATCAAGTGATTGGACAACTCTATGGTCTTCGCTCCGTAAAGTTGATGAAGCAGTGCGCAAATTTGAACAGAAGTTTAGCAAGGAACAATAATAGAAGAATTTTCCTCTTACGTTGCAGAAAATCTAGATTGACACCTAGACACATTCAAGATAGTGGAAAGAAGATACATGGACTATTAATTGTTGGTCATGATATATCGAGAGCAAACAGGATAGACAGGTTTATATCTGACATTAGTTTTAAAATATTGTCCCTTGAGATTAAAATGACATGTAACATTATTTCGAAAATTAACAAATCAATCCAGAATATAAAGCAATCTATAACTAACTTGATACCTATCAATATTATACAAGATTATAAGAGTAGATTAGAACTCATATACAAGAAGGTTTTCAATAAAGTAAAAAAGTTTAACATAAAAAAAATCAATTTGCTTCTTAAATGTCAATCTACGCAAAATGTATTGCTTTATAACAATGAAAAATGGTTCCAAAATTATTCTAGTGTTGAAATTCCAAAAAATATATCCGACTTTTTATCACTCGATCCCAAATTTAGCGTACTAGCCAATAGTAATCAGTTTCTAAATCAAAATTTTTTGGCTGACATAGAAAATATTATTGATGTTGTACCGGACAATTCTAAAGATATTATGAGGGCAAAAGTTGCAAATGCATTCGCAAACTACATGCACAACAATAATAGTAATGCTTCTTCTCGCTTCTACACAATGTTTAAAGAAGCTAAACATTTTTTGAATGCACATCCTGACTTGTACATACTGCAAGCGGACAAGGGTGGTTGCACTGTTGCTATGGACAAAACCACATATATTCAAAAAACAATGGAATTATTAAACGATTCGACCACCTACACACGACTTAACCGCGACCCTACTACTTCGATACAATTAACTTACAATAGGATAATTAAATCATTAAAAACAAAGAGAGAGCTTTCTGACAGTGAATGTAAACAACTATCGCTCTATAATTCATCCTTTCCAAAGTTGTACTGTTTGCCTAAGATCCATGAAACAGATATCCCCCTGAGATAGTAAGCTCGATTAACTCTGTTACGTACAACATATAGAGATTTATGGCTAATATCCTTAAAACTACGTTTACAAACACAAATGACTATAATGAAAAAGATTCATTTACCTTTGCCGACATGATCAGCGGTTACGTACTCCCTGACAATTATGTTTTGATTTCATTGGATGTCGTATCGCTCTTTACTAATATTCCTCTCGAATTGGTAAATCAAATTTTGGATAATGAATGGAAAAAGATAAAAGAACACACTTATCTTACAAAGACAAATTTTTTCAAACTTATAAAATTTATTTTTGATAACACCTATTTTAGTTTCAATTCAAAATTCTACAAACAAATTTTTGGTACCCCAATGGGTTCTCCCATCAGTCCAATAATTGCTACCCTAGTATTGGACCATTTACTAGATCAAATTATACCCAAATTACCTTTCAAATTACCTTTTATTTATAAATATGTTGACGATCTTCTTTGTGCGGTACCATGTGACCAAACAGATATAACCTTGAGTATTTTTAATTCTTTCAACACCAACCTACAATTCACAATTGAACATGAAAAAGACTCCTATGTCCCCTTCTTAGATACCAAGGTTACTAGAACTAACAAAAATGAAATTATTTTGGATTGGTACCAGAAAGAAACTGCCTCAGGTAGATTTATTAATTATTATTCCTCTCATCCACAGAACCAAAAATATAATACAATTATAGGCATAAAAAACAGAGTTACACATTTGAGCCATGACAATTTTGTTCAAAATAACCTGAAAAAAAATTTCAACGTTTTTGTCAATAACGGATATCCAAAACATATACTTAAGAGATTAATCTATAACTCCAACACATTTGACGGTCCAACAGAGGAACCAGACGCTCGGATGTGTTACAGAAAGATACCTTATATTAAAAACCTCACAGAATCTATCATAAATATTTTCAAAGAATTCAAGGAAATAAAAATTGCTAAATATAATACTGAAAAAGTCTCTAAACTTTTTTCTAGAGTGAAAGATCCAACTCCGCTACTATATAACGGTAATGTCATATATCGATTGTCGTGTTTGGGTTGTCAAGGCTGTTATATTGGACAGACCTCACAGTGGTTAAAACAACGTTTAACACAGCACAAAAGTGATTGCCGTATTCATAAGAATACTTGTGCAGTGGTTGAGCATTACATAAAAACAGGACATGAATTTGACTACAGCAATCCAAAAATTTTTGCAATGTGTAATTGTCTGTTATATAGTTTGACCTGTTGTTTTCATTAAATTTTAGTTCACTTTTGAAGAAGTCAACAAATAAATTGACGAAATATTGAGTGTTAAAGAAAAAAGAAGCTTTCTATTTTCTTTGTTTTTTTTTCTCTTAACCACGGACCGCTACCCGATATCCTTTGAATTCAAATAAGTTTAGTACGGTCGATATAATATATATATATATATATATATATATATATATATATATATATATATATATATATATATATATATATATATATATATATATATATATATATATATATATATATATATATATATATATATATATATATATTCTCACGTATTGATTCACGGATGGAAAAATGTGATGACACTATATTCCGGGATATCATCCGTTCGCTCGTTGAACTCCGACTGGAATCCTGCATCCGACTGGAATCCTGCAAATCTTGCATCCGACTGGAATCCTGCAGACGTTTCGCCAAAATCTCACTTGGCATCTTCAATGCTCGCGCTCCGAGTGTTCGAAGTGTTTTCGGAGCGCGAGCATTGAAGATGCCAAGTGAGATTTTGGCGAAACGTCTGCAGGATTCCAGTCGGATGCAAGATTTGCAGGATTCCAGTCGGATGCAGGATTCCAGTCGGAGTTCAACGAGCGAACGGATGATATCCCGGAATATAGTGTCATCATATATATATATATATATATATATATATATATATATATATATATATATATATATATATATATATATTCTCACGTATTGATTCACGGATGGAATAATGTGATGACACTATATTCCGGGATATCATCCGTTCGCTGGTTGAACTCCGACTGGAATCCTTTGGACTTCGGACACTGGGAGGTTATCGGCGGTGCGTGCGGTATTTATACTTTGCGCCGGAGATGGTAACGGTGCTGCTTGTGCGTGGGGGGAGGTGGCTCCGCCCCCTGAATTGTCGCGTTGTTAATTTCGCGCGATCGTAGTTGCGATGTCCCCGTTGGCTGCTGGGCATCGTTCTGCTGTTTGATTATCGTTTTCCACGTGTTGGATAAATGCAGAGCGTCGTCTCTCGTATTGAGGTGTCCGGACTTTTCTATTTAGATGGCCTCTCGTATAATCCTAGTCCTAAAATCAGGAAGATTTGCTATTTGTTTGCAAGTGCCGAAATCAATTTTATGGCCTGTCTGATGTTGGTGCTGAAACAAAGCAGATGTTGTTTGTTTGTTTCTTATGGCTAAACGATGTTCCTCGAGCCTGGCTGAAATCCTTCTGTTGGTCTGTCCCACATACGTCAGGCTGCACGATCCGCATGCTACTCTGTATACTCCTTGGTTTTCCAGAGTAATTTTTTGTTTTGGGTTTCTTAGTATTGCCCCGATGGTGTGGTCAGGTTTGTATGCCGTTGATATGTCGTGTTTCCGTAATATTCGGCCGATTTTGTCAGTAACCCCCTTGATGTATGGCAGGACAGCGATCGATCTTCGTTGGGTCTCGTCCTGCACTCTCTGCTGCGGCTGTTGTTGTTTACTGATTGCCTTGCTGATGGTGCGCCTTTGGTATCCGTTTTGTCGAAGACAGGTACTAATTTTCTTCAGTTCTTTATCTCTGTTCCTCTCGTTTGTGAGCTTGAAGGACCGAGCAATTAATGTATTTGCCACTGCCTGTATCTGTGATGGGTGGTGATGAGATTTAGTGTTCAGATATCTATTAGTGTGTGTTGGTTTTCTATAGACAGTGTGTTCCAAGTGTCCGTCTTCGGTCCTTGTGATGTGCACATCTAAAAAGGGCAGACTGTTATCCTCTTCAAGTTCTATTGTAAATTGAATCCTTGGGTGAATGGAATTCAGATGATCTAGGAATTTCAAAAGCTCTTCCTTGCCAAAAGGCCATACAACAAATACGTCATCAACGTATCTTGTCCATAGTTTTGGCTTCAGATTTGCCTTCTCTATTGCTTTCTTTTCGAAGTAAATCATGAAGAGGTTGGCAATCACAGGTGAGAGAGATGATCCCATTGCTGCTCCATCTATTTGTCGGTAAATTTTCCCGTTGTACATAAAGTAAGCGTTTTTCAGGCAATGTCTTGACAGATCCATTATGTATGGCGGAAGATCTTCGTTTTCTTCTATAAGCAAGAGTGCCTCTTCTACTGGAATACTCGGGTAGAGGGATTTGACATCGAAACTTGCTATAATGTCGTCCTTGTCCATCCTGAGAGAACCTAAAATCTGAGTGAAATGTTCTGAGTTTTTAACGTAGGAATCTGCCTTTTCCACTATAGGCTGAAGTGCACTGGCCAGATGTTTTTCCAGCTTGCATAATGGTGAGTTAAAGTCGCTTACGATTGGACGCAGGGGAACCCCGTCCTTATGGATTTTTGGGAGCCCGTAGAATTTTGGGCAACGACTCGATTTTTCCCTCGGAATAAGTTTCTTCTTTGTATCCTCGTTTATTAATGAGTCGAGAATTTTGGACTTAGTTGTTTTTTCCAAATATGTCGTGGGATCTCTGGTGACTAGTTTGTATATTGGGTCGTTCAAAATATCCTCCAATTTTGCATTATAATCCGACGTATTCATGACGACAGTGGCATTTCCTTTGTCTGCTGGCATTATTAGAATGTTTTCGTTTTTGTTTAGATTCCTTAAGGCTTGCATTTCTTCTCTGCTTAAGTTTGGTTGCGGTGGTTTTGACTGTCTTAAGACTCTGGCGACATCTTGCCTAATTAACTCCGCATCTTGTTCGTCTATGGTGGAAAGACTTGCTTCGACGTTGGAAACGATCTCTTCGACGGGTACTCTTTTTGGAGCTATTGCATAGTTAAATCCTTTATTCAGTACGCTGACTTCTGTATCGAAAAGATGGTATGCTGAAATATTATGAACTGTACTGCTTCGGTTTTATTTGGCACTTGTCCTGATTTTTTGGAATTTGACTGAAGGATTTCTAATTTCTTCCACAGTTTTTTTGACGTGATGTCCTTGTCTTTCTCAGTGCGCCATGATGTTAATAATTCTATGCGGTCCCACAGCAACTGATGGATCTTGTTGCTCAGTTTCAGGTGGAGTCTGAAAAGTTGTAGCTCAGTCTCACTAATTTCGTACCGGGTCCGCCTGATCTGGTCTTGGAGTAGGGCCTTGCTAGCTTTGTCCAGGATAGCTTGTGTCTTTCTGGTGCGTGTATGATAAGACAACCTTGTAAATGTTGGCAGCAAGTTCTGGTTGCGGCAGTTTTTTAGAAAATTCAAGTTGCACAGCGAAAATGGAGCTTTCACTGAAACTAACATTCCATTCGTGTATAAGTATGCGCCGGATGGTCCGAAAGGATCCCAGAATGGCCTTTTGTGCCACCTGAATGATGTGTTTTGGGCAGCCTAAACCCAGTTTTTCCATCTCATTTTTTGTTTGTTTTACGACCAGCCCGTTTCTCGATACTACACTTTCAAGCAATGTATTTTAATAATTTGTTATTTCCTGAGTCCCTTAAATTGCTGCCTTCTGACACAGTGATGCCAACAACAGCCACGGTCTTTTTGCGTTTACCGAAAAGGGCAATATCTGGTCTCTTATGATGAATCTCTTGGTCCGTGACAATTCCCAGGTCCCAGTAGATTTTTCCCTCGGACTTCTTCAGATTGATATTTGTAGTACGGTGTGATTTCATGTGTAAGGTGATATTTATAAGGATTATGCCTCATCATGCCTTTTTTTTAGTCTCGCGGCGCCAGGAAGAACATCTCGTCGTTAGGTACTGTACTGTTTCTAGTTTTAAGTAGCACAATCTGCAGAGGTCACCTTCTATGTCTTGTTTCAAAATGTACCTGTTGTAGTTCTTAGTTGTCATGACATGATCCTGACTCCAGTAAATCGTTCCACTTCCATCATAAGGTACCCAGCTATCTGTCAGGTATATCGTAGATAATTCCAAATCTGTATCGAGGCCGTTAAGAAGTATTTAATTTGTATATTCATTTTGCGTGTGCGTGTGTTTTAGGTTTTTTAGTATTCTCCCATCATGTTTTCTCTGCATGTAAGGCCTATTCGTTGAAGAGATGGTGGAGTCGATTTTTGGTAAATGTTATACTGACCGGCGTATCCAATATCTCCAAATCTTTAGAGCTTTTACTAACATTTGCAAGTGCTATTCATATCAATTCCAGCAATTTTAATAAAGCAGGCTGTACTTGTTTTTTAACGACTGAATGATCGATATTTATTTCTTGAGAAACCTTATCAATTAGCAGATTAAAACATATCAACAGGTCTGTTACAACATTATTTTGGGAGTCTGTCATTTTGGTACGTTGATATTGATAGATGCCCACTTATCCACACCAAAGGATATTTTGACAATTTCAGAGAAAGAAGAAAAAATTTCTAGTTCTAGTCCTTTTAATTGCTCTGCATTTAGTGCATAAAGTTTGATGTCCATATTATGCTAGGGGACTTATAATTGTACGTGGCTGCCTGTAATTACTGGTCTCTAGCATGGTGCTGAGTGGATTAATTGCTAAGCAAAACCAAAACTGGAATATTTCTCGTTGCACTTTTAGTGCACGGGAACGGCATCCTACCAACATTAAGGGTGACCAAACTTTGCAGTTTGTCATAAGGTGTTTTGCACATGTAAGCAATTCTCGATTCAGAGAGAACCTGGATGAACCAAGAGTTTATAACAGATGCAAATAAATATCTTTCGGTAGTGTATCGAGACCACCGACAGGTTTCTTCTCTTTACTGCAGCATAATTTGTAACCACCGAGTCCAAGATTAGCCATTCCTGGCCTGTTCTATCCAGTAAGCTTTGTGATCGTGGATTGCTCCAGATGTCGGCCCAATACCTAAAGGTGTCTTTTCTGCGCTTGGTAGTTCCTTGTGATAGAATCTTTCTGATTATCCAACTTCCGAAAAAACACCTGTAGGTTTCTCTATACTGCTTGTTTTGTTTTTTTTTCTCTGGTTGTATCTTCAAACCCTTTTACCTAGAGCAGTTATTTTTTGTTTTTGACCTTCGAAGTATTTTTTGTGTAATTTCCTTGATGGACAGTTTAATGTTTATAGATGGTTTTTCTTCTTTTCTTATCTTACTGATGCGTTGCATAGGTATTTTTCTGTTTTTTTGTCCGTTCTATGACCTGTGATATCGAGTGAGCCAGTTTGCTCTTATTGGATTCGTAATTAAAAATATTCCACACAGTTTGATGTTTATAGCTAGAGTTACAAATTTTATTTTCAACTATACTATATTTAAAGATTGATTTGCCATTTCTAATTTTGATATGCTGCTTTTTTATTGCTTAGTTCGTACCGTACATGAAGATCTTTGGTTAATTTTTAGACAGTGATTTCTCATTCTGCAAGAAGATAGTGGATAAGATAAGATTGAAGTAAAAAAAAAAAATTATAAAAGCCCGGTTCTCCGATATCGCTAGATATGTTGTCGATCAGAAAACCTACACCACAAGTAGCACCCATCGTAGTACTTCCCGTGAAGTATCAAACCATAGCTTGAGAACAGTTGTAATCACGTGAATGTAGTTTCATTATCTCCAGTAAAGTCTAGTAAAGTAAGTTATCGAATTTTTCCATGGAGGACTTCTGATATCTTAGATAAGAAATTATCAGTATCTCTGGAAGGTGACTTATAAATACAGATCACAATGCCTACTGTTACTGCCCTATCTGATTTAGGTGATCTCTTGCTCGTAAAACCATGTTGATTAAACAGCGATTCATTTCCTATATTAAAATTGCAATTAACGAATACTGGTACTTTATTTTTAGCCTATGTACAGTGTGTATCATTTAATTAAAATCTTTCTAACTGAATAGCAAATTTTAATCGGTTTCGGTGCAGTAGTTTCACCCAAAAGGAAGTTATAACGTCCAAACACAAACTTAATTCTTAGTAGAAAATACGACTTTACATTTAGTCTAAAGTATGAAATGCGGGTTGCGATATCGACAGGCACTCATTAATTTGGAAACAAATGCGAAGTCCGCAGGAGTCGGATCTTGCAAGAAAACTTTATTAATTTAGATACCGAATGTTCAGAGAAACGCCGCACAAAAGAAAAATTACGAATCTTCGAGTGTATGTTAACAAACAAATCTCGCCAGCAAACTTTCGGAAGAGATCAGATGAATTAAGTTTTAGACAAAGTTAAATGATACGGAAAAGTAACTCTGTTATTTTTCATTGAGTTGCTGGAAGTCGTGTATTAGGCATTTATAAAAGGAGACAAACTCCGAAATCTAAGTCACATTAACGTAACTGCAAAACAGCTATATGCACTGATTCCAGTCCGCGTAAACGAAGAGCGATAGAATCTCTAGAATATGAAAAAAAAAAACAAAATGAAGGGAATCCGAAATGGCATTCGGAAAAGATAAATAATTTTGTCGAAAAGAAAAAAAAGGCTCATAACACTAAGCACATAGACAGGAGAATATTAAAGAATATAAGCTTTATTGAACAGATAAGTTGAAAAATGGAGACTAATAGGAAGTCTAAGGAAAGCAGGAAAGCAAAACAGATAGTTGAACCTCATAAGTATGAGCGAGCTGGTAGATGAATATAAAAAATTGCTGAGTGAAATGACGTACATTGACACTAACTGTAAAAAAAATAAAGAAGGCTTTACCAAAAACGGGAAGTCAGTGTGAACCATATAAGGGGTGTTTTTTTTTCGATGTATAGAACTTTGTTGCAATAAAACAACGATGGATTATTCGATTGACATGAATTTTATTTATCCGAAAGATAATCTTGTTTCATTACATTTTAAATATGATTTCTGGCATATGACCGCCACGACTGGCGCGGATGTAGGCCAATCTGGACGTCCAATTTTCGATGACTTTTTCCAACATTTGTGGCCGTATATCGGCAATAACACGGAGAATGTTGTCTTCCAAATGATCAAGTGTTTGTGGCTTATCCGCATAGACCAATAATTTTACATAGCCCCACAGAAAGTAGTCTAGCGGTGTTAAATCACAAGATCTTGGAGGCCAATTCACAGGTCAAAAATGTGAAATTAGGCGGTCACCAAACGTGTCTTTCACTAAATCGATTGTGGCACGAGCTGTGTGACATGTTGCGCGGTCTGGTTGAAACCACATCTCCTGGACATCATGGTTATTCAATTCAGGAATGAAAGAGTTAGTAATCATAGCTCTATACCGATCACCGTTGACTGTATCGTTCTGGCCATCATCGTTTTTGAAGAAGTATGGGCCAATGATTCCACCAGTCCAGAAAGCGCACCAAACAGTCAGTTTTTCTGCATGTAACGCTGTTTCGACATACACTTGAGGATTAGTTTCGCTCCATATGCGGCAGTTTTGTTTGTTGACGTAGCCATTCAACCAGAAGTGCGCTTCATCGCTAAACAAAATTTGCTTATGAAATTCGGGAACAACGGCAATCTCGTTTTGGGCCCATTTGCAAGCGTTGTTCAGGCGTGAGTCTATTCATGATGAATTGCCAAACCAAACTGAGAATAAATCACTTGACAGCTGTTAAATTGGTCGCCATCTTGAACAGTAAAGCCAACTTGAAGTTCTATATATCGAAAAAAAAACACCTATTATTATTTGGAATTCTGGCAAACCTATTCAATAAATGCTTGGTCTACGCTGATAACAACCAGACAGACTAAAATATAGCCTATCCTACATAATGGCAAGATTGTACTGGGGAAAATACAACAGACAATTGAAATGAATTATAGAACATACAATGAAAGGAACAAATTTCAAGTAAACTGCGCACGCACGTCCATCATAATTTTTAATTGCGCATTTTTTGCTTTGACTAGAAAATGTACAGAGTGGGTCAAAAAGTATATATCTATACCAAGTTCGTTTCAGAAATGGAACACAATTTTTCAAAACTCATTTTCGAATTATGAGTCAAATTTCAGGCAAAATTTATTTAGACTATCTTCTACCCACTCTAACAGGTGAGTAGCTATTAAAAGAAAAGTTATAATTACATTTCTCTCTGTCAAGAAAGTGAATATCGCGCATCTAAATGAAACAAAGAGAATTGAAATTTTTATTTTTATTGGCCACAGAATCTGAACGACGATGATCCCGCCTACAATTTTGTGAAACTAGGATGTGCAACTTAAATCTAGGTAGAACTTCCAGTTTTAAAAACAAAATTTTGGATGCCTAAATCTAGGAAAAATCAACTAAATTTTGTTTATGTTTCCCTAAAAATATAGCTTAAGGTCCATGAAATAAAAAAATCATGATTCTTAAATAGACATATTTTTCGGAAAACCTCATTTTTATTTATATCGAATTTCTTTTTAACTACTCTGCGCTTTTTCGGCATCCGCTTTAATTATAATAATCTAATATAATCTAATAAAGTATCATATTATAAATTGCTGCTCTGTTCACAAAAAACAATTAACAGGAAGGAATCTTCTGTCTCGATAAAAGGCAAGATAGAAAGAAACTAAAATCAAATAAAAAAATTTCTGTCTCTGCACATAGCTGGAATTTAATTATTCCTTGTGTGCTACATTATGGGCACATGGAACACATAGTAAAGGGTTTTAGTAGTTTACTTGTGGGTATTTTAATATTTTCATTTCACTTAATTCACTGGTAGAAAGATGAGCCCTCTAGTATCACATTCAGCGCTACAATAGAGAATAAATTACATTTTGCACTAAAATCGTAACAGATGAAATTAATTTTTACGTTAGATGAAATTAAAATATATAACGCTGAACCGTCTCACATTGCTCAACTTGCTGAAGATTCGCCTCTTGGCTTTTTCACAGCTTAACTGGAACTGGCTCTCATGTGACCCTGTAACTGCTTATAAATTGTTGGAGGGGGTAGCAGATAAGGGAAGCGCGTGAACATTATCTCAGATGACTGTTGATTAGTTTATTTGCCTTAGTCTTAACGCTCTTAAATGTTTTTTGAGCATAGTTGTATGTGTTTTTTGCCGCATATGCATAGACGTTATATTTCTTAAGAACTTTTGATATGTAGTGTAGTAGTGATGTTTTGAATGAAAGAGAGGACAACAGTGGCAAGTGTTGGGTTGCTTTCGGACTTTTACATTCAAAACTTGTGAGATGCCAGGAGTTTACAGCATTCCACGCATGTGCCGCATAGAATATATTGGAGAGACCGCAGGAAAGACATAAATTAGACTCAAAAAACATGAATTTAACCGCGACTCAAGTTTTTCCATGTCACCAACTTGAGAATCAGTCATCCGCTACAATGTTTATGCCCCTCCTATATTATCAGGTACAGAGTAAAACGCGAGTCAGTTACAGTTAAGCTCCGAAGAAGGAACAGGAACAGGATTATTGGCGAAACATCAACAAGTTCGATTTAACAACAACAGAAGGAATCCAGAATTTTTGCAAATAGTATTGCAGTAGCCTGTTCAATTTTCCGCGAAAATTTATTTATTTTTGCTAACATTAGTGAACTAATTTATAAGTTTTAAATGGACCCAAAGTAATACAAAAACCCCTCATCATGTGTATCAAATATCACCCGAATATCATTTGCCAATAATTAATAATAGTCAACAATCTCATTTTCCTGTAGTTCTAAAACATTCAACACATTCTTTTTGTCAGATGATCGAAAAGTACGCCGTTTAGTCAAGTTTTTTATTTCAATAATGATACGATTTTAATAGGTCTGGTTTTTATATTTAAGCACGAAATGAAGACAAACTCTCAAAGACGATAAAAAATGAACGATCCGCATGAAAAAAAAAAAGGTTTTCAAATTCTTTTCGTATTGGCGTCAATTTGAATCAGAGACAGTTGAGTAAGAAAGAATAAGCAGTCTATGGATTGGAAGTAAACACATTCCAATTGACTTTAGCATTGACTATTATTAAGCTAAATAAAAGATACTTCACCGTTATATTAAAGCGGAATAAAAAAAACCTTCAAAATAACTTGAAGGAATTAATAATAATAATAGTAATAATAATAACGCTTTTATTGTTTAATAGAGAGTCAATTTTGCATAAACCTAAACATAGTTAGATATACATAATTACAAAAGAAGTTGATAAATGAGAAAATGATGACAATAAAAATTATTTAACAGGTATTCATTAAGAGACGTTTTAAATAATCCCAGACTGGTGTTGCACAGATCTATGTCAGTTTCGCTCTAAAGCTCATTGAAATTGTTCGTCGCCTCAGAAAGTGGGCCCTCGTTCCAGCATTGGTAGAGGTGAATAATATGCCGTGCATTAAAAGAAGGAATACGAAAATTGCTGGTGCTGTACACTGGACACTCGATGAGGCCATTACATATTTTATATACAAA
Source organism: Cylas formicarius (assembly GCF_029955315.1). Lineage (NCBI taxonomy): Eukaryota > Metazoa > Arthropoda > Insecta > Coleoptera > Brentidae > Cylas > Cylas formicarius. The sequence continues at coordinate 36,061,563 of NW_026844334.1, read as the reverse complement.
TACTACCGAGGCGTCCAGTCTCTCAGACTCCAAGGACGTAAAGTTAATTCGTTTGAGCAATTTTGTATGGCCGCAGCTCTAAAGTGGAAACCGACCATCCAACTTAAATGCTAGGTACCTTAGGAATTTGGCAAAGGCATAATTAATAATAAAATAATAAAATATGCGTTAATAAAATGTGGTTCACCAGATGCCCAAACCAAATCCTCAATAAATGTTAGTTTCGCTTAGTGGCGATGTTTTGTGGAGATGAATGTATAAAATTGAAAATGTGTATCTCGAAAATATTTATTTAAATAAACGTAATACACCTTTTATATAGAAATTACGACTCTAACACAATCATTAAAAAACAAAATAACAGAGCAAAATGAAATGGAATAAGAAAGTTATGGTATAAAATAGCTAGATTATAGAGTCTGCCTAAAGGCATCTACACATTATATGGAAAACTGAAATGTAATCATAATATCGAGAGACAAAATACTTTTATGTCAATATTTAAAAAACTGCTTGAGCCATAAAGAAATAGCAATTTCAAAAACTAAACTTTTACATTTTCTATGTAACTAATTAGCGAAAATTCCCTAACGCTTGTTGTGTTTAATCTATTATAACAACCCTGTATACTGACTTTCTAAGTTGACCTAGAAGCAAACTAAATAGTGTGGAATTACTGAATCGCGTATTTCAAAAACAGAATATAAATAAATATACTAAATACTTATTTGCATCAACAAATCATACCATGATTGATTAGTTTTTAGTGTTTCAAATTTTAATTATATTTTAAGTAATAATGATATTAAAACACTGGACCAAATAATCCGTGACAGACTTCAGTTTTCTGACAATTTTTTAAAATTTCTTCAAAAATCAAAATGTTTTGATCTCACTTAAAGTGGTTCAAGCTGGAAAGATCGATTATGTTGGACTGTAAGGAATCTTAAAATGCTTAGCAATCACTCTTTGGACTGTAGCACTTTCTGTATGCTTGATCTGTGCAAAATGATATATTTTAGTGAAGTGAGTAAAAAAACAGAATTTTATCAACAAAACAGCAGTACCAAAGTCTACGCTACATAGACCAGCTTTACGAAAAAAAGGTAGATACCAATTTACTCCAAACTGAAAAATAGTTTCTAAAATATTTTTTATTTTTAAAGAAATCAGTGGCTCTTTTTGTTCTTTCAAAACTATTCAATTGATTTAATTGATAATGAAAATATTTCGAAACAAAAATAAATTTTGATGCTTAACTTCGTCGGAATTCCACTCGGATTGCAATGGAATTCATTTATAGTGTCATTTATAGTGTACACTACGCTGTTAGGGGTGTTAAGATATAGTTTGTCTCGATCTTCATCGTTTCGATGGACCCTCCCCAATAAACCTTTAGAGATATTATTACCTGTTGTTATTGGGTGAGGCTATTAACAAAAAATGCATCCTTACTTGAGTGAGAAGACAGGAGTGGGCCATATATATTTCTTTCTTTCTGATATATTTCTTAGGTGTTGACCATTTGTGGCAGTATTGAATAATGGTTTCTACTGTGTAAGTTATTTTACTAGAATATAACGATGTTACGTCGAAATCATTTGTCGCTTGATGCAAAACTGGTTGTGAAAAATGTCCATGAAACTTTAATCAGTAGAGGACTTATTTAACAATAAACTTCAAAAGAGACCTATCTACTTACAAAAGCCAATTTTGATGATGAGGGATATTATTAATAGTGGAGAATTGAAGAAAAGAAATAAACTTTGTGAGTTTCACTCTCACCGTATAGTGATCACGACCTAATAAGAAGAAAAATGTATTGTTTTTATCAAAGTAAAGTTGTTCCTTACTTGAATTTACTGAAAAAGAACCGCGAAGAAGATTAAGCCAATATAAATGTATTTTCAATTCAGTTACAAAAAGTTTTGGAAGTCCTAAATTCATATGCAATTAAAAAACAGTATTTGTGCGATAATTTCGCTGAACAAGCTGGGCATACTGTTTTCGTTTTCCTCCGTATCATTGCATGTTTAGTCCCATATAGCATTTGTGGAACCAAGCGTATTATAAACAACGCCTTTTATAATTAATATCAATGACAACTCTGATGAAACAGAATAAGACTTAGACATTTAGACTAAACTATTATCTTGGTTCGGGTTTAAAGGCCGTCGTCGATTGGAATTACTTCCTAACGTTTCGCTAGCACGAGTGGCGAGCTTCTTCAGAGGTCCTTCCATCTCCGATGTTGGACGTAGACAGACGATTTCTCCTGCGCAGGTTGTATTTATGCCGATTGGTGGTGGGCGGAGCTTGTTCCGCTTCGGTTGATCTCTGGATATCGATCGGTACTGCTCGGGCGTTCCTTAGGAACCGATCGATATCCCGAGACCAACCGAAGCGGAACAAGCCCCGCCCACCACCAATCGGCATAAATACAACCTGCGCAGGAGAAATCGTCAGTCTACGTCCAACATCGGAGATGGAGGGACCTCTGAAGAAGCTCGCTACTCGTGCTAGCGAAACGTTAGGAAGTAATTCCAATCGACGACGGCCTTTAAACCCGAACCAAGATAATAGTTTATTCTAAATGTCTAAGTCTTATTCTGTTTCATTAACCAATTTATCATTTAGAATAAAAATGTAATTATCTAAATATATTCTTAGCTATGAATTCATTGTATATATTTAATGTTATTCTTTTTTCTTATCGGAATTTAATAAGATTATACACTCCTAAATAAACAAAAAAAAATTATTACGGAAACCTTTGAGAGTCCGTCCCTAATGTTCTGTCATTTAATACTCTTGGACCATTGCCGTCTGCAGGTAACTTCCATAACTGCGGGCAAAAGCCAGCACGATGAAGATTGAGACAGCCTAAACATAATTTGCATTTACCAAATTAACAAATATCTGGAAAGAATTTCGCAGCACTATATATTTTGAAATTTGAAATCTAAACAATGGCAGGAAGGGTTTGCGGCGGGAGAGGGACATTGTTCTCGGCTCCCTGTCGCTCCCCATAGTGCCAGAAAAAGGGTTAGGGCGGCCCTTAGCCGCCTCATGATGCCACCGCCGGCTGGCCACCTGCATATGGGTTGGTCATGGAGTAAAATTGGAGCAAACTACATCAGCCAATGCTTAGCTGAAACAAAAAAATTCCTAGTTTAAGCGGGAAATCGATTCTCATGATTGAAAATAATACAGAGCCAAGTTTCAGTGTTCATTGGCACGGTTCTGATAGATCAGACTGATTAATTACAGCTCGTCAGTTTCACGAAACCCATAAAATCAAGTATATAACAACAGTACATAAGTACATAAGATCATCACTAAACTGGAGATCTGTGTAACGGTTGGGCGTACGGGATCGCCATCGGGACACAAATGATCAGCGTGGAAAAAAACAAACGTTTTTTATTTTTCCTGTTCTCTGTGTTCCGAAAGGGACCTGGCCTTTGCTCGAAAAGGTGCTATAAAACACAGTGTCCGAAATTAGAGTTATAGATTTCAAATTCAGCAGGAATTTGAGACTATTAAGACTGGGCGGGAACGGAAGTTCCGAATTTTTTTTTAAAAAATTGTTTTTTTTTACTTAAAATTTTTTTTTCTCGAAAACAGTATGCCCGATCCAAAAATTCTTGAACCAAAAGACACGAGAGACAGGAGACAATAATCTAAAAGTATGGTTAACTTAAAAATGTACATATTGTCGCGGTTAGTAAATTATTGACCGTAATAGAAAAACCGTGGCACACGGTGACGTTGGGTTTTAATGTCCTGTGACCTATTTGCATTCACTGTTTTTGTTTATCATACAGAGCTCGAGAATCAATGGCTGGAAAGCGATGGGTTGCCATTAATTGTTAACTTGTAACTCAACTAATCTACCAAACCTACACGGTCACCAGGATTACCATTTTTTGCATTTGCCGTTTTAATTACAAATGACAAAAATATGCGTCAATAAATTGTCGCTCATTGGAGCACCTCCTAGATGCCCAAATCAAATTCTGAATGAAAGTAAGTGACATAGTATCGTTGCCGATTTTTGCACAGATGAGTGTATTGAAATGTAAATGTCTTGAAAACAGTATGTTTTATGCAAATAATTGTAGTAGACCTTTTCCACCTAGAAATCATTACTCAATCACAATCTTAAAAAAACTAAGGGGGCAGGATAAATGAGAAAGTGAGATATTAAAGAGAGCAACTAAAGCCTCTCTACACATTACGCAAAAAACTAAAATGTAATCATATTTACCTTCCCGAAAACCCTGGATCCAGGTTTTCATGTCGATATTTTAAAAAAATGCTTGAGCAATAGAGAAATTAGCATTTCGTATAGAATAACTATCCCACTTATTTCCAAATCTGATTAAATTAAATACACTAAACACTTAATAGCGCCACAAAACAAACCATTTTTAAAAATTATTTTTGTAGATTTTTGTGCTGTCCGAATTGAGCTATTCAAATGTAAAAAAATAATATTTACAAATCTAAATATACTCGTTTTAATAATGGTAACAATAAAATTGTGAAACACCAAACGATTCGAATTTCATAATGGAAAAAGTTAATAAACGAAGTCGACAAAATCGCTGACAGACTGGAGAATTATTTCTTTGTTTAAATAAGGGATAATGACAGATACCCTCAGTAACTCGCTGGTCCAATAGTGGTTTTGGTAAAAAAAAATTCTTTTGACTTTTGCAAAAATCAATTTACTTTGATCTCAATGACAGATGCAATTTGTTGGGCTGTAAAGAATTTTAAAATTCTTACCATTTACTGTTTGGATTGATTCTTAGATTATTTTTATGTGGCTTATTAGATAGATAGATTAGAAATAAGATATAATATTAGACTATTTTAGTAACCAAATTTCAGAAAATGTTCACACAATAAAAGATATTTAGTCCTATTGATTAATCATACCCATAAAAACCACATTAAAGGAATCGAAAAGGAATCAAAACGGATACACAGCAAAGATTCGGCTTCATCTATTGGTCAAAAATTTGACACTGAAAATTGGAGCATTAAATGACATCAAAACAAACCGATCTTTATTAATTTAAATTCATATAGGTATATTAAAGAAAAGTAAAAAAGTGTTACTACTAAAATCACAATCGAACCCACGACCTACGACATAGCAGGTGCCCCTCGAATGACTTACGACAGTGTTTAATGAAGCTAACGTTCGAGATTAGTACCTTGCGCAATCGATAAAATTGACAAACGTCAAAATAATGTTAAAATCTATGAAAAACATCCGATCGCTCCCAAGCGCTGGACAAAATTACCGCAAATGTCTGAAAAAGCTAGCGACTGTCGGTAACCAAGCGGGCATCTTAATAACACTTTCTGCACGCTCAATTTTAGAGTAGTGAGTGAATAGTAACAACAAGTGTGAAAAACGACATTTGTGTCACAAGTGATTTGAAAAAGTTTACCAAACCTGTTGCATATTGCTTTTTCTACTCTTTTTGGATGCATTTTTGCTAAACGGCACGAATACATTTACTGACATGACCTACTGAATTGACCGTGAGGTAATATCTCCGAAAACATCCGATTGGTCCCAAACCCGCGCGGTAATATCACGGAAATATCGGAAGTGGTTCGGATCTGTCGGAAACGAAACTCGGTAAAATGACACTTCCCACGTGCTAGATCATTGTAAAATTAGGTATTTTACGGAAGGGAGTATAAAAAACAATTTTTACAACAAAACAGCATTACCATTGTTTACGCTACATCGACAGGCTATACGAAAAAAAGAGAAGAGAATAAATTTTATATATGTTATTTTAAATTTATTTTATATTTACTTAGTTTCGAATCTGTAGTAGTTTTTTTTATTAATTTATTGTGTAATTATTAACGCGCTTATCACTATGTAATATTCTGAATACTTCTATGTGTGTAAACTTGTGTTTTTTATGGCCATCAAACAAATAAACGAAAACACTATGAAAATGAACCATATAAGCAAGTAGCGATCCCTAAACCCCGGAGTCCCTTGAGAGGGATAGGGGTGCGAAGAGTCACCGGGTGGCACACAAACCATATTTTAGAACGAGTTGCAACGTGGAAAGTAAGAAAGTTATTTCAAGCTGGGAAATTAATAACGATAACACGAGGAATGTAAAGATTAATTCTTCTATTATTCAGACCAAGGTAATGGACAACAAACTAGTGGTGTAGAAATAGCATAATATGCAACAAGTACGGTAAACGGCATTTGACTCACGAGTTTATTTGATACGAGCGGGGCGAGTGTTTAACAAACGAGTGACTTATAAAGTTTACCGAACGTGTTGCATACTATACTTTTTCTACGACCGTTAGTTTTTGGCTACATTTTCGCAAAATAACACGAATACATTCACTGACATGATCGTCAGAACTGACAAACGTCAAAATTCAAGGCGTGGGAAATATCTTTTTCTAGTTCCGTCTGTAAAATACCTAATTACGCACCGACCTAGCATGCGAGAAGCGTCGCTTTACCACGTCAGTTTCGTTTCCCACGAATCCGAACCACTTCAGACATTTCCGGGATTTTACCGCACGGATTTGGGAGCAATCGGATGTTTTCGAAAATATTTCCCACGCTTTGAATTTTGACGTTTGTCAATTTTGACAGTCATGTCAGTGAATGTATTCGTGTTTTGCGAAAATGTACCCAAAAACTAACGGTCGTAGAAAAAGTATAGTATGCAACACGTTAGGTAAACTTTTTAACTGCCGTTTACCGCACTTGTTGCATAATATACTATTACAGAGGGGAGTAGAAAATTAATTGATTGATATATACATAAAACATCAGTTGTAAACTTTATTCCTTTCAATGTCTACGTTAATGACATTATTACAAATTGGACAAATCGTACGAAAATACCAACATTACCAATATTGTTCAGGATGATTTAAAGGTACGCGTTGGCGTGCGATTTGCACATGAGCAGAAAAAGTTACAAAAAACTTACTTCGGAACAAAGTACTAAATAGTTAGTCAATTTTTGAATGTGTATTACAGACGGGACAAGTTTGCGTCTTGTATATATCAACATTTTTGGATCATAGCAGACTCGTCGTCTGCGCCCTGCACAAAGTGATCTTAGCGGCTCACGCTCGGCTTGTGCTCGACTCGTGCTTGGCTGGGAATTAAAAATCTCGCTTCTAAAAAACAATTTTATTTTGACAAGCGATCTAAAGTACGTCTAACTACAAAATGGACTTTAGCATGCAGGGTTTCCCACGGTGACAGTTCTGTAGAAGTTTTATTAAAAACAAAATAGATGTTGTTGCGAAACCTGGTATACGGTCATAATTGTCACTGTCATACAATTTAAAAATATATTCGCCTGCGACTTTGTTTTCCGGCCTGCGCTGTTCGCTGTAACGATTAGGACGCGTGTGTTGCCAGTAGCTCCACTGGAGACGGTGACTTATCCAAGGGTGCCGTAATGGAAAAAAAGAGACGCATTCTCCTAACGAACCTAGGCTTTATTATATAAGTATCAACAGAACGGTTTATTTGCTGCAATATGACCCTTAACTAAATTAAATAACTTTACCCTAGACGCGGCAGAAAAACAAAGGGAATCGATTCTTAACTGATCTTTATTTACACAGGGTAACCCGGAAAAATTCGGCCCTTACGGGGACTTACTATCATTTCCAATTATAACAAACAAAACTTTCCGTAAATGACGGCTACCTACTAGGCGGTACTCGATGCGCGATGGTAATGTGGTCGCGGCTGCTGTGGTCGGCTTCTTTGTTATGAGACAGATGTCGTCAAAATGCACAAGCAGGTCCATTCCATTTTCCAAAAATTTTAGTTTCGAATATTTTCAATTTTCAATTAGTTTTTCCTTTTTTGTCATTCGGGTTTGTACATGCGGATGTTCAACTCCGAGAAAAATGACAGAAGCTAATGAATGGGTAAAATGTTTCTCAGAATTAAATTTACGCGTAAAATAGATAGAAGAACACATGGGAAGAGTTCTATAAAATTCAATCAGGATTAGAAAGAAGTACAGGATTAGAAGAAAATTATATCAGGGTTATTTCTAATACTTCTACAGTGATAAAGTCACTAGAAATGTCTGTGATGGCAATGGGACAAACCGAAAGTCTAATTCAAGAAACAAGCAATTCGAATAACGTACTTCCCCATTTACCAACAATAAACGTTTCGCATTCAAAATTGTGTAATGGGGAACAAGATGGTGAAAAATATATCCGTGGAAATACGCGAGTTAATTTGAATGGACAATACGAGGTAAAATTACCAAGTTTAAAAAAGTAATGATATTAGGACCGAAAATAGAGAATGATTTATATGATATTATTGTCCGAATGCGTATTCACGAGAATGCTCTTGCCTAAGACGTCGAGAAAATGTATCGGATGATTATAGCAAACAAAATTCATAGGCCATTGCAAATGATTATTATCAGTAAAATGATAATAATTTTTTTTTATATTGACGACCTTATTTCGGGCGCAGAAAATGTTTCTGACCAGACAAAACTAAAGCAAAATTTATCGGCCACCTTGTTGAAATCAGATTTTAATTTACGTAAGGGGAGATCGAATGATCTACGCGTACTATAAAATAAACATGCTATAATGTACTACAAAAATATAAATAATTTGGGCACAAATTCAGAATTTTGCCCCCCCACCCATCTGTGGTCAGAGCAAAATTAATTCTACAACAACTTTGGCAAATCCAAGCGGATTGGGATTCCGAAATTACGCGTGATATAAAAGAAAATTGGTCATATTTTTTTAAAAACTTGCCCTCGTTAAATGACATAAAGATTGATCGTAAAATTTGTATCCCCGACTACACTAAGTGTAGGCTGAGGTGGGCTATTGACAGCTTTGGCCCCTTCAAGTCGGCGGGCGGAGATGGAGTATTTCCGGCTCTGCTGCAAAGGGACGGAGGTCTCCTGACCAGCCCGCTGATGGACCTGTTCAGGGCCTCCATTGCGAGGGGGTACGTGCCCGAGCTGTGGAGACACAGTTGGGTAGTGTTCATTCCCAAGGTAGGGAAGAGTGACTACACGGACCCGAAGTCGTACCGATCCGTTTGCCTCACCAGCTTCATTATAAAGACTCTAGAGCGACTGGTGGACCGGTATCTGAGGGACTGGGTGGAGCTGCAGGCCCCTTTAGAGCCAGCTCAGCATGCGTACCGAAGTGGCGGGTCTGTGGGCTCAGCTCTTCACCATCTGACTTCCACGTTGGAGGAGCGTATGTGTGCGTGTTCGCTGACATCGAAGGGGCATTCAATAACACGGCCCTGTACTCGATCAGCAGGGCGGTGGAGAGTACTGGAGTGGGGACGGCCATTGTAAGGTGGATCCGCTCCATGCTAACAGACCGGAGGGTCGAGGTAAGACTGGGTGGGGAGCAGGTCTCCATCGGTTCATCACGGGATTGTCCACAGGGCGGGATCTTGTCTTGTTCCCGTTCCTGTGGTGCCTAGTGGTGAACGAGATATTGCATATTCTGAGGGAAGAACACGGGGTCTATACTCAGGCATATGCAGACGATCTAGTGATAATGACATAGGGGACGGACGTGAGGAGGATGCAGGAGCTTCTGAACGGGGCATTGGCAAGATTCTCACAATGGTGCCTGGACAGCAAGTTGGCTGTCAATCCTGGCAAGGAGGAGATGGTCATCTTCACTAGAAAAAGGAAGATGGAGTGCAACCTCAACATTTCGATGGATGGGGTGCCTCTTTCTGCAAGCGGAAGTGTCAAGTACTTGGGCGTATGGTTGGACTCTAAGTTGACCTTCCAGGAACATATAAGATCAAGGACCAGGTGGGCCTTTGGGGCTCTGTGGGCGTGCCGGAGAGCGGTAGGGGGCACTTGGGGCCTGGGTTCCTCTGGGTCAGTACTGCACTGTGTTTCAGGCGGAAATTTTCACTTTATTGATGGCGACCAGAGAGGTGCTTCGGCTCAAGCACGGAAGCAGGAGAGTCTTCTTCTTCTGCTCAGATAGTAGGGCTGCACTTATGGCGCTGAAGTCAGCGCGTACGCGCTCCTTGTTGATAAAGGAGTGCAAAAGTGTACTGAGGATAGTGGCTGAGGAGAGGAAGGTCACGTTGGTCTGTGTCCCGGGTCACACCAGTATCCGGGGCAATGAGGCAGCGGACGCCTTAGCCAGGGGGGGCTCCTCGCATAGGCATATGGGACCTGAGAACAGCTTGTAGATCGCCCCGTGTGTGAGGCGGAGAGCTCTCGAATCCTGGGCGAGAGATCGGGCTGCGATAGGCTCCAGAGTTACTCCGGGAATGAGGCAGGCGAGGCTTATGATGGATGGGCCCTCCCTTCCTCGGGCCAGGGAGCTGCTTAGACTGACCAGAAGGACCGCACAAGACATTGCAAGCTTAGGAGACATCTTTGCTTGCTAGGCATTGGAGACGACCCGGAGTGTAGGTGGTGCATGGAAGGGGAGGAGACCCCGTATTATCTGCTCACCGAGTGCCCTGCCTTGACATGGGCAAGATTGGGAGTCTTCGGGACGGCCCTGATCGATCCGGACTCAGTGCACGGTATTGGGCTAAAGGAGTTGCTGACCTTCTATAGGAGGGGCGGCATTCTGAACGCCCTCTAGAGCGGCCTGGGGGCACAACGGGGCCATCTAGTGGCCTAAGTGCTTGGATGCCCGCGAGGGCGCCCCCTTTTAATACCAATACCAATACCAATACACTAAAATTATTTTATACGGTGTCTGCGATCCATCCATGCACCCGTACGGCGCATGCATTTACGCATTGTCTGAAAATTGTTATGGGGAAAGAAAATTAAATTTAATTCGTGCAAAATCAAAATTTGCACAGCTAAAAAAGCACAAACAATATCTAGATAAAATTATCAAGCGCATTACTCTTAAACCAGTACAGTGCGAATTTTGCGACCCTCTATTTTATTTAGTTACCTGTTGGATAGGTTCCATGATAACAATCTTATGAATTAAAACACATTGGAATTAAATAATTGTCAAGATGGTTTCAAGTTCTCACCTTTATGATCGACGAAGAAAGCTCTTGACCTAAACCGCAAATTGTTAACATACCTGACTTACTAAAATACGGAAAATTACGGAAATAAAACATCATTTTATCTTTTACTTAAATGATCTTGGCTTAATAGAACAAACATTAATGCGTGTCACCGCATTTGTATTGCGATTTGAGTAGAATTTAAGGCGCAAAAATGCGGCTTCAAGGTGAACTTGACAATGCAATTACCAGATTATGCATCAATATTAAGCGTAGAGGGAGAGGCAGCACCCCTGTTTGCGATCATTTGAGACTACAAAGCCATCAGACAGACCATAAAATGATGTTGAATTTTCATACAATTGTTGGATAGCTCTTATTGCCGTGTTATTTATGGGGATTTTTCTAGAACTTGCCAGAGTTTCTATAGTGGCACAGTATGATACTCCCCTGGTTAGATCCACGAATAGGTCATGCACTTCACGATTTCTTTCTACTATTTTTTTAATCATCTCTACTATTCAAAAAATATCGTCTGTTTTATTTTGTTGTTCTTTGTACAGTATTTTAACGTTTTAGTCCTTGCTGGTTATATTTTTTATTCCTTTATTCCCCTGGCGCAATGTTTCTGTTGACGGGTTTTGTTGTGCTTTGTTTGCTCGTTTGTCCAAATACTTAAAATATTGCCGGGTGTGGGGATTCTATGATATGCTTATATAGGTTTTTAGTTCTATACTTTAGAAGTTCCCTTTCTAACTGGATATCCAATCATGATATTATCATCTTATGGGTTGATTTACCTTAGCCCCCTTGTCTTTCTTCTTGGTCTCGACTATTGATTAAGATAATATGGCACAGTCATCCTCTCATTGAATTTGCATCATTTATTTTGTTTTTAATATCGTCGTAATTTCTTTTATACTCTAATTTTGATCATTAATATCTTCTATATAAATTTTCGTATTTTATAATTTAATTTTAAGTATATTAAGTTGGCTTGTAATTAGATTTTTTTTTTGACAATTTAAGCAAGGCATTTTTTCTTATAATCGTCTTATTAGGATTATACTTTTTAATGGAGTAGGAATAAATTTTATTAATTTGTAAGATCAGTGGCAAACTATGACATCCCATTTAGAACGAATATGTATTCTTTTTCAGGTAAATAATTTATATATTTTATTTATTATATGTAAATTTACATTATTTTTTATGTTTAATTTGGAGAGGATTTTCAATAAAAATTTGTTTGGCTCTTGATAAAATTTCTGTTGTATACCAGTTGTAAAACAGCTTGTTTTCATTTTCCAGTGTGATTAGAATTATAATTTATATATATATATGCGAAAGTATTAAGCGTTCCATTATAAAATACACTTCACCACAAACTCCTAGGAAAAATGAGACCGAAAGTAACCTCACCGTTGATACTGTGACCCTTTCTTACATTCAACACATCACTAACCACATATTAAAAGTTTTTATGATCTATAACGTTGTATAACAAAGACAACAAAGAAACTTTTAGAATTTCTAGAGCAGAAAATCAGGTTTGCAACTTGCCAACCAGTTTATTGTGATTTATATCTTTTTTATTCTTATATTACGTCATGACAGAAGTGGATCGCGGCCAGTGCGAGAGTATTTTTAGAATTATGTACATTCGGATAAATATTGTGGTAATGGTAGTTGAACGTTGTCTGTATCAACAACTCTTCCGTTCTTTTAAAGTTTAAATGCATGTTTAATCTATTCTTTGGTAATTTGAGCACCTATTTTATTAGTTTTGTCTGGAACTAGGGTTGAGTCTGGCTCACGTCAATAAAAATATTTTCAGAGTGTTTCTTCTTCTTGGCTTCCCTGCATTTCGTACGCATAAGCCTGTTAGATTCGGCACATTTGACTGCATTTTTGTGTTTCTGTTCCTTCGTCCATTTATCAGTGCTACAATTTCAACAGTCATAATTTGGTGTTATTTGCAAATCCAATATGGGTCACCTGGGTCATAATTAACTTGTCCTTCACATCGTACCAAGAAGATTCAATGTCTGAGTGTTTTTAGAGCTCTCTAGTTCATTCAAGCTATTCTAAAGTATATGGCTAATTTGTATTCATTATACAAGACTCTGTAGTTTTCCTTATGCCAATGCGTTTTTGTAGTGAGACTCGTTTGTATTTGATAAAGCGGTGTATTTTAATGTCTATCATAATTACGTTGTGGTCGCTGTATATGTCTGCTTCAGGATAGATTTTGATTGATTTCACAGTTTACTCTTGGCAAGGGAACAAGAGAACAATCAGGAGACGTACGACAATTAATAAAAGAAGCACGACAATACATAAAACTGTACCTCTGCTTTGTCCACTATTCTAGGGCCTTCGACCTGGAGCAATGACAAAAAACGTGGCATATAGTCAAAAAAATAAGGATCCGTAACTATTTAATCCTACTTATCCAACAGCTTTATGGTCTTATAAGAATTAACGATGTCGCATTAAATAAGTTTCAAGTAAGGAAGGGTGTCAGACAGGAGTGTATTCGTTCACCCCTATTATTTAACATGTACACCGAATCTATAATTCGTGACATTCTGATATGGTGGTATATCTTTGGAGGAAAGGAGAGTGAACAAATTGAGATATTCCGACAACACACTAATTATAGCAGCAAATGCGGAATAATTGGAGTTTATTATCCTCCCCAGGAATCTAGTGCCCAGTTTGAGGTGGTTAACAAATGCCTTATGATTTATGATCACGGCTAGAACCAAGTTAAATAATATTTGGGGACATACGGCCATTACCAAAAACGCTAAGCTGAAATTGTTAAATTTACTTGTGTTCCTGGACACCCAAGAGGAGAGATCAGGCGGATAGATTTTTTTAAAATGTGGGCATATACAGAGCTTTTATGGTTTTTCTAGATGATCCGTCGCGCAAATCAGGCTGTTTTTGAGAATTTAATACGCAACTAAAGCTATCCAAACGGGTAAACCGAAGTTAATCACTCCAATTACTAGTAGCTCTCACTTTTCTCATTTATATTAAAGATGTTTAATTCCTTTGTTGTTTAAATTTGTTGCTAGTATTCTCCTTCTTTCTTTTTTCGTTTTTGTTCATGTATCACTACAGTATAAGAAGGCTGGTACAGCTAAACCTTTGTCTTGTTCTATTCTTTAGTATTCTGAAAATTCCGAAGATAGGTGTGCCTTTATTAAGTTTTTATTATAAATTATAGTGCATACATATTTACCGCTCTAATAATATTTTGGGACTATCTTTGTCCTGACGGGATATTTAACTTAAAAAGCCATGGTTTTAGTTTCACTTCTTAATATTTTCATGTCATATTTTTGGCAGATCGTAGAGTATATATTTTTCATATCTACATACTACTTAATCTGCTGTGATACATTCATAAAGCAATATTCAACAAGATAGCTTCCTTATGCATTAAAATGTGTGGTGTTCCACAGAAGACCAATACTGTTCACAATCTATACAAACGATCTCTTCAATATTGATACATTACACGATTTACAAATCTTTTTTATTTCTTCTGCATCGGTTTTTCATGAATCGAATTTCCTGAGGTGTCCCCAACCACCCTGTTGGCTTCTTCACTATTTAACTTGAAACTGCATGCTACTTTCTACCAGCTTATATACTGCTTGAGGGAGGCTGAGCTGTTTATTTATTTATTTGAAATTATATTTCATAAGAAGTTTTGATATAAGATCAGTAATGCTTTAAATATAAGGAAGGACAAGTATGGGTTTGCGAGACTAGGCGATTTTCAGATGTCAAAATATATAATTTCGTGAAAATCCGAACTTTTAGTTCTTAATATAGGAATCAGCCACCCGAGACAATGTCTATGCCCCTCGTTTAGCTCAGCTCCTCTTAAACAGTATATAACCAGGTACAGAGGAGAATGCGAGCCAGTTTGAGTTAAGCTCTGAAGTAGTCAACGGGATGGAACATCACCAATTTCGATTAATCAACAGCCGATGCAGGCAAAGATACTCATATTTCTGGCCAGAAAGTTTTTTAATTTTGTGGCAGATACTGTTGCGGACAAAGTAGAGCTAAACAGATTCAGAATTCAGAAGGCACCATACAGTTTGAAAAATAAATAAAATCGTGATTGTAAGCGGAGTAAAAAACACGATTGTGACTTCGTGTAATGAGAATGATAACGATAATGTTTATTTCCATTGACTTTTCACAAAAGTATCGGATAATGTCAACAAGTAAAAAAAAACATTAGAATACTAAAATACAAACTTTAAAAACAGATACGTACAAACAAAAAAAGTATATCACACTGAGAGATATGCATTACTACAATGAAAGTATTGATCGATAGAATAAAAAACATTCTTATTCAAAATGAGCTTTAATTTTGCTTAAATAAATGGGCAGGCAATATCTGTCTGACGGACAAAGGCAACTTATTATATAGTTTTATTGCAAATTGCAAATTAAGATTGGCTCTAAAATTGTAATCTCTATCAATTCTGGTCATGCAATCATTAGATGGAATACCCTTAAAATATTTAATTTTGAGAACAGGGTTCTACAAGAGTGACCACGAGACTTCCCCAACATTGCTCGAACAATACATTTTTGTTAGACAAAAACTTCACTAGCTCTGGAAGTTTCCCCAGCATAATAATATAATAAGTATGTGTAGCGATTTTATTTAATACATAGTCAACTTGGAATGTCCAGGACAAATTACTGTCTATGAAGAAACCCAAATACTTGACAACGTTAGTTTTGGCGGTCACAGTTCCACCTGACGATGACATAGATGAACTCAAAGTCGAAATCTGCGCTATTCTAGTGATCACTGTTTTTTTTATCAGAACTATTAGACCGACCTTGTCCGTAAACCCTCAATTGCCATCGGTTTTTCACCATCAGATGCTTATTTAGGTCTTGCAAGCCACTGACCTTACAATTCTTTATTTGAAGTTCCGATCTCAACGGCACACAAGTAAACTTTGCACACGAATAACCTCAACGATGTAATCGGTGGAATCATAAAACACATTTTCGTCACCGTTCATTGCTAAATAGAGTTTACTTCTAAGTTCACACAAAACTCCGCTACCAGAACAATTAGTAGGTAACTTTTGATAACACTTTTGATACAGTCGTGAAAAGCTTATTATATTATATGTTAGTATAATGTTGTTGTGTATAGTTATTTAATAAGAGTTTGGAATAATAGAAGGTTGTCCAAATTGTCGCAATTTACAAAACCATCGTCAGTAATAAACGTAACATAGCGCACCGACCAACTTTTTCTATGTTATTTGGAAAAAAAATTGTTATGTTGTTTCTTTAAATTAAGAATAACCATGACCATTCAGATTACTGACGGACTACCATTGTTCCTTTCGTTCAGAAAACTTCCGAAGCAATGGTGACGTCTGGGTTGCTTAGTCAAAAACAAGGTCAACCACCGCCTTGGCTGTTCTTATGTTCTTAGACATTTCTGTCAGCAGGGGATACTACAAGGTCTTATAAATATTAGCCCAAAAAAATGTTGCTGTTGATGCAATAAGGTTGATTTGGCTGGATGTGACTTCTTCGTTTCCACAGGCCCCCGTACTCTTTGAAATATATTTATATTTGTTTCCTGGAGTCTGAATACTGTGCTGTAAATCGACTCAACTAAAATGTTGAAATGAAAATACAATTAGAATGTGTTAACGGGGTAAATATTCATCGATTTTTCACAAATACGTGAGTCGAATTGACAATGTCCAAACAAAGTTTGCGGATGGCCTTAATTTTTGTTTTTGTAGTCCAAGAGATTGCTATAATGAGAATTAATAATATCACTGAAATCCAGGAAGCAGGGAATTCATATGTCCTTTGTATATACAGTTATATACTTATATAGTGTCATCATATATATATATATATATATATATATATATATATATATATATATATATATATATATATATATATATATATATATATATAACGTTCCGGCACACACTTTCGGGTGCCACAACGTTTAGCCATGAAAATTTCTACATCACTATCCCCTCCTTCTGTAACGAATAATGACAGATTTTTTTCTGGGAGCCATATGGCTCATTTGTATCGCCTTTTATACGCCAAGGGTTCACCCGCTTTAACGCTAGGAGGCGCACCGCAAAAAGTTTGTATCTAAAGTAGATAAAATCTGTATTATGTGGCAAATATTTGTGGATAATATTTCGACGTTTAGACACCCAAAATTTGGCAACGCCGATTTGAATGTTCCATTATATTTTTGTGCGATATTTTGCGTGGGTGTGTTAGGTGATGAACTGTCAAAACGAGTCAAAGGGCTAAGAAAAATTTAGTGTTGGTCGCAAGCAAATCAAGTTTTTGATTAGTTAGTTGCAACTTAAAAAAAAGTATTCGAATATTTCTATAGCAATTGCATTTTGGAAAAACTATGAAGTTTGTATAAGTTTTTGTTTTATAATTACCTGTTTACTTTATCAAACATCAATCAATCAGTAAACCTGTATGATTGGATTTCCCTATATATTTATTAATTTCTAAATTATTGAAACAAATTTCAATAAATATTGAAAAATTATTCAAATACTGTTCAAAACTGACAATAGCAATTTAAAAAGAGATTATACTTTTATCTGTTACAGCAAGCTTCCTAAGATCATGAATAGTTTTCCAAACTAACTTCTTTTAAGTTTTAAGATCATAAAAACGAAAACGCAAAGAGCGAAGTAACAGATTTAGACGACACTGCATCAAGTTCTGATAACGATGTACCAGATTTAAACGACGACATTTTAAATTTAGATAACGGTCCTCAAATTGGGATATTATGACAAATTTAAATGCCTACGCACCTCATCTAACAAACGATCCACCACATGCGAATATATCAAATTTGGCATATCCTGCATCATCATATTAGAACTGATTGGATATTCCAAATAAATATGTAACAGAGTTGAATGAAGGTGCTTCAAATTTAAATTACACATCCAATTTACACACCTCATTTTCAACGTGACGCACAAAACCACTAATCAAATTGGCGTAATGTTGCATAAAACCCAAATTTGGATTTGGGTAGCCAAACAACTCATTTGAAAGGCGATGCATCAAACATATATGACCATGCGAGAAATTATCAAATTCTGTATACATTGAGTGAACCACCATTAAAGGAGCAAGAAGATTTTTACGCTGTAAACTTATGTAGCGCGATAGAGAACATTATCCAACAAATTTTCGATGTAGACTCTAAAAAATTTACTCGACATTTGAGTGAATCAAGTGCTTATGCTGCTTCCAAAAAAAACGTATGGCAAATATTTAAACAAGATGTCAGCAACGAACGAAATACTTAGCAAAACACAGCCATTAATGACATTCGGATAGCTCGCCATGAAGAATATCTCAAAAAAAATGCTGCGCTCCGTGTAAATTGCGAGAAAAAGCTAGATTTTTGTAAGAAATTAGAAAGCTCGGTAATTATACCGATATGCATTCAGCATTAAAACCAGAAAGCTCCGATTATGTAGTTGAAGCAGTAAAAGCACGTACGACGCAGATACTAATATAATATATAATTATAATCCCAACAAAAAGCAATATTGAAAAAGTTCTAAAGAATTTAGACCATTTTAAAGCTTTGGTTGAGTCGCAATGGTCCATCGAATTCGGAAATCTGGCAACCAAAAATTTAAAATCATTCACTGCGTTAAAACCCAAACTAACAGTGTTTGATTGTGATTGAAGTTTGTACAGGAAAAAGCTCGTGAAACAGTTGCAATGAATAATTAATAATAATAAATTATAATAAAAAATCAGACCGACTGAAAAATATTAGCTGAAGCGGTACTAATAGAGACAATTCTTGATAATAGGAAAAGGTGATATGAATTCTTATAGAGAACAAATAGAAAATGAAGTGGATCTGTCAACTCAAAGGGAAATGACAATGGCTCTGTCTGAAAATGAAAAATTGCTGACTAAATATTATAAATGCATGACTGCTATACGAAAGGGAAGTAGACTTATAAGTATTATGTTACCGAAAATATTGCAACAACAGCTTTATCAAACTATTTATGGAGATGGAAATACATATTTTATTACATTCCCAAATTCATCAAGATAGATGGATGGGTGTACCGCTATATGAAAGTACGCAGAACTGAGTGGGGTACAAAACCCCCATTATTAACGTCTTCCAAACTTAGAAAACAAATAGCACCTGTTACAGAGGTTCTTAATAATAATGTTGTTCCACAAGACGTTTACCCAATTACTAAAGTAACGAAAATTCTTCAACTAGTGGAGCAAGGAAACATGGATAATTTTAAGAATTACAACTTGGATAAAATTGGCAGACCACAATTTAGACTCGGAAAAAGAGAATGTATCTTCAACATCGGGCACACAAAATTGCTTTAGTGATGAAGGGATGAGCAGTTTTCACCTATGCATTTTAAATACCCAAAGTTTAAAGCCATATTTTGTCCCTTTCCTCGATAATAAAGGACATTGCACACGAAAAAATTATCCCTGAAGTTATCAACTTTCGAATTCATCTCAAATCACTTATTTCTTCATTCCTGTCGGATATCGAAATCGACTCAGATGAGGAAGTAGCTACAGCAAGAATTATTTCTAGGCGAAGAAAGTTTAAGAAGAATTTTGGTTCATCAAAAACAATTTGTTAGATCATATGAGTTCAACCTTAAAATATATTTTAGGAGATACATTTTAAGGATGCTATTGACAACAAAAAAGCTCTGAGGAAGCAGGAATGCGAGATATTTATTAAAACACATAATTCTTTCGAAGGTGTTATTTGGTTTCGTGTTAAAACATTCCTATTTAATACTTACCTCTACGTTAAAAAATAGTTTGAGATAAAAATAATTTTATTTAAATGGAGTGAATAATAACAATAAAGTGAAATGAATTTTTATTTACCTCGAGTTTGCATTAAAAATCACAATTAGAAACAATAATCACTGAACTGACTTCAGCGTTTACTAAGTTTTATGTTCCTCGCTATCCTCTTAACGGCGCTAAATTGTGTAAGCTAATACAGAAATTGGCGTGAAATATGGCAATACTGTTGGGTGCTAGATAAATCTGGTTTTACAAAAAATATATATAGCCAATATCTGTACAAGTGTCAGAAGGGCAAAATATATCTCTGTATAATATAGCAGGTGCTCATTTGACTGCTTTCATAATGGGTGCCAGAAAGACACATAAATATATATATATATATATATATATATATATATATATATATATATATATATATATATATATATATATATATATATATATATATATATATATATATATATATATATATATATATATATATATATGTATATATATATATATATATATATATATATATATATATATATATATATATATATGATGACACTATACTCCGGGATATCATCCGTTCGCTCGTTGAACTCCGACTGGAATCCTGCATCCGACTGGAATCCTGCAAATCCTGCATCCGACTGGAATCCTGCAGACGTTTCGCCAAAATCTCACTTGGCATCTTCAATGCTCGCGCTCCGAAAACACTTCGAACACGAAGTGTTTTCGGATGCAGGATTCCAGTCGGAGTTCAACGAGCGAACGGATGATATCCCGGAGTATAGTGTCATCACATTTTTCCATCCGTGAATCAATACGTGAGAATATATATATATATATATATATATATATATATATATATATATATATATATATATATATATATATGTATATATATATATATATATATATATATATATATATATATATATATATATATATATATATATATATATATATATATATATATATATATATATATATATATATATATATATATATATATATATATATATATATATATATATATATATATATATATATATATATATATATATATATATATATATATATATATATATATATATATATATATATATATATATATATATATATATATATATATATATATATATATATATATATATATATATATATATATATATATATATATATATATATATATGTAAATTTTATTTCTTCGTACCAAAGTAACTTTCAGTATGCAAGTTTTTTCAATTTCTGTTCTGTTCTTCTAAGTCTAAATCTGTCTAACTCTACTATTTCCCTAGCTTCTCAGATGGATATTGCAATTTGTGTTACTATTTATTTCTTAGGGAGTTTTTTATAATCAATGATAAGTAAAGAACATTGATGGATGTTGATGGATTGATGGATATTTTAATGTTATTATAGTTGAAAATATCTTGATTAGTAAAAAATGAGTAATATGTTTTGCTGGATTCTGTATTTGCAACTTTGTTTTCCAATTAACCATGAACCCCTACACGTATAGCAAAGTGGTTACAACAAAGTTTAATTTTTTAAATTGTTCAAAATATTTTAGCTACACAAAAGGAACTTGAAGGCGCGAAACCGAACGGTGCCACAAAGGCGATATAGCTTATCAAGTGAAGCATCGATCCAAAATCCTAACTTTCGAAGCGACTCTTTTATTCGTTCCCCATTCCAAAATATCTGAAGTATCGCTCAAGTATACAAAGACGTGAAATTGGAAATGTGAAATCTGATATACTGAATCGTTAACTTGTCAGGAATTTTTGATGAAAGTGAACGGTATATTTCATTTAGAGTCTTATATAAACAACGTGATTTAAAAAATATTCAGCAAGCAACAGTGTTTTAAGCTAGGGATAATATTAAAAACGCAATATTACTATTGCTAATAGTTCCAGAAAAACACTTAAAAACCAAAAATGAAAAGAGCAAAACAAAAAGGAATGTTTAACTAAGTTTGACTTTATTTATTGCTCGAAATGTCTCCCACCGACTTTAATACAGGGTCTAACACGTTCTTTAAACGATTTGGCAGTATTGGTTGAAATTTAGCGACTAACACTTTGAAAGGCTTCTTTCTCTTACCCTCTGTGTCCTATCCTCCACATATCGCCACAGAAAATGTGTGTGTTAAATCAATCGGACCAAGGTTTCCTATCCACCGTTGAGGAAATAAATTATTTAAGTAGTTCGTAAATTTATGGGCATTTGTGCACGTGTGTATATCATGAAAGATCCACATTCTCTGCCTCACTTCGTTTGGAATAGGTTTTAACATATTTCGAAACCTCTGCTCAAAAATTTGAAATAGACTTAGACCGTAAATAACACATATTTGATATTTACAAAATGTTGATCTAACTGGATATTATTTTCATTGAGTTCGTAATGAAGTTGTACATGAACAGTCCGTAAATCGATTTATTAAATTCTCGAGGGTTCTAGAAGGATGCATTTTATCAGGATACTGCTGCTGCTTGTAAATTCTCAGTACGAAAATCATGTCGACCATTTCTTCCTTCAAAAAATAATTGTTGAGTTGGAAGTTTAGTAACTAACAACAAATTAATTGAGCAAACTAATACAAATAGGATAGGCAAACAAGCCTACGTTCCCACTAAAAGACGAAATAAAATTACAGCTGTCGGTAACGGCGTCAATAATGCAGAGCATTAAATACATGGCATTTTTGACGAAAAAAAGGGACATAGATCCGAAATCATTCAGTATAGAGCATAACAATAAAAGCGAATATAATATACAGGGGGTGCAAAAAAAAAGTTTCATTTCCCTCATATTTATGAATTATCTAAAAATAATTTTCAATTGTTTCTTTTAGTCTCATCTATAACTTCCGTACTTAACATTTTTCTCTAAAACAAATAATACACGAGCTGTGTTACTGCGACATATTCACTTACTGTACTGACAAATGTAATTGTACTTGTTTATTTCAATATTACGTTTCCGTTTTTTATTCCTTTGCTTAGAAAAAGTAACAGATAGATATAGAGTATGCTACATAAAATTATGCGTGAAATTTGACACGGAATTCGAAATTTGATTTAAAAAATTATACGTTGTTTCTAGAATGATGCATTTTATCAGGATACTGCTGCTGCTTGTAAATTCTCAGTACGAAAATCATGTCGACCATTTCTTCCTTCAAAAATTAATTGTTGAGTTGGAAGTTAAGTAACTAACAACAAATTAATTGAGCAAACTAATACAAATAGGATAGGCAAACAAGCCTACGTTCCTACTAAAAGACGAGTTTGAAAACATTATTTATATTTCAATAATATTTTGCGCTTAAAGAAAGACAGAATGTCTAAATTAATGGAAAGAAAGAAAACATTATTTTACAAAATTAGAAGTTCAACTATTTATTTTTATTTTTTATGGCTTATTGCGATATTTTATCACCAGTCATGGGGAATATATTTAGGGAAACCTTTGATAATAAGGTCTTCGACATTGATGATACTTTTGTAATTTAGCCGCAGACACCCTAAAATATGTCTTACCTTTAATTTTTGAAACTATAATAATCTCCCATTCTTAAATATTCCCTAACAATTCCACATTAGAAATATTAAGCATATGCACATGTGACAGAGAATACATTGGGGAGATCGGACGAAAAACATCATCTAGGCTCAAAGGACATGAAGCAGCATTAAGATTACCGCACGAAACGGGACAATAAATCCAATGTTAATGCCCGGCCTTTAGTGCCACCCCCCTCAAACAGTCTATAAACAGGTAGAGAGGAGAATGCGAGATAGTTTCAGTTAAGCTCTGAAGAAGCCAACACTATGATTGGCGGCACGTCATCGAGTTCAATTAATAAATAACCGCGCAGGAGGAATTCAGAAAATTTGCAAATGGTATTCCTTAATTTTAATAGTTTGCTGAACAAATTTAGTGGGTAATTTCGAATATTAATAACAAATTATTAAGAAAAAATTGTCTTCTTTTTTAATTCTATTTTGAACTGATTTTCGTATAATATCTGGTTTGTTGAAGATATGATCTCAATGAAAACATTCTGTTTCACTTCCAAAAATTACTTTAGAATTAAAAAACAAAAAAGGAATTTATCAAAATGTCAATCATAATTTCTGTCAAATCGTCTTGGTTTTTTAATAGTACGGCAGACATCCTGAGTATTAATTAACTAATTATTATAGACCAAAGGGTGCGAACAAAGTATTGTCGAATAAAACTTAATAGTGTTCGGCGAGGAAAACATAAATCTGCAATTAATTTCGCTCGATGTTTTTTTTGGCGCGAGAATAAGAACAAAAGACGGTCGAAATGTGGCCGCTTTCTTTGGGGCGAAATGGGTGAGACGCCCGTCTTAGACGATTTATATGTTCAGAGAATACACGTGAAGAGTTTTTGTTTAATTTGTTGCAAAGGGGTATTGATGTTCAGTCGCTCACAATGCACAGAAACAAATTTTGTACGTAAAATTAATAAATAGTCTTCATCAATATTTTACACGAATGCGCTGAAAGACTACGAAAAATGAAATATAAGTTTTAGTTTGATTGGGCAAATTTTTTATGAATAAGTCAGAATTTGTAATAATTTCTAAAAAAAAGTCCTCACTATATCTGAAAAATAAGTCAGAATTTATAAAAAAACAATCAGAACTACGGATTGGTTTCTGAAAGAGGAGAATCTAGATAGCTACTATGGTACGGCCACGAAATGGAAATGGAAGTGAAACAGAAGAGAAAGGTGAAGGCCAGTAATGCAATGCAAAGAACAAATAAGAAAAGTTGCGAAAGATAAAGCAATTGAGGACGATGACTGGAAAGAAAGGAAGAAATGGCGATTAAAATTCGGGGTGAATTGGCTGTAGCTTATATATCACGTGTCCCAACAAGGACAACGAGGTACGGTATTGGGAAAAAGGATCGTGCTAGAAATTTGGAAACAAAATTATTGAGCCACCAGAAGATGTAATTGTTATCTTGAATTTGAACTTACTGTAAAGCTGATATTTTTCCACTAAAAATTACGTTTAATCACCAACCCGGTCGCTAATCAATTGTTGGAAAACAAATAATTAAGCCAGTTATCGACGTATTTCCGAAACATTAGATAGAATGTCATCTGAACCGATCTTAATAATTTTAGTTCTTAAACAGAAAAGAACTAAGCAGAAAACTGGAAATTTTCCTTACGAAAAGTTTTTAAAATTGAGGCTAGATATTTTGATAAAGAGTACGTTGGTGAACCGATGGTGCTAACGATAAGCCGAAGAGATAGATTTGTTTTGTGAATTTTGAGAGTGACCGACAAAGAAGAAATCGCGTAGGTATGTACCTCCAAGTTTCACAGGGTGCAGAGGTTTCTTTGACAAAGTGTCTTGATTGCCTAATTAGTTTAAATCTGGCAAAAATGTATTGCATTAAAATTCATTAATTAATCATTTAAATTTATCGTAACGTATTGCCCAGAAGATCTCGACGAAGGGTAAAACTGATTATTTCACTACCTATTTTGTTACTTAAATAATTCAATAATGAATAAAACTGGATAGTCTTCATCGATTGATTAGTTTTGGTTAACTGACTAAAGTTAATTATTAATAGAAGAATATGTGATTATACTAAACATTGGTATTGGTATTGGTATTGGTATTAAAGGGGGGCGCCCTCGCGGGCGTCCAAGCACTTAGGCCACCAGATGGGCCCGTTGTGCCCCCAGGCCGCTCTAGGGCGTCCAGAATGCCGCCCCTCCTGTAGAAGGTCAGCAACTCCTTTCGCCCAATACCGTGCACTGAGTCCGGATCGATCAGGGCCGTTCCGAAGACTCCCAATCTTGCCCATGTCAAGGCAGGGCACTCGGTGAGCAGATGATACGGGGTCTCCTCCCCTTCCATGCACCACCTACACTCCGGGTCGTCTCCAATGCCTAGCAAGCAGAGATGCCTCCTAAGCCTGCAATGTCCTGTGTAGGCCCCTGTTAGTGCTCTACACTCCCTCCTGGTTAGTCTAAGCAGCTCCCTGGTCCGAGGAAGGGCGGGCCCATCCATCATAAGCCTCGCCTGCCTCATTCCCGGAGCAACTCTCCAGCCCCCCGCGGCCCGGTCTCTCGCCCAGGCTTCGAGAGCTCCCCGCCTCACACACGGGGCGATCCCCAAGCGGGGCTCTGGCCCTATATGCCTATGCGAGGAGCCCTCCCTGGATAAGGCGTCCGCTGCCTCATTGCCCCGGACAACGGTGTGACCCGGGACCCAGACCAACGTGACCTTTCTCTCCTCAGCCACCCTCCTCAGTACCCCTTTGCACTCCTTTATCAACAAGGAGCGCGTACGCACTGACTTCAGCGCCATGAGTGCAGCCCTACTATCCGAGCAGAAGAAGACTCTCCTGCTTCCGTAGTTGAGCCGAAGCACCTCTCTGGCCGCCATCAATAAAGCGAAAATTTCCGCCTGAAACACAGTGCAGTACTGACCCAGAGGGACCGACAAGCTTGATCCCGTTGTCTCGCAGTACGCTCCAGCTCCGGCCAGATCTCCCATTCTGGACCCGTCCGTGTACCAGACAAGTCCATCCCAGGAGCAGACTCTGCCCTCTCTCCAATCTTCCCTTGATGGAAAGAGAAAGGTCAATTTATCAAAGAAGGTCATCTCGGGGACGTCTCTCGGCATGCCCATGACCCCGCGATCCCCGCGACAGCCCTCTAAAATGTCGTACGGACCCCGATTGAAGGTTCCCTCCCTCCAGAGCCCGCAGCTCGCCAGCCTCACAGCTGTCCTGGCCGCCTCCATCTGCACCCGATCCGCCAGAGAGGGCAGCCCCACCAGAGCCTCCAGGGCCCTCGTGGGCGCCGTTCTCATGGCGCCCGTTATGCAGAGGCAAGCCAATCTCTGCAGTCTGTCAAGAACTAGCCTTGCTCCCGCTCTTTTGGTCCCCGGCCACCATGCCACTGCCCCATGCGTGAGCATAGGCACCACCATGGTACCGTAGATCCACTGCATGATCTTCGGCCCCAGGCCCCAAGTGCCCCCTACCGCTCTCCGGCACACCCACAGAGCTCCAAAGGCCGACCTGGTCCTTCATCTTATATGTTCCTGGAAGGTCAACTTAGAGTCCAACCATACGCCCAAGTACTTGACACTTCCGCTTGCAGAAAGAGGCACCCCATCCATCGAAATGTTGAGGTTGCACTCCATCTTCCTTTTCCTAGTGAAGATGACCATCTCCACCTTGCTAGGATTGACAGCCAACTTGCTGTCCAGGCACCATTGTGAGAATCTTGCCAATGCCCCGTTCAGGAGCCCCTGCATCCTCCTCACGTCCGTCCCCTGCGTCATTATCACAAGGTCGTCTGCATATGCCTGAGCATAGACCCCGTGTTCTTCCCTCAGAATATGCAATATCTCGTTCACCATCAGGCACCACAGGAACGGGGACAAGACGCCGCCCTGTGGACAACCCCGTGATGAACCGATGGAGACCTGCTCCCCACCCAGTCTTGCCTTGACCCTCCTGTCGGTTAGCATGGAGCGGATCCACCTTACAATGGCCGTCCCCACTCCAGTACTCTCCACCGCCCTGCAGATCGAGTACAGGGCCGTGTTATTGAAAGCCCCTTCGATGTCAGCGAACACGCACACCGACAGCCGTCCCGAGCCCATACCCTCCTCCAACCTGGAAGTCAGATGGTGAAGAGCTGAGCCCACAGACCCGCCACTTCGGTACGCATGCTGAGCTGGCTCTAAAGGGGCCTCCAGCTCCACCCAGTCCCTCAGATACCGGTCCACCAGCCTCTCCAGAGTCTTCGTAATGAAGCTGGTGAGGCAAACAGGCCGGTACGACTTCGGGTCTGTGTAGTCACTCTTCCCTACCTTGGGAATGAACACTACCCTGCTGTGTCTCCACAGCTCGGGCACGTACCCCCTCGCAATGGAGGCCCTGAACAGGTCTATCAGCGGGCTGGTCAGGAGACCTCCGTCCCTTTGCAGCAGAGCCGGAAATACTCCATCCCCGCCCGCCGACTTGAAGGGGCCAAAGCTGTCAATAGCCCACCTCAGCCTACTATGGGTAACCACCCTCCTTGCCGTGGCGTAGTCGCCTCCAAGACGACCCCCGGCTTCAATATTCCCCCCTGTGTCCGGATCAGCGGACCCTGGGAAGTGCGTGTTCAGCAACTGTTGTAGTGTGTCCGCTGGTCCCGCTGTGTAGCCACCGCCGGTCCTGCGGACCACCCCCCAGTCTTCCCGCAGGGTCAATTCTGAGTACCCTAAGGAGCCTAGCCACGTCCGGGGTATTCATTACTCCGTCGCAGTAGCCCCTCCAGGCCCTCCTCTGTGATGCCCGTAGTTCTTTTTTGTACTGTCTGCGGACCTCCCTATAGAGATCCCAGTCCGCACCTTGGCTGCTGCTCCTCGCTGTATTGAACAGCCTCCGCACTTTCCTCCTGAGACGCTCCAGGGAAGAGCTCCACCAAGGAGTCCTTCCCGCCCTATGCTCCTCTGTCTCAGGGCAACTATTCTCGAACGCCCGCATCATAGCGGAGCTGACTCGGTCGGCGGCCTCATTAATCTCCTCCATTGTGCGGTGTTTCCTTGGTAAGCCCCCTAGGCGCCAAGCAAGTTCCTCTCTATAGAGTTCCCAGTTTGTTGCCCGGGGGTTCCTAAATCTAACGGGTTCCCGAACACCCATCTCCAACCCAAAGGTGATGTATCTATGGTCCGACATAGAGTCTTCCCCACAGACACACCACCCAGTTATTTCCGGGAGCAGAGCCCTGGCACAAAGTGTTAAATCTATGACCCAGCTCCGACCCGTCGTGAAAAACGTGGGTTCTACCCCTCTGTTGGCCACCTGCAGCCCTGCAGAGGCCATGAATTCCACGAGGTCTCCCCCCCTTCTATTCGTTGCCGCGCTGCCCCAGAAACGTGGTGAGCATTGCTGTCGCAGGCAATCAAAAGAGGAAGATTCGCCTCCTCGCAGTAGGAGACCAAGTCACTGATCTCCTGCGGAGGACAGCTGCGGTCGCCTGGAAAGTACGCAGAGGCGACCACTACCTCCCTCACGCCGTCCCGAGTGGGGGATCTGACCAGAATTGGAACCAGGTCCCTGGACGCCTTATCCCTTAGGAAAAAGGCCTCCAGCCCCATGGTTAGAATACAGGCCCTGGGACCGCCCTCTAAGGAGTCGACACTATGCAGCATCGATCCTCCCAGAGATAAGCCCCTAACCCTTGATTTTACAATCCAGGGCTCTTGGATCAGTACAATAGATGTACCGCCCTCCGAAATTTTCCTGCATAAGTGGGCCATTGCAGCCCTGCTGTGTTGCAGGTTAATCTGTAATATCCCCGTGAAGATGTTATTGCGGGAATACCACCTGCGGGTCACGATGCTAGTCTCAGCCCGAATCCGAGCCCGAGGTAGCACCTCCCTCCGCTTCCGCTTCCTGACTGGTGGACCCTGATGGGATTCCCCGGTCAACTTCCATCTGAGATACCTCCTCGGTTCTCGCTTCCTCGGAGGGCCCTCCGGAGGTCTCCTCCACAGAAGCCGTGGGCGCCGCCTCTCCGACAGGCCCGCCAACCTCCATGGACGAGACCTCCTCGCGTGAGCCCCCCGCGGCCACCTCATCCCCCTGCGGCCTCGGCGCCGCCAGGTTCACTTACCTGTGTCGCCAGGCAGAAGAGAAGTGAGCCCTTAGCCGTGATGGCGCTTGCCGATTTCTCGTCCACGCCCACCACCAACCTTGTGCCCCCTACATCCTCCGTCCTCTGCCAGACCCTCCAGGCACGGCAATCTAGGCCATTCTGAGCTGCCAGGCAGCGGACTAGGGCCTCATTCGAGACACCCGCCCCCAGGCCCGGAATCCATATCGCCGCCCTTCTCAGTCTCAATCCTTCCGGATCGACCTCCACCAAGTTTGCGAGTCCCCAGGGCCTGACGTTAATCAGCTCCCTGCGAACCCACTCCCTGGTTTCTTCATCCATCATCTCGATCAGGATGTGGCTCCTCCACAGCCTAACCGAGCGTATCCGGGGAGGGGTGTATTGCCCCCCCTGCATGATATACATGCTTATGCGGAGGTTAAGAGACCCTATGAACCGCAGCAGGTCCTCGGAAGACAGGTCAGTTTCCTGTCTTCTGAGGCCCACCACCAGTTCAGGCCCCCCCGCCAGCGCTTGTGCATAGGACCGAGCCCCCCTCTCAGAGCCCGCCTTTCCCGGGCCTAGCTTTCGCCGGGCCACGTGTCGGCCGCCGACCCCCGGCAGGTGCCCCAACCTGGGTGGTCTCTCCCATTTTTCTTTTCCACTTCCCGCCTGCCGTTTCCGGTGTGCCCCCTATGGAGCCCTCCGTTGACCTCGTGGCAGGATTCCTGGGCGCCGGAAGAGAACCCGTCTGCGGTTCCGAAACCGTCACCGCGAGTCTCTTCTTCTTCTTCCTCCTTTTTTCCGCCCCACTCCTATGTCTGGGGCGGTGTGTCATCGAGGTGGTGTTCCCGGTTTGTACCGAGCCCTCCGCCCCGCTGGCGACCTGGTGATCCTGTTCGGATCGCCCTTGGAGGGGGCCTTCCTGAGGACGCCCCTGCTTGCTGGAGCCCCCCTGGGTCCCCTCCTCCTTCTTCATTACTTCGCATTTCATTTTTGGTTCCATAAAGGTCCCACGAGTAGCTAGGGAAATATAACGGTCCACCTCTGCAGAGCCCCGCATGCAGAGGTAAGGCTTCCTTCCCCGAGGTGCGCCCGGTGCCTCGGGGTTGGGATCGGTAGAGACTGATCTTCTATTCAGCCATGCATCCCCTAGGCCCGACCCCCCACCGTAGGATTTAGGATTTTTATTGAGGTTTACTCCTCTTGGTCCAAGTGGTGAAGCTCAGACCCCCCGCGTCGCGTGCCCACTCGTCGAGCCGGCCCCGACGCCTGGTTTATCAACCGACTACAAGCTAGTTGGCACCGTTATACCCTGTGCAGGCCCTTAGCCACGACACGACAGCTGGGCAGGGTGAGCTGGTCCACGACTGGTTATTTGTCAGCCCTATTGGATTTTTACCTCCTCAAGCCTCCTTATTCCCAGCCACCCAGGCCCGTGAGGGCCTGGGCTCCCCCATCCGCCACCCGGGGGACGCGCCTCATGGATTGCTCAACCACAGAGGATATACTACACATATGAAAACGGCTAAACATGTCAAAACGTATAAATGTCAGTTAAGGTATTATTTGGTTCTCTGAATGAATCGTAAAAAGTAATAGGGATAAATAATAACATTCATTAATAACATGGCGCCTATGGAAAAGAGTTGTGTATCACGGGCTCGTTGAATTGCGCACCGAAGTTGCAAAAATTCGACCACCGATGCGACACATGAAAAACATGCGAAAAGTGAGTCACCACCTGCAACGATCTCGATAGTTCTTTTCGGAGTGCTGATAGTTTTAAAACAGTGATTCACGCCAACAAGAATTGAAATCCACAATCCGCACCATTCGACCGTCCCCGGCAGGTATTTAAGTTGCGTGCAGAACAATCATCAAATTAGTTTCAGACAGCGCTCAGTAGCACCTGACCTGAGAAATTCAAAAGGTGTGTACCTAGAAACCCTTTTTAACGACTCCTATTTAATTAAAATGCATTAATCCCTTTTGGAAATATGGACATTTATTTAAGAAATTGTTGTTATACGCCTATCCATTCCTTTGTAGAGAAAAAGCAAACAGTATTAAACAAAAAGAATTTCAAATTTTCTTGGCTTTTAGATAGTGCAATTATGGCAAGGAATGACTAAATGATTTTTTTTTCAATTTTTTTACATCATACGTCGCTATTTATGTAGGTTTCTTTGCTTTGCAGTTTTATAATGTTTTTTGTGTAATTGACTGATATAAGTCAATTTTCCAATAGTTTTTCGTTTCCTTTTATCTGATCAGTGTCAACAAATTCTATTTTATTAGTGCTTGTATCCTGGTCAATTATTTCCGTAACCGTTTATTCAATTTCTTCTAGGGTGAAAAATTGTAAAACCGTTGTGGATTAATTTGGTTGCTCGCGAATAGAATGCCCGTAAAAATTTTAAAGCAGAACGATAATACGTTTCCCTGGTTTTTTATTTACCGAGAAATCTATAAGTAAACACACAACGCGAGAATAGAAATAGAGTGTTTCTTCGGAAATTTATTACCCACTTGTGCGAGAATGAATTTCGCTAAAAGCTTGAGAAATTTTTCTCTTGCAAATGCACCTTAAACCGTAACGTAATATAAACTCCCTCCGGCTGTACGTTTCTTCCTTCAAACAGGGTCAGCGAGCCTCATTAATATCCGCCGCAAGTAACTTTGCAGTCACTTCTACTCTTTATCGGAAAACCCTACGCCCGATGCAATTCGAAAAGAACCTCGGTGATATAATAATTTTCCGTTTCAGGGGTACAGATGGAATTTATTCGCAATCGATTTCACGCACAGTCGGGTTAATTTGTGAAGCAGAGCGGAAGCCGCACAAGTATTTGTTTTGTTGGAGGGATCAATAATATTCTTCTTACCTTCAGGAGACCGACGAAATCGACTACGCTCATCATCAAACTCGAGATATCAGATCGAGATTCAGCATCGAAAAAAAAAAAATGTTTTTATTTCATTGTTCTGAGTAACGCGCATTCGGCAAGTTCTTCAAGCCGGATAAAATTCTAACGGTCGGATATGCAGGGTTCAAATTTTCCTCCCTATTAATCCTGGGCGATGCGCAGCAGCCCGCTAAATATTGAGCCGATTAGTCATCGGCAGGCTTTTTGTCGGCTATTATTGTTTTTGCTCGGAAAGTCTCTCTGAGACGAAATTTCGAGATACCAAGTTAAAATCTGACAGAAATTTGGACTTTCTTACACAACCAACCAATTGAAACTGGGCGGGACCGAAAAGTTTTTGTTTTAAAAAATTGAAAAACTTTTTTCGGTACTAAAAAAACGCGATTTTCTTAAACGCTGTATATCCGAATTCTTGAACCAGAAGAAGACAATGGGACAATGACCCAAAAAGTGTGTTCCGGTTTCAGGCAAAAAAGTGAAAATTGGCATTTTTAGGAGTAAATTATTGGTCATAACTATAATACTGCGACAGACAGTGCCGTCTGGCTTTTCTTTATTCTATAATTGTATCAGTTTTAAAGAAATTAACGTAAGAATCTGGACCAAGGTAGGCAGGCGCTAGTTACCTAGCTTTCAATGAAATATTTCATTATAACTTTTTTACCTGAAACTTTTTAGCCATTTTGGATAAAAAATCAAATAAAGTGGTTATTTTTAAGAAAATAAACTATTCTTGTTTAATATCGATAAAACCCTTAATTGTCGATAACCCTAAATTTTAATGTTGTAATGCTCGAGGACTTCAACAACCGGCATTATTATCGACTTAGATGGACGAGCAAATCTTAATGAGAAAACCGAAGCAACAAGAAATGCGAAAAATTGGAGAACTATTTTTTCCGTAGTGTTTGTCCTAATAAATTTGAGAAAATGCTGAAGCATTACGTATTCACAAATTTTCAAGTTCTGCTCAGAATTATACAAGCCAAAACATACTATCTGCCAAATACTTTACAGGTGAAACTGGAGAAATTCGTCCTAAGCACAGGGTACAACTGTCGAGCAAAATTCTGAAATACGCTTCTTGCACAACAGACGTATAGAAAACAAAAATTTTGAATATCCTTCATAATGAGAGACTTTATCCATAACTTGTTATGAGAAACACAAGCAAGATATTGTTTACGGACAAAGCCACTTTTACCAGATATGGTGTATACAATTGGAGAAACCATCGCACTTGGCAACAAGAGAAAATTCATTTGGTGAGAGAAAGACCTTTTTAGCATAAATTTTCAATAAATATTTGGTGTGGCATTATTGCTGATTTTAGAATTTTGGCAATTCTATTAGCAATTCAATTAGGCAAACATATGGTTTATGCAGTGTGGTTACCCATTATACTAGATTCATTCGAGATTTCCTGGCTGATAGCTTCCCATACAGATGGATAGGTCGCGGTAGCGAATTTCCTTGGCCACTCAAAGGAGTTATTTTATATAAGGAAGAAATCCACGAGGATCTTCTGCAGAAGATGAATGGAGAAGTCGATGCCATTAGGAAGAAAAAAGTACCTTGCTCAAAATAAGATAGCATTTAAGTAAGGGAAAAAGGAAATGTATTCAGCTTAATGGCAGATAATTTACTCAGTTATTAAAATAGTTGGTGGCACTTATTACTGAAAATATTGATTAATTCTTGTAAATTTATAGATTATTAAAACAAAACAAGGTCAAAGCCTAGTTCAGTTTGTCCATTTTCTAAAACAAATAAGAATACATACAAAGTTATAATGAAGATATTCCACTGAACCATTCGTAACTAGTACCCTCTACAAACAACCTAAAAATTAAGTTCAAATTCAGATTTGTCGCACTCGAAAAGCTCTTCGTGCAAATTTTTACATCATTCGTTTCAAAACTGATTAAATTTATGAAAGAAATAATAAATTGAAACTCAAACTTTAACACCTTGTATCTTTTAAATGATCAACATTTCATCGAAGCAATTTTGTATCGAATGGTATAATTTGATGGCTAGAATCTACGGCTACTGTATGATCCATTCATTATGGACCACTCGGTATTTCCTTGATCTATCAAAGCACGCAAATAATTGCAAATGTCACAAATAAGTCTGAGCGACAAGAGATCACAAATAAAACTATCATTTCGCCGAAGGGGAGCTATAACTAGATCGACAATTTTGTACGTGTCTGAGTTTCCTATGCTTTACGAAAGAAAAATCTGACAAATCTCAAAGAATGCGGAATCTCTCAAGAACCCGAATAAGCCTATTTACTTGAAATGCATCGCCGAACCGAATACATGCTATACGTGTACATGTATAAGAGGCACGTACCCAGTTCCCTTGCTTTTGTTTTTCAGTAAATACGAGTAGAACATCGATTTTCTCGATCCGTAAAGCATCTAGAGGGTGTCCCACACCCAATATTTCACCGATCTATTATGGTATAATATAGTAGTCTAAATAGACAAAATTTGACTTTACCGTCAATAATAATTTAAAATTCTAGCAGTTGGGACTCTTTATCGACTAAAAGATAAAAACATGAAAAATTTCATTGATAATTGTTAGAATATTTTGTTTTTTGTATGTCGTACTTTTCATGAGGTGATATATACGTGGGACATTTTAATGCGGACTTTTTAAATCCAAACAATCCCGTCGCCTCCTGTCTACAATCATGTAATTTTTTTCAAATCATAAACGAACCTACACGAATAACTAAAACCAGCAACAAGTTATTAGATCCGTGGTTTCTAGTGGGGTACTGGATACTGTGTGACACTGTGACCTCTTTATAATTAAGCCAAAAACTCTCCCGAAATTTACTAAAGTGTGTTCTTACTAAAATTTTGATCAACAAAAATTTAATGCCAACTTGGCACAGCTTCGTTGGTACTTATTAACTAGAGAACATAATATTGACCAAAAAGTTGGTCCATGTAACAACTTCATCTTATCGATTTACGATCGTTACTTTACAATAGAAGAAGTAAGGGTCAGCAAACCCAAAGATCCTTGGCTAATACGTAATTAGAATTTAATCATGAAAAAGATGAAGTCCCGGTCTTACGAAAGTTTAATAGAACTAAAAACATAGCTGATTTTAGCGGATCAAAAACAGCACTAACCACTGTCGTATGTGACATAGTTGAGGTGTATGACAGAGATGAGGTTACTGCACTCCTCTTATTAGATTTTTCAAAGGCGTTTGACACCATTGATTATTAATTAATATTAGCTAAACTTAAATACTATTATCTAAATCAGATGGTATATGTCAGTGTATAGTATATGCTAAAAATACTAAAGCAATCATTGACAATGAATTTCTAATACCTAATATCTTTCAAAATTAATAATATTCCCTTACATGTTGTTGATTCTGCTAGAAATCTTGGAATCATTTTATACATGGAGCTTGGGTTTCGCGAACATGTTAAGAAACTAGATAGATAGTTCTTAATTCCAAAAATTGTTATCCATGTCAACAATAAATGAAATGACGTCAAAAACGTATATTCTTAATGTTACATAAGGATTATTTACATGTTTAGATAGTCATCTAAGCTATATGGCCCAAGTTCAATTACGAGTTTTTTAATTTCCCTTTTAAACACATTTCTATTATTAATTCGTCTAACATTCAGAGGTAGTTAATTTAACAGGTGTACACACACATACTCTTTTGTGTGATATGCAAGCGATGCAACTGATAGGTGTGATATATTCCGATCTCGTAATAAAATTTTCTGTATTTAGTCGTTGAAATAAATGTTCATTTCTATGAAGGGAGATAAGGCATTTAAATATGTATAGAGCGTATTGTTGGTGTACACGCAACAAAAGAAAAAAATATTGTTATCTATATATAAAACACACAAATGTGATGCTACGTGCAGGGTACCATACTCTGATTGGACGAAAAATTTGAGTACGATCTGCTATGTGCGAAATTTTTGAACGCCCACTTCGACACTTACACAGTTCGAGAAGTGACGTTAGTGGTTAACTCCTTCAGTTTTGGAGACCTGGGGCCCCAGAAGTAAAACATCAGCAGCTACCGGTGAGTACCTTGTTTCGGTTATCGCGGTTATGTGTATTGCGCAATTGTGCCTATGGAATTACCTTTTCGGTCATAATGTTGAACATAGGGAATAACTAAATTCCAGCAAGCTTACTGCCCTCTTGCGCATCTGAATTTTCGAACCGACGTGTGCTAACACGTCCACTGTCAAAATTCCCATTTGTTTAAATACATTTCGGCATGTTCGATTATATTCGATTTTTCTTATTACACTTATTACCGTTTTCTGACTTATATAAAATAGTCTTGAATAGTACTATTTTTTCCCAAAATAATATTCCGCATTTCATTATTGATTCGAAGTTAGCAAAATATAATGCCGTTAGTGTTTTTTCGTACATACACCTACCAATCATCCTAATACCATGGTAGTTTGAATTTAATTTAATTATTAATTGAGTTTTATGAAAAGACCAGTGCAGATGTTCATTCAGATATAATAATAATAATACTAATAATAATCAATTTTATTTTACATTTTGTCATAAATACATTACCTAAAAATAATATACCAAACACAAAGGAAATCGGCGTCAAAAAATAGAAAAGCACTGGATATTCTTACAAATTTCAATTACATCGTTTTAATTAAACAATTATTTAAATATTACAGAAAAAATCTTCTATGGAGTAAGTTTCTAACTCTATCAATAACTTTTTTATTGTGTATTTAAAGATTTTTAGATTTGCAATTGTTTTTACCTCATTTGGTAAAATTTATTACACAATCTCAGGCACATGACTCCTTTCAGTTAAGGTTAAACGGTGAATAGGGTAATTTACATTTAGAGTTCTGGTATTATATCTATGAAATATCTGTAGTTCGAAGTCCTTTCGATTTTTAAAAAAGAATATCAATGCCTCATAAATATATAAATCATATACAGTAAAAATACCTTCAGCCTTGAAAACCCCTCTACAGCTCTCTCTAAATTGCATTTTTTTGACAGTGCGAAGAGTCCTCTTTTGAACCACGAAAATTTTCTGTAGTTGACCACTACCTCCCCAAAAGATAATTCCATTTCCTTATTCATATAATTTGCAACGACTCTAACTCCATAACAAATTGAATTTAATTTATTTAGCAGATAATCAATATGTTCAGAGCAATCAAGAAATTCGTCAATTTGTAAACCTAACAATTTAGTGCTATTTACAATACTAATATTTTCTTTACCTATCCATATTCCTAATGGTATTTCAACTCTACATAATTTAGTTCTAAACATAATTAAATTCGTTTTCTCTTTTTTTAATATCAATTTATTTCCTAGAAACCAGTCATAAGCCCTTGTAAAAATATCGTTACCGTTATAACTAACCTCAGTGAGATTATTTCCACCTACAAGCAGGTTGGGGTCATCCGCATAGAAAATTATGCTCTCTTCTTCTGACTGTGTTACAAAATACAAATCATTCGCAAAAATGGTAAATAAAATTGGACCAAGAATACTACCTTGTGCTATGCCCAGATTATTTTCCTTAATATCCGAAAAATAACTAGTGCCATTTTGGGTTATTTTTACTTGTTGTTTCCTTCCTATTAAGTATGATTGAAGCAATTTTAGAACATTACCTCTTACACCGTATAGATCCAATTTTTTGAGCAACAACTCCCTGTCTATACAGTCGTATGCTGTAGAAAGATCTAAGCACGCACCTAAAGCTATTCTTTCGCCCTCCAAGTGTTTTAAAATTGCTTTTATAAACTGAAATATAGCGGTTTCTGTTAATTTATTAGCTACATAACCATGCTGATGATTGTTGAATATTTTATATTTATTAACTCTAAGAGAATTTTGCAAATAGTCATCTCAAATATTTTAGAAAACCCGGGCAAAGGCTAATTGGTCTATAATTGGTAATTATTTCTAGATCTTCCTTTTTATAGAGCGGTTTTATTAAATAAAGCTGTCTTAAGTTGGTCTGGCAAAACGCCATTTTGAAAGGATTCATTAATCAAAAGACAGCACTTTACCAACATACGGGACAGAAATTTTTATTATAGTGGTTGGAATCTCGTCTATTCCACTACTATATTTATTTTTAATTTGTCCAGCAAAACAAAAGATTTCATCTGGTGTTACAGCTGTAAAAAACATGGACTGTGAATTTAGGGGTATTTTATTGGAAAATGGCCTTTTTTCTAGGTTTTCCAATAATTCAGGTACAACGTTCAATATATATTCATTAACATCATTTGACATTTGATTAGGATTCCAACTCATACCAATGTCAGCCCCTAAACTGTTTCATTTGGTTTTATTATCGGAAAGCTTTAGCTTAATGTCATATGCCTGAGATCGTTCAGTTTCCAAAAGATTATCATATTTTCGCTTAACAAAAATATATTCCTTTTTATATCGAGCACTTTGTCTAGCCAAAACTAACAAGATATCTAGTTTTGTTTACATTCTCTAATCTCATCATTATCTTTATATGATTTTACACCAGTGTTTCTTATTGTTTTTTTAGGAAAGCATTGATCAAACAGTGTAGAGAAAATATTCATAAAAGAGTTCCACTCTTGGTTAGTTTATAAAAGTTTGCTTATTTTTTTTCTGAATAGATTCTTTTAAAATGAGCCGTATGTTGTCTAAAATTCTCTAAAGGTAATGTAATTTTCTGAGCAGTATGATCAGCAATAAAAGCGTCAAATACTAGAATGTTTCCGTATTCACAATTCACGAAGATGTTGTCAATACAGCTTGCTGTATGTGACGTTACCTTGTGTTTTCAAAAACTGTAGGCAAAAAGTTAAATGAAGAAATTAGTGAAATTAAGTTTAATTTGTGTCCATTTTCTCTAAGCATGTCTATGTTAAAATCCCCCGCTATAACAATTTTTTTATTCTCCTTAAAAATATCTAAGAGTACCTTTTCTAGACGTCTATAGTTCCTGATGGAGGTTTGTAAATTGACATAACTATTAACCGATCTTTCTTAAATGTGCACTCTACTCCTGCGCACTCAAAAACATTTTTTATTGATAATTCACTTAAGTTATTTCTCGGTTTACACCTCACAGATTTATGGACATAAATAGCACTTCCTCTATATTCTCCATGTTCTCGTCAAAAGGCACTTACTAGGTCTTTTATCCCTAACGTTTTCAATTCTTCCTGAGTTTTCCAGTGTTCTGTTACACACAACAATTTACATGAAAAGTTGTTTTGAAGCATATTATTTATGGTGTCCACCGCGTTCCCTAACGATTGGACTTTCTAGTTCACAAATTTCTTCGGGTATTATAGGTTGGTTTTTGCATGGAAGACTGCAGATATATGGTTGCAAATTTTCCGGCACTCCCCTCGAGACCTACTTCATTTTTGGGAGGGCATTTCCCTGTAATTTTATTATCTGAGTGAATTACCCGTTTGTCATATTTAAAACTTTATGCGTTTCTTAATAGTTCATCGTATTCCTTTTTTGCAGTTTTATAAGTATCCCTATATTGTACGTCACGATATGAGTAATAAATCTAGCCGTTTCTTGCAACTTATAATTGTTGGGGTAACGCTTTTTTTTGGGTTAAGTATATAGTTTTTTTACAGGAAAATAATGATCCCTCTGAGTTTTATGTATGTGTCCATGAAATTATTCCATTGGTTATTTACAACATTTATGTCTAGCGAATATACATTTGAA
This sequence comes from Cylas formicarius, assembly GCF_029955315.1. Classification (NCBI taxonomy): domain Eukaryota; kingdom Metazoa; phylum Arthropoda; class Insecta; order Coleoptera; family Brentidae; genus Cylas; species Cylas formicarius. The sequence goes on along the minus strand of NW_026844334.1, from coordinate 36,021,255 downwards.
AAATTTTCTCCCAATCGCACAGGAAAACAAAAGTAGTTTTTGTTTTCCTCTAAAAAGATTCTTTTATACTCAAGGTTTCTAGAATTATTCAGATTAACATTAAACTCAATTTCCTGTGCCAAATGGCTTGAGATAAAATTTTCTATTACACTGGTATGAAGAGAATCTGAATTCGTCAGTGTGTGGTCAATATAACTAGCAGTATTTACCTTAATGGTCGTCACTACATTGCTACTATTGCTAAGAATTCAGAGTCTGCTTTATTTTTTGTTAAGGAGTTCTATGTTAAAAGCTCCTATTATAAATATATGTTTTTTTCTTTGAATGTTTGCTCCATCTTATCTATGTCTATGTCTATCTATGTTTTTATGTCTCCCGATGGCGGTCTATATACCGTAACCACCGTAATATTTTTGTCACCCCCCTGATATTCAATGGCCGCGCATTCAGATACTCCACATAATGCTAAACCACACAGTTTTATCCTGATTTAAATCTTTTGGTTATTAATTGTTGAAATTGGCTTTCATTTTTCCAGCATTCTGCATTGTTCATTAGTGTATCGTTTACTCTATCAATTGCATTTCCAAGAGACTGCACGATTTGGTGTATTATGCAAACGGTTTTGGGACAATTTTTCTGATTATTTTCTGGGAAATCGGTTTTTTGATGCAATTTTTTCTTGCTATAAAAATTTTTTCTGCATAATTTAGTTGACTTGAATAATTTATTAGACTTCCTTGATAAAAGGGGCAGTTCCTATCGCGTACTGAGTGCTGGCTTTCCTGATATCTAAGTTTCATCTTTGAGCAGTTGATTTACTTTAGTTTAATTAGTGACACAACGATGTCTCATTACAATATTTGGCGACATGTCCAAACCCACAGCAATTAAATATTTGATCAAGATTTAGGTGTTCCAACACATTGTGTCAAAAATTATTGTCTTTTTTTTTTTAAAAACCATTTGGCTATTGTTGATGGTGCAAGAAGGATCCAATTTTCTTTGGCTTGATTACGAGAGATTTTCTTTATTTAGTTTTAATTTCTCATTCATTTTGATTTGTTCATCGATAAATTCATTGCCGTATATCTTTTCAATATTCCTGTTACCATGAACATCGGATTTATCACATCAATTTCTTTCAGTTTGATGTTATATTTATTTTCCAGTGTTTTGTTCTCCAATTTACTTTGCTGTGTCATATTATGACTTTTCAATCTAATTTTTTTGGAGCACTGTTCGGTATCGTTTTTGTGCGGTATATGCGTATGTTTTCTGGTGAAACTAATTCGAAAAGCATTTAATGCATTGCATTTATGTGTCTAAATCTTGAGCCTAGAAAAAATTAAGAATAGCTGTTGTGGTCTTGCCTTACCTTCGCAGATATGATCTTGTGTCAGAAAAAATAAAAAAATTGGACTCTCCATTTGACAAATTCTACTTATCTCTACTTATCTCAAAGTCAAATTATGTTATAATCCAGTAATCAAACTACGGCAGCTTACTCGACCTTGGAACTACCAAAAATATAACAGTTTTGCAAGTACGATCTGATTAAGGAATTAACACTTATCACCTCAGTTCTTGGCTTAAACAATTTCCCTACTGAGGATATCAGACGGTCCATTAAAAAATAAGGCTCACCAAAACCACCTACACGAAGTAACTACCAAAAATGACTCGCAAATCAGCTTCAGGCAGCGCTTTGAAGAAGCCAGCAGCATGTTTGGCGGAAAGTCATTTAGACAGAGTCAACACCTGACGTAGGGGAATTTAAAAAGTTGCCTACCTACATGTACAAATTCAGTTGCACCTGAACGGCAGAAAGGTTTATAATGTTTTTGTTGAGTTTTCTAGAGCTTTCGGTTGCCAACGAGTGACCTAATGTGGGCAGCTTTAAATTTAAGAATAATTTATACGGGTGTTATCTTGAACGTCGAATATCTCAAAAAGTAAGAAAAATTTAAATATAAGATAAATTACAAACTTACCTTATTTCTTATCCTAGAATTGATATCTCAATAAAAATATAGGGTGTTCCATTTAAAAATCATGAGATTTTGTTAATTGAATTCGCAAAAACGGCACCACCTATTTGAGACGTTCTGTATAAGCTGAGGCGCATCTGTCATACTGATTGAGTAGTGCATTATCTCCTTAGTCTGTGGTTCAATTTTCGTTAACTGGATCAGTAGCGCCACAATACAATTTTATTTTGGCAATCACAATATTAAAAAAATAACACATTACCTCAATTTGTGCCTAAACTATGCAAAATTCGAATAGAAATTTCTTAAGAAAGTGATCTTCATTTTAACCAAGGATTCAAAAAATGACGATATATACTGAGTGGTCCATTTAAAATAACAAAGTTGATTTCGCAGATGACACTTTTGGGACACCCTGTATCAACAAAATTATAATATTTTAGATCTTCAGGAGAGTCCAAGAAACTTATGTACGAACTTTTTTTCGTATCTTCTATGGGTTTCCAGATCGTATAGTGCGTCGTTTTAATTTTTACTCGGTGTACACACATAAAGAGTCTAAAATTTCTGTTTACTGTTTATTTGTGGCTTAAAAAAATATGATCATGTATCCCTTCTATACAACGATTGACTAAGAATTCTAGACGTTTAAATCATTTTTGCACGTTTTTGTGTAAAATTGTTAAGAATTTCATTAAGAATTATTAAGAACGATTCACCAGAGAAAGATTAGTATTTCATCATTTCCAAATAATCTATCTATAGGAATAGATTGTCGATTCCAGATTCAGATTGTCATGTTTCATCGCCAATTATTGACTGTTATTTAACAAGGCTATTCTTTCCTAAAAATATATTTTAAAAGTATATGCATGCCATTGTACTTGCTGGTTCAGTAGAATACTTCTAGGCTAAATTGCTCCAGCAGAGAACACCTAATTTTCTTTTGATTATTTGTGTTGAATTATCGAAAAAACATCTTTTATTATAATATATTATAATAATGGCAAATTGCTGTGAATTATTTGTTGTCGTAAGGCAAATAGACACTTTTTCAAAACTAATTTTTCTCTGATAGTAAATTTATTGAATTTATATTCGTTATTCAAAACCAGTGCTTACATATCGACAGGAATCGTTTATCCATTGGTTCGAAGAGACAAGATGGAACGCTTATTGATAGTGCTCGAGAACACTTTTTATTAACATCTCATCACCGTACGTGGCTATGGCGCACGTGTCTAATAGCCTCGATTTTTGGAGATTCTTTTGTAGGCTCCATTCCATTCCTTGCTGCTGTATGCTCCTTTTTAGTTTTTTTAGTATTTTTTCGATGGCACCTATTACTATTGGGACAACAACCACTGTCTCTCCATTTCCCATATTTTGTGATTTTCTCTGCCTAGGTCGTATTTATGTTTGACGATAGCGGTAATGCAATATTTACATTGAAGACTTTTCCCATATTTTTTAAGGTAAGTACCATGTCTGGGATATGGGATATGGGCGTTTTCATCTTCACAGGAATTGTGGGTTTTGCTGGTAGTATGGCTTATCAGAAGGTATTCGAATGTAGAGTTGGCGTACTTTTTGGCGGATTACTTTCCGCATTCTGTCATGCCTGTCGAAATACAGGCGCGGCGCCAGCACAGAGCACCTGCCGAGAATATGATCCAAGTATTCTTGGTAAGCAATAGACGATTCTCTATCAACCCCGCCTGCCAAGTATATGCCCCTCAAGGGCTTACCTCTCCACTGCTATATCTGCTGATCGGTCGTATTTATATTCATCAGCGGGTTGAAAGCTGGGTCTGGAAGTCTCAGTTGTGTCGCCTTTGTGCCTGCGCTTGAAACCGCTCTATATAGCTCTTTAATCTGAGCTTTACCTGCCTTTTAGTATACTCTCTTCGAGCCAAGATCTTACAGCCGCTAATGAGATGCCCCGTATTCTCATGAAGCTTTCCGTTTCAGCAAATATATTCCTTTTCCATTGGGCCCCAAGTTCTGTTACCGAGTACTTCAATCGGTAGTGTGCGTCCTGTAGTCAGACCGGCGATTAGGGCATTATCGAGACCTGATATTGCTTGGTGTAGCTTTCTCTTTTGGTAAAAGTGTTTTGTCGCACACTCGTGAATCTAACAGACCCCTTCCTTCTCCCCATATGTCCTGTTAAGTGGACCCCCTCTTTACTGGCTCACGGGTGGTAGGAGCGGAATCACGTGAAACTTGTTCTTATCATTCTATTTTGATCTTCGAATTCTGTAGGTGTCCAATCCACGACTCCAAGGCTGTACCTCACAATAGAAGTGCCATAGGCACTGACTGCTGTTGTGTTTCGAGCTGACAAGTTGGTATTGAATATCAACTCTCCGGCTGAATTTTTCGGTATGCTGAACTTGTTTTGTTTGTCTAGGTATTTATATGTTTCATACCTGCAGCAGCAGTTCCCCTTGCATTTCTCTAGGCCAAACTTCATGCGATGTCATTTGAAAATGCTTCTATATATCTGAGTTTAACGCCTTTCTCAGTGTCCGAAAACAGTTTGACATCGTCCATTTACATCAAATGGGAAACCCTGAGCTGAATGGAATCGTTACGCAAGACTGTTACTCAATAAAAAGGGGTTCAGCGCAAAACAGCACTATAAGGTGCTCATCGCGTGACCTTGAAATATATCTCTCTGGGTTTTGATGTTAATTCGTTTCAAGATAATTTAGCTTTTAGCTTCTGCTTAAGCAGGTCCAATACGACCGTCACAGTTTCATTATTCACCTCTTTGTATTTCAGGCTTACTATTATTAGTAATAATAATTACTATATTCGGTGTTGGAGAAACAAGACGAAAAAATCAACTAGAAATTTCTAACCAATCAAACAAACTTAACCAAGACTCCGACCCTTACCATTCCCCAATATATTATTTTAACTCCGCCCCCCTCAAACAGTATTTAACCAGATATAGAGTAGAATGCAAACGAGTTTCAACTAAGCCCTGAAGAAGCCACAACAGCCGACGAAGGCAAACAACAATAAAGTAGTTGTAAAGAACATTAGAGTGGCCTGCGCAAGTTTCTTTGAAAAAATGTCACAAATTTACTTGAGGCTTCGGAAATTAAAAAAATCAAATATCTTTCTAAATGATCTATCAAGATTTTAGTAACATACCAAAAATCTTGGTCTCCACAAGGCAGGATATTGTCTCCTATACAACTGACAGTTTTAACAAACTAAGAAGCCGTCATGTGCCACACTTAAAATCATTGTTAAAAAATCATCATTTTAGATATGATCGGAACCTACCAAACTATTGCACTCTATAACGTGGAATTCAATTGAGTTTAGCGGTTGTCACAAGTTTAGTAACGCCTACCAATCTCCAATCTGTCTCCTCCAAAAGTCAACCAAAATCAGAAGAGTGATGGCACACAAACAAACAAAAATCGTAACACATCATAGAAAAAGTGCACAGGAAACTCCCTTTTACTTTCTGAGCAACAGTGCTTTCCACTAAGTCTTCTGATTCCCGCATTTTAGGCTTACGAGATTTTAATCTTTTAATTGATGAGATGGTAGAACTAGTTTGGTTGAAAACTGAGCTACGAGCACGATATAATGCATCTTCTCTGCGGAGTTCTGGTGGGACAATATTGCTACGGACTAGGAGCTGTTATAGTTGTTAGTCTGCGAATCTGGTGTAGGGACCGTTGAACCAAACGGGGGCACCGTACTCAGAGCGAGAGCTGAGCAGCGCAGCGTGCTTGCAGATGCACCCCACTCAATTTATGTAGGATGCTGTCCCTGACTTGCAATTTAGCCTATTAATTCAAAAGACGTTTCTTAAAGCTCGATCTAGAGTTATGTCTGGATATTTAGGAAAAGTTTTGTGTCTGCAACGGGTATTGTTATAATTTGCATTTAGATGAAAGCAGGATACTCCGTTATGCTCGGAAATAGTCGCCACTTCTTGTCTGTAATTTCTTTCAGGTGATCAATATTGTGGAATTATCTGTCTTTGTAGATTAATTCCTTCAAATGATTCTACAAGAAAAAATCAGCGGGTGTAATGTCCGTTGAGCAGGGTACTTCTGACCGGCTCCCTATGCATCGTTGTGGGCTTGGATATTTAGGAAAATGTCTACTTCAACCTCTCCAGGATTGAGCATGTGTAGAAATTTAAAAAATATAATTTATTTATTCTAGGGACCTCACCAGCAGAAGCTATTGATCCTGAACTGTGTCCTATATTCCTTCCAATAAAATTTATAATAATCTCCTTGCCAAGCTAGAAATTCTCTTGTAAATCTACCCAAGCTCATGTATTGAATTAGTATGCAACTACTACGACTTTAACTGATATGTTCGTGCTATTTTATTTTCCAAATAATTTCATTTTTTCATTTATATGGAATACGTCTGCATTTTTATCGTGTTTTAAATTGTTTTTCTCATATTTTAGGTTAGGAAATGAATATCGAGATATGATTTTCACTGACGTGTTAGGCTCCTACTTGGCTATTTTTTGTTGTTGGCTGCTGTTGTGTGTTTTTTAGAGGAAATAACTCTTTGTAGTTAGATAGAAAAACGTCCTTTAATGGCAATTACTAGCAATAATCATTATCACCACTTTTACAAAAGCACCGATAGCCCCAGAAAAGTTTTAAATTTTGAATGATTATTTATAAAATTGTTCGTACGTAAGAGATTGTGCAAAAAAAGTTTTACAAAAGAGGTTCAAAATTTGCTTTGATGACAGCGGTTACAGCCTTCGACTGTGTTTCTCACCAGCTTCTTATTAAAAAGCTACACAGATATGGTATACGAGGTCTGCACTTAGATCTTATAGCGTCCTACTTGCAGGGCCGACAGCAGTTTGTAGAATACCAGGATGACCGTTCATCACTTGAGTCAGTAGTAAGCGGGGTGCCCCAGGGTTCCGTCCTGGGCCCGCTACTATTTACAATCTACATAAATGACATCTATCATTTCTTGGCCCCCAATCAGTGCGTGATGTTTGCCGACGATACATCCTTCACTACATCTGCTAAGAATATCGAGGAGTTGTCCGTTAGGGTTGGCATGTTGGAGGACAGGGCTAATGTCTGGTTCGAAAATAATTATCTTAAATTAAATTTAGACAAGACCCAGAGTATTGTGTTTTCCTCCAATTGCTTGGTAAATAGTGGAAAGTCCGTCAAGTTGCTTGGCATTAGGATCGATGATAGTCTAAATTGGAAACAACATATCTCAGACCTGAAAAATAGATTGTCCAGCAACATATTCGTTCTTCGACGACTGAGAGGCCTGATAGGAACAAGGACTCTGCTTAGGGTCTATTTTTCTTTGTTGCATTCACACTTATGCTATGGCACGGTACTGTGGAGATTTTAAAATTAATAAAAAGTAAAAATTTTCCTATTTGTTAAGAAGAAATTTTGTTTGTTTTGCAAAAAGCACACGAAGAATAGTAACGTTTTTAGTAGAAAAATACGGAATAATTTTATAAACGGTTGTTTAACATTGTAAACATGTCGTCATGGAAAATTCCCAAGTTAAATGAATTACTAACAATGAAGTTCGTAGTTTAACAAGATTTTGAGCAGGTGTCTTCGAGAGGTTGTAACAAGCGCCAAATTCGCCGCTAAATATTTTAAACTTATTTAAAAACTGACGAGATCCATTGCCAACGAAGCAAAATAATAATAATAATACTAATAACATAATCAATACGTTTATTGTTGATCCAAATATACATACTATTACACTAGAAAATATTAGATGGTGCCAATTAAAGGCAAATAAAAGCCCGAAAACCTAGACATCCTGGAAAGCCCGACAGGGTTCAAGCTTCAATTTAATGTATAACAAATGTAACAAAGAACAAAAAAATAGAAAATAAACAATATTACCAATACACCAATTATTAAATATTGTTTTCCCTAAAGAGAGAAGTCGTAGGGGAAAGGAAATTCGAAGTGACAAGGGTAAACCGCAGTATAGTTTTCCAATACAGAAAAACAGAAAATTACTGCATTCCAAGAAAATATTTTTGTGCTATACTAAAAGAAAATGATGTTTTGAACATTACTTTTCAATGTTGTGATATTCTCAATATAAAATTTGTTCTTAGAACCAAGTAATGACCATACGAAAAGTGATTTTATTAAAAATATATTCGGGAGATACATTTGTGACGGTTTCATATTTCAATGGTAAAATTTAGCATTTTTAAAGTACCAGTGCCGGCATATTTGCGAAGTAACGGGTTTATTTTATTAGTACCTTGTAGAATTAATTGTACTGTCCATTTCCTTCACCTTTTGCTGTTTGGCGAGTGCTTCTTAACAATTAAAATTCTTGTTTATTAGGCTCATATCGATTTTGCGATTTGAACACACGTTCTTTTGTAGACTCGGTTCCTTTAGTTTCGGACTTGTACTCCCCGGCCGATTGTGTTGCCGAACCATAAATATTTTACTTTGCTGACTTTGCTGGGTTAACTGGGACTGCCCACCTGCGGCTGTCCCATTGAGCCACCATTCCATCTTGGCTTGGTTCCCGGGATAGTGACAGACAGCTGTGTAACGTTCGGGAAATCTTGAGGTTTGGGTAGCTTAAGTGGCCTGTTCTCTTCAAGAACGGTTTGCGGAACTTATGGCCTTAAATTATAGGGTCTTACATTCTTTTGCACCGCCAAAACTTGAAGGTGAGATTTGACACTCACATCTACCACCAGGTTGAAGGAAATAAATTATTGTTCGTGATTCACTTGTTTATTTCCTTTACGGGTTGGAACCTCGGGTTGATAAGTCTACCTTTTTCGAATCACGTGGCGCCTACCTATCACCTTCCGGGACTGACCGAGGTGCCCTTCACCGCCTTCCAACCTGGCTTTGGTTTATTTTTTTTTTCTTTTCTACTTTATTAATTTTTCTCGGTTGTTAATGAGCTAGCCTAGGCATTGTCTTACCTCACTATTAAATTACGAATTTCATTAATTAATGCGTTTCTTTTTCACGACCCTGAGATGGAGAGGTAAGAAACTGGCGCCCAACTGAATATTTTTTTGAGTGTGTTCAAAATCTTTGATTCTCTTCAAGTTTCGGTGGTTCTTTTATAACAAGTTTGTATATATTGCTGTTTTACTATGCAATGCATTTCATTTTTGCGGTTTAATTAATTAGTGTTGTACATATACAGTTGCGATATATTGTTATTTATTAATTTTTGATTGTGTGATATTTGGACGATATCTATACCAGGTGGATACATTTTTTGGTATATATCCCTTTACTTGTGGAGGATAACTGTTGCTATTTTTTTTTTTCAAATCGGAGCACTGCGGAATTTTTGTATATTCAATATCGGTAAAGTTGTATTTATGTTTGCCTTGGAAAACTATTATTGTTAAGAATTTTTTTTTGGAGGTGTCAAATTTCACAAAATTCTAGTACTTGGCTGGTGGTTATAACGGTGACTTCAAAATTGAGGGAGCAGTGTGATTGCAATCCTCCGACCTCTTCTGTGATTTGGAAATTTATTTAAAAGCTTTTGGAAGTAATTACCGATAGTTCTGTGTACTTTGCCACATTTTCAGTTTATTTTTCACGGATCTTATTTGATTATTACTATTATTATTATTTTCAATTTGCGGCTTCTTTGATCAGCCACAGGTGGCCTAGTGCATCGCGAGTTGTGTGCGGGTGGTATTGTGTTGGTCCATTATTTGGTTGCTTCTATTGCGCTGTCGTTCTCCCGTTTTTCTTTTTCTATTTTCCTTATACCAGGAAGGGGTGGGGAATTTAATTATTTAAATTTTAAATGGAGATTAATCGGCTTAGGAGTGATGAATTGACGTGGGAGTTAGCTGCTAGAGGTTGTGATGTGGGGTCTACAGTGGATGAAAAGAGAGCTCAGTTGCGGGAAGCATTTCAGCGGAACATTCGGGAGGATATTAACATCCATTTTGAGCCATCTTCTGAATTGGGCATATGTGCATCTAAGTTGGATGAATTGGTAGGCCTTATTCAAGAGTTTGATGCGGAGAATAGAGAGAATGAATTCAAGAAAATTTACAGCAGGCTAATGCATGTCAAAAGCAGATTGCACAGAATGGTAGCTGAGGGTCAGGACTTGAAATCGAAGAAACGAAACCTGATGTTTTTATTGAGTGGTTGTTTTGACGCCTTGCAGGACGCGAATCACATCGCCAGCCTTTGCCAGAGTAGTGTTGGAGCAATGTGCACACAAAAAAGAATTTATTCATCCGGAGAGAATGGATGCTCCTGTGGGTAATTTGATAGATCTGGGAGGTGCAGCACCTGATCATAATCCTACTTTGGAGAGGCCGGTAGACTCTGGATTATCACGATCGCTCAATAGATTCCAACCTTACAGGGAGCTCGTTTGGAGATGCAAGGAGGCGAATAACGGAATTTGAATTGCAGAATTTAGCTCAAACAATCAACCGTCGAGCCTGTACCCAGTTGGCCGATCGGTTAGCCGCATTTACAATTTGTCCGATTCCTTTTATGACTGAGGAGGCAACTTCTAGTACTCGTCGAGTATCATTTGCGACTAATCCTGACTCAAGCGCGGTACCAATGATCCAAACGTGCTCTCAATCCGGAAGAAACAGTACTTCTAGGCCAAATGGCAGCATATCGTTAATTACAAACCCAGTGAGTCACATTGGTGCACGGTCTCATGCAGGCTTGTCTAATGAGAGAGATGTGCCTCGATCCTCAGGATCATTCGTACCAATACACAAATGGAACGTTTTCTTTAATGGTAGTGGCAGTGTCACTTCATTTATTGAAGATATAGAGCATTTGGCGGAGTCGAGAGGAGTGACTGAAGATCAGTTGTTCCATTCAGCTTACGAAATCTTGAAAGGAGATGCACGAGATTGGTATACGCCCCGAAGGCGGTCGTTCCTTGACTGGCCCGATTTAAGACAAAAGCTCCGCGATGCATTTCTGCCTCTGAACTACGACGAAGATTTGTTGGACGATATTAAGAGACGTACTCAGGGTCAAGATGAACGATTGCTATTATATGTTACAAGGATGCAAAATCTTTTTATGAAATTGTCTTCTAGCAAACCGTCCGAGAGCGAGCAAGTTAACATTATTAGAAGAAATCGAAGTCTTTTGGAAAGGGGAAGAGCTGCCGAGGAGATACACTGGCGTGCACAACAATACTGTCCCCCACCTGCGCATCCTCGTCTAGTGCAGGAACCTCATTTGGCGTATCGTCGGCAAACTGCAAACCGTCCTGTTCAGGTCAGAGCGGTGGAGACAGCAGTCCAAAGTCCTAGAGCGCAGCCTCGCTGTGATTTCCCAAGGAGACCAATTGAGTGTTGGAATTGCGGCCAGACGGGTCACAGACGATCCAGTTGTCCTCAATCACGTCGCTTACTTTGTTTTCGATGCAAGCAGCCAGGTTATACTATTAGAAACTGTCCAGAGTGCTCAAAAAACGAGACTCAGGGGAATTAAGTGGTCGGTTAGTGTCCCCTGTGAATGTTTCGACGACCGATAATGTACACACTTCTGCTTTTCTTCAGAAGCAAGCATTGCTTGATTACGTAATATCCCATTCAAATCAGGATCAGAGACCGCATATAGAGGTTACCGTTTTGGGACATCCCGTTCTGGGTTTGTTAGACTCTGGGAGTAGTGCCACTTTAGTTGGGAAGTCAGGTTATATGACATTGATGCATTTAGGTTTGAAGTTGGATACCTCTGTTGCGAACGGAAATACTTGTCGGAGTATTGGATCCGTAAAGACGCCAATGTCCCTGATGGGGAGGGTGTCTATTATAGATGTTTTAGTGGTACCGGAGCTATCAAATAACTTAATTTTGGGAACCGATTTTTGGATTTCAATGGATGTAGTACCGAATTTGAAAAGGAACGAGTGGCGTTTTGGAGAATACCCTATGGTAGAGGTTTGTGGTATTACGGACGAGAGCACTTTGACTGAGGACCAACGAGAAAGATTGAACTCTTTAGTGGATGAAAAATTTGAAAGAATGAGCAAAGGTTTGGGGTATACTACAGTGGCGACTCATGAGATTGTCTTAGAGGAGAACGTTAAGCCCATTAAACAGCGATATTATTCCGTTTCACCCTTCAAGCAGAAGATCCTTCATGAAGAAGTTAAGAAAATGCTTGAAATGGACGTCATCGAGCCTTCTAAGAGCGCTTGGTCTTCACCAGTACTTCTTGTGCCCAAAGAGGACAACGCCTATCGATTTTGTGTAGACTACAGGGCACTTAATAAGGTTACTAAGAAAGACGCATACCCTTTACCATACGTTTCATCAATTTTGGACAGGCTGCGTGGAGCCAGATATTTAAGTTCCATGGACATTAAGTCGGCATTTTGGCAAGTGGGAGTGAAGAAGGAGTGTCGAGAGTATACCGCACTTACAGTACCACAACGAGGACTTTTTCAGTTCAAGCGAATGCCGTTCGGGCTTACTAACGCACCGGCAACTTGGCAGAGACTTATCGATGCCGTCCTCGGCTCAGATTTAGAACAGTATGTTTTGGTGTATCTGGACGATATTATAATAATTTCTCCCGACTTTGAAACGCATTTAATCATTTTGGGTAAGGTATTTGATCGCCTAATGAAAGCAGGTTTAATATTAAGCCCTGGGAAGTGTAAGTTTTGTATGCCCTTCCTTAATTATTTAGGATTTGTAGTTGACTCTAAAGGTCTTCATGTAGATGTCAGAAAAGTTGAAGCCATAATGACGGTTCCTCCGCCCAAGAATATTACAGAGATTAGGAGATTTCTAGGTATGGCTGGTTGGTACCGAAGATTTGTGCCAGATTTTTCCACCCTGACCGCGCCGTTAACCAAGTTGACCCACAAGAATGCCTCTTTCGTCTGGGCTAGCAATTGCGAGGCTGCCTTTAATCATATTAAAAATGCACTTGCCTCAGCTCCTATATTCACGTGTCCAGATTTCTCGAAACCCTTTGTCCTTCAGACCGACGCTTCTGCTTATGGACTTGGCGCTGTTCTGACCCAAGAATCGGGCGACGGAGAAAAGGTAATCTGCTTCTTGTCACGTTCGTTGACAAAACAGGAGCGTAATTATTCCACTACTGAGCGTGAGTGTTTAGGTGTCATTTGGGCTGTCGAAAAACTGCGCAATTATCTTGAAGGGAGCCATTTTACTATTGTCACGGACCATGCTTCACTCATTTGGCGTAATAATCTGAAAGACCCAACCGGAAGATTGGCCAGATGGGCTCTTCGTTTGCAACCCTATGATTTTGACGTCGTACACCGAAAAGGGAAAGATAATGTCGTTCCGGATTTTCTTTCGAGAAGTGTCCCGATCAACGTGGAAGTTGTTAGTACGAGCCCTGAGCAAGTCCTTGATTTTGGCAGTAGTACTGATGCGTGGTATAGGAAGATGATAAGTAATATTGAGAGTCGACCGGAGCAATTTCCTCAATGGCGTGTGGAGAATAATATTGTATATAAACATGTAAGGTGTCCGATTCCAGAACTTACTGCGCAGTCTGACTATTGGAAGATTGTAGTACCCAAGGATCACCGAAATAAAATCCTTAGGAAGTATCATGACGAGCCCGTTTCCGGTCATGTTGGAACTTATAAGACTTATTGGAAAATTCATAATAAATATTTTTGGCCGAAGATGAGAGCAGATGTAGTTCGTAGTTGTCGCATTTGTGCCCAACACAAGCCGGAGCAAAAGGCCTCAGCAGGTCATATGGCAAACAAATGAGAAGCAAGGAATTTAAAGCCTTGTGTTCCAGATATCATGTGAAAATCTCGTATACCGCATATTACCACGCGCAGGCGGACCCTGTTGAGCGGTACAACAAGATTGTGAAAACTATGGTTTCCATCTATTTGGGAGAGAATCACAAAGAATGGGACAAAAATCTTGCTGCAATTGGATGCGCTATAAGAACCTCTCGAAGTGAAACCACAGGTTATACCCCATACTTTGTCAATTTTGGACGAGAGACCGAGATGAAAGCACGCGTAATAGGTTATAGAAAACTTTTTGAGGATGTCAAAGCCCGTATAACTAGAATGGCGGACCGATCCCGTAAAATATACAATTTGCGTAGGAGACCAGTTCACTATCAGGTCGGAGATCAGGTTTGGAGGAAAAATAAAATTCTCTCCGACGCGTCGAAAAACCTCAATGCTAAACTTTGTCCAAAATTTATAGGCCCCTTCATAGTTAAGCGTAGAATAGGAGGTTGGACGTATGAGTTGACGAATAGTCAGGGTAGGTCGTCGGGTGTTTGGCATGTTAAAGATTTAAAACCTACTTATTTTGCTTCTGATGACGATTGATTTAGTTTTGGTGAACAACTGGTTTGGATTTACAATCTATTCTTCAGACAGTTGTTTTCGTGGGTTAGAGTTGCTGTTTGAAGGCCGTACATCGATGCCTCACCAGTCTGTTATTCTTTTGACAGATTTGGTAAGCTTTTTTTATATACTAAATCATATTGAGAGTGTTGGACAGTTATCACCAACAAGGTAGGGCTCCTGCGAGCTCTCACCTTTTCTTTCCCGATTAGTGTCTTTGGTCTTGTTATGCCAGGTTGATCTTGCGCGGCCGCGTGCGTCGGTTTCGCTTGGTGGTGGAGGTGTAATCCTGTAGGCTGTTGTGAGGGCTAATACACGAGACTTGTTTACCGCTGTAGTAACCTGTGCAATTTTAGCCTACTAGGTCGACTTAACATCGCGGTATATAGATTACCGACGGCCTAGTGTTACCACTCTAGTCTGGAGGTTTTCCCTTCTGCTTCCGGTGGATTCGTCGTTGCGCTGTTGTTGGGGATCACTTGGGTATAGCTAACCTCTTTTAATTTTTTTTTCGGCTTCTTATACGGCTCTCTGGCCCAATGGGTGTCGTGCGGTTTCACTGCTGCGTCTCGCAGGTATGTGTTGGTGAGTGCAATGGATGTCTTTGGCGTGGAGCTTAGTATTGGGGGGCTCGAGATTGGCCCGAATGGTAGCTTCGGCGAGCCAATCAATTTATGGGAGCTCTCGGCTACTGGTATTCAAGTGGCCCGCCTTAGGTGTGGTAGTGTCTGATGTGCGACAGTAGTGGGTTAGGGATTAACCTGTCAAAATTATTCAATTGGTATTAGTGGATGCGCAGGCTCCACTAGGTAGTGTCGAGCGCAACAAGAGTGCGCGCGATACTGCTGTTTCACTAGTTGTAAGTTCTTGTTTTTTTTTTCTTCGGGCTTCACCGAGTTCTCGGGTGATATTGCTGCTCTTTTACTAATATTTAAGTTTTTTTTTCGGGCGTTTCGGCAAGTTGTACGCTATTTTGCTGTTCTGGCGGAAGTCCATGTGTCGATCGGTGTTCACCTCTGACGGAGGAAGGGGGGAGTGTGACGGTTTCATATTTCAATGGTAAAATTTAGCATTTTTAAAGTACCAGTGCTGGCACATTTGCGAAGTAACGGGTTTATTTTATTAGTACCTTGTAGAATTAATTGTACTGTCCATTTCCTTCACCTTTTGCTGTTTGGCGAGTGCTTCTTAACAATTAAAATTCTTGTTTATTAGGCTCATATCGATTTTGCGATTTGAACACACGTTCTTTTGTAGACTCGGTTCCTTTAGTTTCGGACTTGTACTCCCCGGCCGATTGCGTTGCCGAACCATAAATATTTTATGCTGCAACGGCTGTGTGCGTGGCCCCTTGTTCGCTTGGTTTTTTCTTAAGTGACACCGGTTTACTGAGAGATACTAATGCAAAAAACAGAGTATTAGTTGCGCATTAGAAGGAGTCATAACCATTACCATCTGTCACCCTATGAGACTAGGGACCACATTTGCTTTTCATTGCTTCGGTATTCCTTGGCGAGCCTAGTAAACATTGTTTTGTTTCTTAACCTATTCTTCCTCGATTTTCTGTGACTGGCCGTCGGGTCGCCACCATAGATAGCGTTCGGGTAATTCGATCTCGTTGACGCAACCTCGATTCTTTGGCACGGGCCATACGGCCATCACCACAGATATAGTTCGGTTGTTCTTTCTACTGGCGGCGTACCGTCGACTAGGTTGGCAAGAGTGGCGTTTTCCCTCTAATTTTTTTGTGCCCGTTTAGCCTTTTAATAAAACTGGTTGTCTGAATCGTCCGGCATTTTGTACGCTAGCTTTTGAAGCTTGGGGTTGTGGCAGGTTTTCTTTTGTGTGACCGATTTCTTTTTGAGCCGGTAGTGCTATCCCAATAAGAGGGGGATATGTAAATTGGTCACTAATTTATGATTTCCCATACTTTTGGATCTATTTGGAGTTTGGAATGGGAATCTTCCTCAACGAGGGATTTTGAAAAGAATTGTCATTGCCCCACATTTCCAGAAAACCTTCGAATCGAGTATTGTACGTATTGTTGCTCCGTTTCCCGCAAACCTTACACGTGGTTTCTTCTTTCACCGGAATACCAGAGCAGACTTGCTGTCTTGCAGTGTTTGCTGTCTCTTGGGTACATGTTTAGTTGTGGAGTTTCCCCTATCGAGCAGCCGGCTTTCCGGACGGACTTTGCTGGGTTAACTGGGACTGCCCACCTGCGGCTGTCCCATTGAGCCACCATTCCATCTTGGCTTGGTTCCCGGGATAGTGACAGACAGCTGTGTAACGTTCGGGACATCTTGAGGTTTGGGTAGCTTAAGTGGCCTGTTCTCTTCAAGAACGGTTTGCGGAACTTATGGCCTTAAATTATAGTGTCTTACATTCTTTTGCACCGCCAAAACTTGAAGGTGAGATTTGACACTCACACCTACCACCAGGTTGAAGGAAATAAATTATTGTTCGTGATTCACTTGTTTATTTCCTTTACGGGTTGGAACCTCGGGTTGATAAGTCTACCTTTTTCGAATCACGTGGCGCCTACCTACCACCTTCCGGGACTGACCGAGGTGCCCTTCACCGCCTTCCAACCTGGCTTTGGTTTAATTTTTTTTTTCTTTTCTACTTTATTAATTTTTCTCGGTTGTTAATGAGCTAGCCTAGGCATTGTCTTACCTCACTATTAAATTACGAATTTAATTAATTAATGCGTTTCTTTTTCACGACCCTGAGATGGAGAGGTAAGACATTCTTAATTAGTTTGAAATATAATGCAGCAATGTAGTCAGGTTGCGTAAACACCACAGCGATGACTGAACTGTGACAACACGATAAATTGACAAAGTTGTTTCTTTGTATTAACTTTACATTTCCGTATGCCATTCTAAATTTTTATAGAAGGTCTTTAAATTAGTGTTAATTTTAGTCTCAGACTGCGCCTTTTCATGATTTTGAAAAGAAAAATAAATTTGAGTATCGTCAGCATAATTACAATATATTATTATATTATTATATGATGGTGGTACACCTAACTCAACGGAGAGCGGTGAATACACATTGTCGCCGAATTGTTAAACTCTATTGGATATAATCGAATTTATAAACACGCATGCACTAAACCCAATGAAGTGTAAAATTGAAATAAGCTATTTATGATTGATCATGTCAAAACTACTGTAACAATGTTTTAGACTATTCATCTAACAAATCTAGAATTCCATTCGGAAAACGACTTTAAGTTTTTGGCGGCAGAATCCTTAATTCTGTTATTAAGGGATCTAAACTAAGTAATAGTCTATTTAAAATACTAAATATAAAATATTATCTATAAAATAGAAAATATTTAAAACTTAAAGCTTTGTACGAGACATTTTTCGAGCGTAATTTAATCGAAATAATTTATATTCTTTATTTTAAGCTTCAGCAGCTTCTTCTGACAGTTCATCAATGGATAATATGAGTTTTTCGATAACCTCAGCAACATGTGAATTAGAGGGAGAAAAAATTATTCCTTGAATATTCAGTTAAGTAACCGCGCAGTTAGAGAAAATTCTTTAAACTTCATAATATTAATTTTGTATCCTGATGAAATGGACCTTAAAATTACAGATCATCTTTCTAAAAAACTTATGTTCAGTCCTGTGTCTTCTAAGGATTTATCTATATGTTTAAAAAATGTTCTTGCGGTATTTCCATCGTTGGAAGTTCCACTTCCTCCTCATTTTCGTTTGTTCACTATTAAACCTAATTTATTTCTGAAGTCACATTGATGAATATAACTTTTTCTGTCAGACAAAAGTTGCTTTTCATTTTAGATCGTATTTGGTATTTTTTCTAATTTAGTCTTTCCAAAAGATGGATGAAATATCGAAAACACCAATCATTTCTTTCGGTCTTGAACCACATATATAACATCTTTCGATCTTGAAAAACTGGTCGTATTCCGAATAAGCACCACTACCGTCAAATAGCTACTTTCCTAATAATTTTGGTTTTGATTATTTGAAGTAGAGTCTAGCACCTCTTTCTGTGATGTGTGGTTATTTTGGCATTAATAAGACTGCTTAATAAAATGTAGTCAGCTTAGCCATAGAGTTATCGATGGCAGAAATTCGTGACAGAGATCCAGTCATTGTCCACCATATCTTAAAAATACCCATTCTATATAATGAACATCGATATGATGCACCTGAAAACAATGGGATTTGCGGACCGAGGATGGCTCGGTTGGTAGGCGTTGACCTACCAACTCGAACTTGCCGGATGTTGTAGGTTCGATTCTCACCTGGAGCCTTGGGTGTTATTGTGTTTGTCCGGAATTTACCTATTAAAAACTAATGTGATGGCAAATTGTCCAAGAGCAGCGCCAAAAAAGTATATTTTTCCAATGTCTCAGTGAAAGTAGATAATGATTAAAAAAGAAGTAGCAAAAACTACCCGCAAAGTCAAGGCAAACTACAAAAATGATTTCCGGAAAGGCCGCGAAACATTTTTCAATAATTTTGTATAAATAATGTAAATGCTTTATAAATTAATCATTCTTAATACTTAAAATTAATAAACTTACCTTGTTTTATAATATTCATGGAAAAAAGTTAGTCACCAAAGTCATTTTTATAACAAACTGTCAACAAAATGTTTCATAACAAACAGTCAATAAAAATAAACAGCGTAGGTGCGGGGTTAGCTAGATTAAGTTGTAAATCAATCTATCACTTCATGATACGGTCACGATTTGGCACATTTATTTAATGAAAGGTTTTCAAGTTACCAATATTTTATTATAATAAATTTGGACCATTGCTGATTTGAGCAGTTTTGTTCATTTGGGGAACCATAGTGCGCCGTCAAGGGTTTCCGGAAAATTATGTTGCAAGAAGTTTAGATGGTCTAAACCATTCATTGGGTCAGGTAGTTACAAAGGGAGAATAAGCTTGCCGTGAACAATGTCAGTCCAAACATTTAAAGAAAGTCTGTCTAGAAAACTGCGTGGCTGATTAACTCACTTGTAAAAAGAATAAATTTAGTAAAATATGGTTGTAAAAGCAACGCAGAAAAGTGAACTCTTTGGATCACGTCTTGAGGCAGACCTGCAGCATTCTACCTGGTCTAACAGTATATCAAAAAAATTTGTTATGATATTAAACAAAAAAACTTCTGTTGTTAACGAATTGTACGATTTATTGGGTTTGTTAAGTATATAGAAAAAGTTATTTGAAAAATTTTCTTCTTTTATTAATCACACTGTATAGTTTTTTATTTTGAAATTTTGGAGCCACTGCCCGTGCTTCTGAACACACATGTAAAGATATTCTAATCATACTTAAAATTGTACTTACATTTTAGTTCTCTGCTTTATTTGGTAATTCTACAGCTCTCAACCTGGGCAACCAACCATCTGAAACAAAGAAAATATATTAGCTAAGAAACAAAACTATTATTTTTTATTGCGCATTTAACAACTTTTATTATATAATAATCAAAACTAAGTACAAGAAATTATAACCAGTATCAGGGGCTTTGATAAGCCTTCTATTTTCACATGACCAAACATATATTGTATTATTTTTAATTTTAAATAACTTTGAGTAACCACACAAACGTATATTTGCAATGACAGGGTTCATTAAATAGGTTAGACAAATTGAAGGTTATTTACAAATCAGCTGAATTCCTCCTGCATCTATTGTTGATGAATCGAACTTGTTGTTAAGTTATACATTTTTATAATTTCATTCTTAAGTCTACCAATAAAAAAATAGCTAAAAGTTATTGACCAAACCAAAGTTCCTTCATTCATTATATTGTTCTACCAACATAAAATCAAAAAATCCGAGAAACCATGGAAATAACCAAACAATCTTAACCGCGATTCAGGTCATTACGTTCCAATAATATGAGAATCTATCATCCAAGACAATGTTCATGTCCTTACTTTAGCTCCTCTCCCCTCAAACGGTATCTAAACAGGTGCAGGGTAACCAATTCCAATTACTGACGAAATGTCGGCAAGTTCGATCCAGAAGACTTGAAAATAATATTTAGTCATGTTCCGAGTATTTCGTTCGATGCACTTACTCAATTTTTCATAGTCTCCTGTCTTTATTTCTTCTTGCAGGAGGATTTGAACGTCCCTCATTTTAAAAGTCGTGTTATGCCTTGCTATAAATCCTTTTACTTGCGCTCATATGAATTCTGTGGAGTTTAATTTACAATCTCCAATAGCTTTCGTTTAGCATATCTTTCCGAAACTGCTTATTATTTAAATTAACAATGATTTTTTTTCAAGAAGACATGATTATATCAGACCAAAGCGGAATAAGATTTAGCGTTTGCCGAAAGTAATCTTTAAAATGAAAATCTAAATGAAAATTTTGTCGACACCATATTTTCGCCATATTGATATCCCGATTATGGTTGGCTTGTGATCCAACGTTCATATAACAAACCACCCTTTATTTCAAACAAGGAATCACCCCCTTACATTTTTCGTATTTGCTCTGAAACACCCTGTATATAAAATGGGCTTTTATGTTCAAATCAGCAAACAAGGGCAGATAATTTGCATTGCAGCTTTTAACATTGGACTAGTAAAAAATTGCAAATAAAGAAAAGTAGGTTTTTTAAACTTTCTTAGAAATCACATAATTTGCTGACTTCAAAATCCCTTGTTACTGTCAACATCTAGAGTAAAGTGTGGACTTTCCTGCAGGGTATAGAGTTATAAAGTGATTCTGAGAAAACTAAAACAACCTCTCAATAAATTAAAAAATAACTTGTAACTCAACTAACTGAAGCAAAAGTCCGGGCTGCCATATGCACCGCTAGTAAAAATGAAATTGTTTTTAGATTTTTTTTGCTTTACAGCTTTCCGTATGCCAGTGTAATATAGGTTTTTGAGGCTCTAGAGAAAACTCTAAGTATTTTGATTCCAGATTGGTTAGTTTTTGGGGGTCGAATGAAGCTTAACAACTGTCTAAGTAGGTTCGGTTTAATTCAGTTAATTGACTTACCTACCGGAGTAGCAATAGGCTTTGCACACTGATCGATATTTTTGTAACACCTGATGTCGCCATTCCCAATTGCGTAGTGAATATGGATGACATATCCTCGTCTGCTGTTCTTTTTTTTAATTTTTGCTGACTTAAAAATGTTATCATCTACTGGACGCTGGTCGTTTAAAAGAGATAAAGAGAGCCTTCAGTTTGTGGTGCGCGATTAAAGGTGAAGTGCGGCAACAAGGGATATTTGCAGTCCCCGGTTAAAAAGTCGGTTCGTGAAGGGTGAGGGGACGGGCGGAAGACGTTCCACAGGACGAAGTTCCTGGAGATAAAGAAAGTCCAGTGATTATTATTGTTCCTTTAGAAATTTGTAGTGTTACGTTCAATAAAAGTTTGGTAGTTTTCAAATTTTGTGCCTTATTTACCGCCGTAGAACCCACGACACACTCTCGGAGTGTGTGTGTTGAAAGCTGTGAGTACATTTTATACACCATCGTTTTGGTTCCTGCACGAGTCTCCATCGCCGTTGATCAGCGACAGCGTATGCGAGGCGGCGTTATAGCGCACATCAAAGGCACGACGGACGCGACGCGACGCGCAGTTCAGACGGAGAGGCGAGACGATTTCGTGAAGCGTTGGGATTGGTCCGTATATTTCTGCGGAACTAATTTAAACCTTTTCGGTTGTTTTGAAAATTGTGTATCTATACGTTGATATTTATATATACCAACTTGATTCTTTCTTAGCGTTGATGATTTATGTAAGATACATATTGGGTTGCGTCATAAATAACTAAGTGGTTGGTTGAAAGGAAAATTTTTATACTGTTTACTTCAAAATGCCTTATAAAAAGAAATGTAATAAACAACAAAGTGGAAAAATAGATGACGATGATTTCGAATCGGTTGAGTTTAGGACTCCAAATTCGAGTTTGGAGGATGTCGTGAGTAAATTAGCGGATGGCATGAAACAAATGCAAGTTAGTATGGCGCAGTTGGCCCACAGGCTGGCGAATTCTGTTAAAAAATCGCAAGTTGCGACTAACGACAAATATTATATATCTTTGTGGCGTGAATTGGGGGGTTCGAACTTGACATTTCATCCGAATGGTAGCGTACATCCAATAATTTTTTTGAAAAAATTAACGCAATTTTTAAACGATGCAAAAGTTCCGGAGGAAAGTAAGGTTTCTTTGGCTTTAACGACCTTGAGGGGTTCCGCGGTAGATTGGGGGTTCGCTAAGGAAAGTTCATTTAAAAATTGGGAAGAGTTTCATGACTGTTTTAAAAACAGATATTGGGGAATGAATCAAGAGCGCGAGTTATTCTTCGAAATTAAATATGGCGAGTTCAGATCAGGTAACCGAGCTGATTATTTTTTGAAAAAAGTAGCCCAAGCCGCGTTTTTAACTGAAAACCTACCCGAAGACCAACTAGTAGAATATCTCGTAAAACATTTTTCAGCCGATATACAAAGAGGGATATTTATTGTGGGTTTGAAAACAATAGATGAAGTCGAACGCTATTTAAGGAAATTGTAAGATACGTTTGAGGGAGTAAGGTCGCGTAGATCAGGGGAAAATATTAGAAATGTTAGTTTTAACAATTATCAAAGTCGAAATTCACCACCGAGTAGACAGGAAAATCAAAATACGAGTAATCCGCGAGATTCCAAAAATGATAATGCAAGAGGGGACGGTAGCGGATACCGAAATGTTCGATTTTTAACTAGGTCCGAGGAGCTTTTAAGTGACGGGGATGAAAGTGACTCCGCAGAGGAACAAGAAATGTTGTCTCCGATAATTTAAACTTTGATATTTGACCAGAAAATAGACGTATTAGTTGATTCAGGTAGTCAGTGTTGTGCCATATCTGAATCTTTCTTTAAAAAGTTACAGGGGGGTAATAAAAATTTACCAGTATTACCAATCTCTAATATGAACATTTCTGCTGCTTTTGGGGGGAAAAGTATTAAGGTAAAAGTTCAGGTTTTACTTCCAGTTGAAATTGTAAAAGAAAAATTTGACATTTCTTGTATAGTAGTGCCTACGCTAAATCAGGATTTAATCTTAGGTACAGATTGGATGAGGGCGGAGAAGGTCAAAGTAGACTTTGACCGAATGTTGATTTGCATTGGTACTCGAACAATGCAAATACCAATTAAATTTGAAAAACAAAATAAAAATCAGATTCATCTTCACTCATTGCAGGATAAGAAAAATAAACGACATTGTTATACAGATTTAGAACTAAGAGACGTAGCAAACAAATCAGACGTATTTGATCAAGAACATAAAGATAAATTATATTTACTATTAAGCAAATTTAACCAAATTTTCTCTGAAACGCCCGGACTAACAACGAAATATGAACACGAAATAAAAATGCGCAACTCCACGTCATTTTTAAAGCGTCTTACCCAATTCCATTGGCGTACCGCGCTGAGGCAAAACGTCAAATTGATGAAATGGTAGAAATGGGTATTATAGAACAGGGACAAACAGAATATGTATCGCCTTTAACAGTTGTGAGAAAAAAGGACAAATCTATTCGGATATGTTTAGACGCTCGAGTTTTAAACAGTAAAATGGAAAAATTTCACATTCTCCCGCCGCGAATATACGAATTATTGTCACGTTTTCAAAGTGGGCTATTTTTGTCTTTTACTCTTGTTTATGTTGATGACATTTTAATATTTTCACTAGATGCTGAAACTCATTTAAAACGCTTATCTGTTATTTTTGAGAAATTTTACGACTCTAATTTGAAAATTAAGTTGCGAAAATCCGCATTCGCTAAATCTAAAACTGAATTTGTCGGACAAATAATTTCGCCTCAAGGTATAGAAATAAATCCAAATCGAATAGAACCTATTAAAAATTTTCCAAAGCCGCGAAATATTCGCGAAGTCAGGGGTTTTCTCGGGTTAGTAAACTATGATCATAGGTTTCGTGAAAATTTTGCCGATTTAACAGTTCCGCTTGTAAAATGGTTACGCAAAAACATTCAATGGGCTTGGAGTAATGAACAAGATGCCGTTTTTGAGTTAATCAAGGATAAATATTTAAACATTACTATGGTAAATCATCCCGATTTCAAAAAAGCATTTTATATACAAGCGGATAGTTCGGGGAAAGCTATCGGAGCTTGCTTATATCAGATGTCGGATTCCAATGAGCGTTTAGTTGTCGCGTATCATAGCAAAACTTTGAAGGATCCGCAGTTAAATTATACGGTTACAGAAAAAGAAGCCTATGCGGTTGTAGATGCTTTAAGAATGTGGCGAGTTTTTGTAGTAGGGCGGTCATTGTTTATAGTGACCGACCACAAAGCTTTATCTTATATTATGCATTGTTCACTAAAAACAACTTGTATTACACGTTGGGCCATGTATATGCAAGAATTTGATTTTCAAATAGTTTATTGCAAAGGTTCTGAGAATGTGGTAGCGGATAGTTTGTCGCGAGCCCCAATTGCCCAATTGCAAAAAAAGAGGGCTCGTAAGGCAAGATTGTGCTCTATCAGTTAACATATTTATGTTAAATTTAACACGAGAATTTAAACTAGTTAAGGACTATTTTAAAACTTTGCAATCAGATCAAATGAAGGATCCCGCCTTATTTAAGATTATAGAGGGTCTAAATGGTAATAATTCTAACAATCAGTGTTTTCATCGGCGGTATAAACTGCATCATAATTTACTTTCTAAGAAAGATAATGAATTTAATCCTGGTTATAAATAATGCGTACTAAAGAGTCAAATCCTTAGTCTGATTAAGCAGCAGCATGCAGATATTGGACATTTTGGTTATAAAAAGACATTTGCGCACATGCAGTGCACCTTTTATTGGAAAAAAAATGCTTAAACATATTCGGCAAGTGGTAGCCTCTTGTGAACTCTGTCAGAAAGCTAGTTTCAAAAAAACTAGTAGGAGAATTTAACTCGATTAGTACTGAAACGCCCGGGGATTTGACCTCTTTAGATCTTATGGGACCGTTGCCGCCATCTTGTTTTTGTGCCACCCAGTTGTTGGTTATAGTTGATAATTTTTCACGCTATTCTAAGTTATATCCTTTAAGAAAAGCCTCTGCGTAGGCTATTGTGACTAAACTTTTACTGAAGTACAAAGGCCGAAAATGTTATTAAGTGATAACGGAACACAATTTCATTCCCAAGTGAAGCAAATATTTACGTCGGTATATTTTCCACAGGGAAACGCTACAGAGCGAGTTAATAAAGAAATTGGCCGTCTTCTTCGCACATTTTGTTTTGCTAAACATACTAAATGGGCTGCTGTATTGGGCGACGTAGAACATTGTATAAATTATGTGGTCCACGAAGCCACCGGTTTCACACCTAGTTTCCTCTTTAACGGTAGACACGAACCCAATAATATAATGAGTATTTTAGATTTCCCGTTTTCCAATGAAAACCCGTGCAATGATTTGACTCAGTTTTGGATATTAGCCAAGGAACGCTTACTTTCCAAAAGGAGGCGCAAGAAATTAGCTTTTAATAATGAAAAAAAATCTGTTGTGTCTAATCAAGGCGATTTAGTCTTAGTTCGAACCCACGCTCAGTCGTCAGCTGAGAATGCCGAAATTAAAAAGTTTTTCCTATTATACGAAGGTGCGTACAAGGTGTTTGAAAGGAAGGGGTCAAATTCTTATTTATTGGTAGACGATGTCGGACAATATTTGGGTCCGCATAATATCATAAATTTAAAGAAATTTAAACCCATGCCTGAAGCAAATTTGCTTCATTAGCCATTTAGAATTTAACGATAATAATAATCATAATTTGTTTTCTTTGCTGGGACATTGTCATTTATTTTAATTGCTAGAATGGCATTAAAACCCTAGCATCTGTTAAACCATATGTATAGTTTTAATAGGGGGGTAATGTGGTGCGCGATTAAAGGTGAAGTGCGGCAACAAGGGATATTTGCAGTCCCCGGTTAAAAAGTCGGTTCGTGAATGGTGAGGGGACGGGCGGAAGACGTTCCACAGGATAAAGAAAGTCCCGTGATTATTATTGCTCCTTTAGAAATTTGTAGTGCTACGTTCAGTAAGTTTGGCAGTTTTCAAATTTTGTGCCTTATTTACCGCCGTAGAACCCACGACACACTCTCGTAGGTCCGAGAGTATCTCAAGTTTAATCAAGTATCAGAGAGTCTGAAGAATTCTGTTGTGGGTAAAAGCTATACTGTATGTGAATTTTTTTGGTGGGTATTATAAATCATCTCTTGATTTCAAATTCCTTTTTAATTTGTTTACGCAGGACCTTTTGGTTTTTTTTTCGTTTGCTTTCTGGTGGAATATTTGCCACCTCCAAATAATCTGTTATTTAAGTTGTTGAAACTGCTTTAAATCAAGGCATTATTAATTTTTTCCATAGTTTCTAATGAAGCTGTGACTAGTACTCGATTGATAACACGGAAAATCCTTTGCTGGAAATATGTTGCAAAGTATAAACAAATATAAAAAGCCTCAAACCGGATAATTGCTAATACATTGGCTTATTATTTGCACAACCTTCGTGCACGCATAATAATTAACCGAAGGATTTCCTCTATTACAAATTCAATACGCGGTGATTTAATTACCTCGAATTAAATTTTGCCGCCGAACAAGTCAACGCGTCCTTAGCAGTTTGCTTATCTAAATTAATTTTCCCATTACAACTAAGTCTTCGTTGTCCCTTGTTAAACCATAAATTAATTACGCCAGAGTCTTCGAAGCAGTGGCGCTTTGTGTCAATACAGATTCAGCAACGTACCATCATTAATATAAGCCGTTGACAAATTGAACTTTAAATTTGTTGTCGGTAATAATATTAAGAGCGTTAAAGTTTCAATCTGTGTTTTATCATACCGCGCCGACTGGTTAAAAAGCAAACGACTGAAGAAATTTATTGATATGTATATTAACCTTTCTCTGCGACGAATTTTTGCAAAACAGCATTATTTAAAGACACATGAGATAACCTGCAATCAATAACCCATTTATGCAGGAATATTTATTTTTCGATTTCCTTATTAAATTTTTGACAGAAAGGTATACCAAAACATCAAACTAACACGGTTATATTTATTAGAGCAAGAGTAGTAGTTGCATTTTGAAGGGCATTAGGAACATAAACGCAAAAATTGCAAGTAATATGCAAAAAGAAGTAATTACAAAAATAGGTATACCTCCTACTTCTCTTGATGGTAAGCAAGAAATCATTCTAAATGTAACGCCACATAGAATGAAATACACTTCTTATGAAATTTTTTGTGACACTGTCTACAGCGCGTTTAGATTGGTTGTCGGATCAGGTAGTGTTGGTTACTGTCAAAACGCGATTTGACGTTTTCTTTTTATTGGGCTCCAAAAGAGAAACAGCTATTTGTCGACGAAACATTAACTGGTGTCAAGTTCTCTCTGCCTATGCAGGTGCCAAGCATTTTGAATTGCCAGTTTTAGCAAATAATATATTATACACAAATACCACTTTTTCCCACAGTAATAGCTTCTATTTTCGTCGTACCTATCTACTCTGCCCATAAAACTATTCTATGTATAAATGCAATGTGGCTGGTCAACTCTTTTTTTCCTAATTTTACTTAGTCTCGCCACTTGATGAAGTGGCTCCACTCCTGAAATATTTGAAGCAACGTTTACGATGTTAGTATCGTTCCACTTTACAATCAAAATTTTATTTTCAATGGATCGGAAATCGTGTGCTCCTCCTGTAATAATTTTCCGGTTGCTCGTAAATTTCGTTTACACAGTTTTTGCAATAATGACACGGTGGGAAGAAACGTTAAAAAAAACCAGGACATCATAATATTGCAGTAATTCTAAAGGTCCCAGATCGAAAGGCTTAAATGTATTAGGCATTTCTGTATTTGTTCCTTGATACGAATCTACCCATACGCAGTAGCCCTTGCAGCCGGCAATGGATATTGTTCCCATGGACATGGATATTGCTTCCCGTTGATAAATTGTTTTCAACTGCGACGTCCAAAATAGGATACCATTGACTCATCAATACTGTGCTGCTGTCGAATTGGGCAAAAATTTTTATTCAACCTCTCAATCAGCGGACGAAGTTTTGCAAACTTGTTTTTCAAAATTTCATTATCACAGCAATGTAAGTTTGTTTGTGTGTTTGCTTAGGCTGTCAGTTCGTTGTGAGTATCTGGACTTTTTTCCCGAAACATGCGTCTACGTTGTACATATCCACATCCAATAGTGGAACACCAAAAAATGCTCTTATTTCCGAAATCGTTTTATTGGATTTTTTTTGTATCCTCCATATTGGTAAATATCAAAAAGTTCTCAAAGACGGCGTTATCAAGAAATTGGAAAAATAACTGTTTTAGACAAAAGCTTGTACAAGCGGTGTGCTGCAGGGGCCATTTCTTATAGAGTAAAATATTTTTGCCACTTATACCACCTTTTCCTCAGACCCACTAGACCTCAGACTGTAGAGCGCTCTGTAGGGCTCAGTCCTCTATCACAACGTCATTTTCTAAATCGCTTCAACTTGAACCTCGGCTTACAGCTGGCTACCTTGAAAATTACGAACATTCGCGATATTTTCATCTCCTAAGTCTTCGTCCTCCACGTCGTCACATGCATTTATATGTGGTTTTGGTTGTATTTGAAAGAAATTTACCGCCTTCCTCGAATCCTTAAGAATGTCGAGGCTTATATACACTAACTGTTCATAACCCATACACTAACAAAACATAATATTTTTAGTGTGTCTTATCAAATAAACAAGTGTCCAATGTAAAAAAAAATTACCTAGGTATCTTGAGTGAACGTAATCGCACATGTTATGTCAGTCAGTTTATTATGTGCCGTAATAGGCGCTAATATAGGGTACTGACATCTATGCTCAGAAACTACAAAAATTCCGACTTTACAGGTAACTACATAATAGCCTTTTTTAAGGACTACGGTTTAACGTATCATCAATGACTAAAATTGAGTTGGGAGCGAAGTATCGAATGTTCGAATTTTTATTTATTTCATTTGATTTAAAGTCTTTATTGTAAGTTTAAAAAAAGCGTAGTCTAATTATACAATTACCCGCACTATGACACCATATATTAGTGGTGGGTCGATCCGGCCGGACTCGGTAGGTATGATTGAGTCCGAGGTTAGATCTAGTCGGATCGAATCCAAGAATGCAGTATAATTTCATTTATGTTTATGTATCACTTACTGGTCACTGACAAGTACTAAATGCTCTCTAATTTCAATCCAATAATATCCCAATCAATCTCTATTTTGCGCTGCGATACTGGATGGTGAAACGTTCATCAGCATTAGATTAGTGGGTATCATATATCGTTCCGAGGAATGAATCCGTTCGACTAGATTCTTTTGCGGATCGAATCGGAAGTTCAAATCGCCACCATAGATGATATCTTAATATATATAGGAATTACAAAAAAATTGAATATCACGAGAATTTTAACAAATGCTAGAATTTTATTAATTGCTAATTAAAAGGAGAAACCAACTACTACTAGCGCACTACGGACAACTGAATTGCGAGGGGTAAGAGCGTTCCAGCCCACCACGAAAGCGGTTAAGGGTTAGAGTTTTAAGAGAAGGTTGAATTATAAATAAAGATATGGCAAACCAAAGTCAATCGAAAACGAGGAATAGGAAAATTGTTAATGCTCCATAGATCTCGGTGATTTCTCTACCCTGTTACCACCAAGCTACACGTCTAAAATAGTAGGGAAATAAAGTAATTTACGGATAAGCACGACCTGATGATACTGATAAGTGTTTTCAGTTTTCAGTTGGGACACTCTGTTATATTTTCAAAGCCTAAAAATAATCCTACAATAAGTATTCGGAAATGCAACGTCCCCAATCTCAGGGTCCCCACTAATAAAAAAAAATGCTTCGGGCCCGCTCTATTATGGGAATCCGTAAAAAAATAAATTGCAAAAGGGAAAAAAATTCAAATATGAATATAAGAAAAGAAAAACAGTATTTTAAGGGGAATTTATCATTTAATTTTTTTGAAAAAATTCACCTGGAAAGGGGGAATTGGAAATTATTATAGGCGCAAGCGATTACGAACAAAAATGAAACAAGGACGAGAGCTTCTAAGCGGGGCACGCAGACTCCTCCAGAGTCTATACTTCGGGACACCAAAACAGAAGGAAAATTCCCGGTCAAAAGTACGGCAAGTAAAAATAAAACGGATGAGTGCTCAAAAGAGGAGGTGATTACCTCGTAACTTCAAGGGTACTACACCAGGCGTTAAATTGTCGATAACAAATGCGGTGCTCGTGCATTTGCTATTCCCACTAACGTGCATTAGATGGAAAGCAGCGGCCAAAAACTACACTGTAAACAAGCACAGCACTCAACCTCCACAATATTTGGTTCCACTGGGAAAACTAGATCCTTGCATAACCACCAGGCAAGAGAACAACCGCAGTAAAGGCCCTTTTAATTTTTCACCCACTTGCGAGCTCTGCCATTGATAATCTTGTCGATCAGCGCATCCCTATCACACCGGGGATGAACAAATTTGATTTAAATAATTCAAGACAATGCAGAACAAGATTAAAGAAAATATCAGGTAAGTGTAAGTGTAAGTCTAGAGACTTCAACTGGAACCCCAAAGGGCTTTGGTATCACTGTGCCTGACCAGGGGAGCAGAGTAACAGTAGGCTAACTCCACAACATCACTAACGATAAATGAGCGGTCAACGCCTGTAGACCTTAATGGAATTTACCAGAAGATCTAACCAACCACCCACAAATTTAGTGTTTCATTATGTAGTTGATATCGTTAGAACAAACTAGCGCTTATGTTGCTGGC
This sequence comes from Cylas formicarius, assembly GCF_029955315.1. Classification (NCBI taxonomy): domain Eukaryota; kingdom Metazoa; phylum Arthropoda; class Insecta; order Coleoptera; family Brentidae; genus Cylas; species Cylas formicarius. The sequence continues at coordinate 35,990,045 of NW_026844334.1, read as the reverse complement.
ACTAGAGACAAAGCCCCAAGCGCACTAATCTTTGGCAGATCGTGATAACCAGATCCATATCCATTTTTTAAGAAACTGTGACCATGGGCCATGAATCGCCAGCAAAAAGGGAAGTAACCTCAATTGATTGTTTGCAATTTTAGCGGTAACAAGATATTCCGATAGTCGAAATTTTTAAGCGAACACATAGAAGACGCGTCACAAATCAGGTCCCGTCCCTCGCACGATAAGACACCCCTTGAGTGACCATCAAAATGTGAAAATTACTAAGAATTACAATAAAGTAAAAAAGAAACAGGGAAGAATTACAAAAAGGATAGGACAAAATGCCTCTGGGTTCCTCGCATCGAGCTGGGTGGTATTACGAAAACGGTATTTGCTCTGTTGTCTTAGTCTCTATGACGAAGCTAACAAAGGTCATCTCGAAAGATTTTGATTTTCTCTGCGCTTTTACCATCATTTAGTCAATACAAAAGAAAGCCCACTGCCAGTCACATGCCTAAACTAGGCCAAGAAGAATCAGACCCGTTTCCAAATCAAGGGTATTTGCATTATTTAATAAAGACAGGACTAAATATGCTATTAGTGGGCTTAGAAGTGTCATTCTCAAGCATTAAAGCGAAATTCTTCACTACTTGTTTGAAGTTACACACTTGTTTGACTGTAATTTTAGATTATTTTGAGGGGTAGCATTATTTTTGCAAATCGTTATTTACTTTTAAACAAGCATATTCCATGTCTAATGTCAGTTTGTGATGTAATTGAGAATCGTCTGCAAACGATTCAATGAAACCTGTCCACCCCCTCTGAACAGATCTGCTGTGCAGTACAGAAAGAGAATCGGCCCTAAGGCCGACCCCAGAAACACGCCTGAAGTTATGCTACATACGAGTACATCGGACTTTTTCTCCTCTTTTTAAGCGCGGTTAAAAAGGTAAGTTTAAAAACATGACGGCGTAACTGTCAAATCCATAGTTTTGGTTAGTTTTATTACAAAGAAGTTCGTGGTCTAGGGCGTCGAACGCCTTGTAGAAGTTCAACAATACGAAAGCCAGTGAGAGTTGATTGTCGAGCGCCGACATAATTTCACTAGTAATATTAACAAAGGTTGAAGTAGAATGAGAAATATTGGTATCACATCGCTGGTCGATTTAAGTTGAGCCTCTCAGAAAAGGTTTAAGTAAAGATAACTAAATCGCCAGTAAACAGCAAAACGTTGCAATGGACTTTAACTGAGAAATAATCTGTTTAATTTCATACCAAGCGAAAAAGACAAATGATTTCTGGAATTTGGAACTACGAAATATAATAGCAGTTTTAGCACGATTGTAAGGGGGACTGAGAAAAAGAAGTTAATTTTATTAGCATGTAAAAGATCGTTAGGAATGTTAGAACATTAAGGAGAATTCACGTTAAGAGTACGTACGAGCTCTTCAACTAACGAACTAACTCTATCTCGATTTTGAAGGCAACACCTCTTTTCACGTTTAATTGCAGCTACGACAGAATTTTGTAGGCGAAAGATAGCTTTCCAACTAGATTCATTACAAAATAATTGAACTACATTAAAAGTTTTAATTTGAAACAGATAATAGCAACACCTATTACAATAACTGACGATCGAGGAACACTGACATATGGTTGTAACGGAAACAATAGAATCAAACTGTTTTTCCTGCGGGAGTAGAGATGCTCTATGTTCGAAAATACTATTTACGTACATGACATTAACGAAAAAGTACGCTACCTGACCACAGTATTATTCAATATCTATGAAGTCCTTGCTCCTACTCGACACCAATGCTGAAATAGATAATTTGAAGTTTCGATTAACTCGTGGCAAGATAACTCACGTCGCTTGTGGCGTGATCTAGCCAATTCTGGTGTGTACTCAGAAAAAAAGAGTAGCAAAATAATACCCCGGTTAATAACGATGTAATATATTTTTCACAACGACAATCAAAGGATTGACTTCAACAACCTCCCACGTTTTTATTCAGTGATGATCAACTAAACTAAATATGATATTATGAACAGTGAATTACATCTTACCGTATCTTACCAATATTATTAATAGCCGCTTGTTAGAATAGTCTTTTCCTGATCAGTAGAAGATTGCTGAGGTTTTTCCCCTACCAAAGAAAATGTCAATGATATGAGACAGTAATTGTATTGCCCGCCCGTACTATCAAAGGTTCTGGAGAGGATCATGTTTAGCCAGACTAGGTCAGGAGATCCTGGGGGTTGAATGATAATAAGTGAATCTGCTGGATTTTTCTAGGGCCTTCGACAAGACGAATCATGATATTTTATTGTCAGTAATGCACTACTTGGGCTTTTTCGGGGGAGCAATAGCCTTATCAAGGCTTCTAAGCCTTGATCTTCTTAATTTTTGAAAAAAAGTGCTGGTGATTTCGAGAATAGTTTAGAATTATTATTACCAAAGAAGCTAGAAACTTGGGAGTTATTATGAACACAAATTTGAGATTTAAATCCGATGTCAGCCAATGCATACAGAAGTTTTATGCCAATTAGAGATCGCATAATAGTGTTTTGAGCACATCTGTCAAATTGAAGCCTACTGATGCGCTTGTCTTAAGCTATTTCAACTATGTGGACGCCGTATATGGACTATGCTTAGATCAAGAAAATATGAATAGAATTCAGAAAGTTCAAAAAGCATGCCTTAAGTTTGGATGCCAAGGTTCCTAATGCACAGATTCTTGACTGCATTTTGTAAATGTGTGTTGTTTTCTGCTAAATCATAAATGAGCAGTTGTTTAAGTTTGCAATGAGCTCCTCGAGATTTCTTGTTTTTTCCTTATTTTTTTCTGACATGCATTCCGGCATAATTTCAGACCATTTAGAGAAGAACTGTTTTCTTGTGCCTTCTGTAAAATACCTAATTATACTCCGATCTAGCGTACGAAAAGTGTAATTTTACCACGTCAGTTTCGTTTCCCATGGATCTTAACCTTCAGTCATTTTCTAGGAAGATTACCGCACGGCTTGAATTTTGTCGTTTGTCTATTCTGACGGTCATGTCAGTGAATGTATTCGTGTTCTTATGCAGAAATGTGCCCAGAAACTCAAGGTCGTAGAAAAAGTATAGTATGCAATACGTTTAGTAAACTTTTTAAGTCACTCGTATGTTAAACATTCCTCGGAAAACAAGTTTTCCGGCTGTTTTACTCCGTTAAACGTGTACGAGGCAAGAAGGGGACAAAGCTGCGAAGACGAATTGAGTAATCTTTCAAACGGCACAAGCCAGATCGATCGCCCGGCGGAACGTCGGAACCGCCTGGTCTGCAGATAGGATCCACTGCGTTTTAGTTTTTCCTATACGTTTTTCTGAATAGCTAAGTTTCGGGTTACAGTTTGCTTTGAAGGTTTATAAGGATTTAATCGGGATTTAATTCCCAATACAGAATTTTTCATAGTTTCTGCGTTTACAGTTGGGCTGTGAATTATTTATTAATAGTTTGTCTTCAGTACTTTATGTACTTGCAGCGTTAGGAAGGTGGATTTGGATTGTCCCTTCAGAATTGAGTTAAGAAGGAGTGGCTTTTAAAATTTATTCTTCTGCCTCTCCTAAAATCACAATCACAAGCCACTTCTGGACTTTGCGGTTCTTTCGATTGTATTTTAATATATACATACATCGTAAGTCTTAGACATCACTCAATGAAAAACTAATGGTCGTAGAAAAATGTGAATATGCATATTGTTAAATTTTATTTAACGCGCGTTCGACTGGACTGAGCTAGTGTCAAATCAAATTCTAACTATAACTAAAGTTGCGCTTACCATACTTGATGCATAATATACAGAAACGCGACAGGAACGTATCAACAATTTTTGTAAGCAGGTGCTACCACTTTGAAGGAGTGGTTTTAGTGAGCTACCACGTTGACTTGCCTGCCACATTCAGTAACTAACACCTTTTCACGTTCACCAACAGGAGCACCAAAATATTATAAAACTTTCACGTGCTTCTCTATGCGTAAGTACAAGACAAATATATAAAAGTAGCAGTGGGAATATCAGTTTCTATCACCATGAACCTACTTAGGGAAAACAGAACTGGCACGAAATATTAGACATAGATGTATATAGAGTCAGGCAATATTAATACCAATCACATGGTGGACATAGCAACAGATGTGACAAGCTAAAAAGGACGATCAAAGCGGACCAAATCTCAGGGGTGCCAATGGAAAGCACCAAACTCAAATACTACTTTGCCAAACATTACAAATCCTAATCAGAAGAGACCAGAAAATTCTAAGAAGAAAAAATTTAGTATACTGACAGATCAAGAACTTGATTAGGATTTATTACAACGGGCAAGCAAATAATATACAGGCGCATTGGAACCCTGGACAAAATACAAAAACAACCACAATCTACACTGACTACCAAGGGGACAATATTTATTTTGGACTGCTCTATAGCCACTAGAGATATACAGGCCCAGCCTGTGGCGATAATACAGGAACTGATGAAGCAATTTTAGAACACGTTATGAATAAAGCATTGATTTACAAGCTCTAATTGAGAAGGATCTCTAAACACGAAGAAAACCAAATTTATGCTCGTAACACAATCGACAAGAACCATCGGTAACGTATATACATGGCGAACCTATTGAAAGAGATTGAAATTACAATTATTAGGTACTCTCTTTAAAAAAACTCGTATGGAAAAATTCCAGTGTACTTCAATGAAGATAAGATAAGCATTCTGCAGTAGAGATCTTAACCTGGAACAGAAACAGAAAATACGGATCATGAGATGTTATGTTTTTTCATTAGAATGGAATTTTGGACGATGTGAAGAAAATAGAACCTTTGAAGCTTTGTATGCATTGCAAAATATTACGACTTCCATTGGTGCAGAGAATGACTGATGCTGAGGTGCTAAGACGAATGAAAAAAGAGAGGAAATTGTAATGACTATTAAAAAGAGTAAACTGTTATATATGGGATACATTATGACTGGAAACAAGTATCAAATACTTCAACTCATAATGCAACGAAAAAATAAGTGGGAAGGAGAAGACATTCCTTGTTAAGAATTCTGCGCTAATGGTTCATCACCATCAGAACAGCATACGCATAGCTTTGATGATTGCAACCACTTGAAGAATAAGGTCAACAACCAACAATTTTAAAAAATAAAATAAATTTTAAAAATAAGTTTAGATATGGTTAAATGTTGTAGGGAAACGAGTTAAGTGTGGTGGAAATCGCTGTTAGAAAGAAAACGGCGAACAGTGCAGGTCAGTGGGTGAAATGTAAAAACGTCCCCCCCCAAAAGAATATCAATGCTGCCTGCAGCGCATCAATTTTTGCCAATAGCTATATGGTTAAACCCGTTGCCAAAGTAGCTAAAGTATAAACGAAATGGAAGAGTGAGAGGAAAGACCGGATGCAGAGGAAAAAGAAAGCGTAGCTCACCTGTTATGTTATCGCCAAGATAATGCGGATTATTAAACCACACGCAACGAGCTATAGCACAGAGCCAGTAGCAAACATGTGGCCACTAATGACAGAGACGAATTTAAGTTTAGCTTAATAGGGGGAAATTCACGATAGACAGGCTAAGAGATAACTCTGGCAACTGATATCTAAACATTGCGATTGGCGACATCTGCGTTTTAAGTGATCCATGCAACCACAAAATTGACCTCTCTCTCTCTAGTCGCCTAAAATTATGGCAATAGTGTCGAGAGTGTTTTGGTGAAACTTTTCAGTTTATTCTTGGATTTGAAAATATTATATATATATATATATATATATATATATATATATATATATATATATATATATATATATATATATATATATATATATATATATATATATATATATATATATATATATATATATATATATATATATATATATATATATATAAAGTTCACATTTACCATGAAATTAGAAGATTTCTATTCTCGTTGGCTTCAAATCTTTTAAACTGGTTTGCATTATACTCTGTCTAATTTGAGAGAGGTGAAGCAAAAGCTTGCACATTGTCTCGGATCGTTGATTTCCGTATTGGTGAAAGGTGACGCGGTTAAAGTTGTCCTTCTGTTTAGAGATTTTGTATGGATTATCGGATTTTGACAAGGGGTTTCGCACTCCTTTCTTTGAGAGGTTGTGGTGAAGCGTATTTTGTAATGAAAGGCGTAATATATTTAACGTTAAAATTATTTGAGAGAATAATAGATGTTAGGTGGTTTTAATTCTGGATCCAGTGATTCGGGTTGGGATAGTTTTTTTATGCATTTAAACCATAATAAAACCCCTAGAGTGTATTTCTCTTTCAACTACTTTTTGTGTACTACCATCAATTAGCCATAAAAGTTGCCGTAAAAGTAAATTTTAATGGATTAAATTTTCGTCATCTATGTCGATTGATTATTTGAAGAGATCATAAAAGGGAACATTAATTTATGAAGTTTGACGATTTTCCATCTACGAAATCATGTGAATCCCGGATACTATTTCTTAGTAAGTTTGCTACAATTTATTATTTAAAGGCCATATTCTGTATAATACATTGCCTACCTTTCATTTACCCAATTGCTAACTAACACGCACGTTTCACTTGTTTCTGTTGATAAACACAGTAAGAAAATCATTTAATTTGCCCTGTTCGTAAATTATGGCGAATCGTAATTGATTAGTTCTCGTGTAAAATGTAAATACACGCGAGTTATTTCTATACACGAAATCCCAAAATCAATGCTAAAAAATAGAACTTGCTATAAATTGCCGTTCACAAATCCTTCGTTTGTTCAGAAACTAGGTGTATTTATGTCTTGCTCAAAGCATTGTTCCAACTCTTATGTCTTTGTTTACATAGGCTTCATATAAAAATTCGGTTTTGAAGAACTTGTTCTGCGTATACCATAAATATAAAATTCTAAAAATAAGATATCTTGTGTTTGAGTTGTCTCTGCTCTTAACCCTACCTTGACAAACCCAAAGAATATTTAGTAAATCAACTTAATCTGTAATAAATTCTTATTAACATTTGTGGAATACTAAGATGTTTTCTGAAAGATATTAACTTTTTACACAAATTCCTTTCCGAAGGAAATTTTACTGAAAAACAATTAATGTTTTAATTATATTGAAAAAATATATACCACTTTGATGACTCCAAGCGTGAGTTACATCAATAACAGCAATTGATGTTGTACATATTTGTACTTCGGACGCGCAGGACTTTTCATTCAATGTTCGATGAATCGATAACGGTGTCGTTAGTCCTCAGCGTCTTCAAAATGCCTCTCTAAAATTCTTATGCAACATTCGTAAAGTTGATCACATCCTAGAGGATTCTCGCTGGCTTTAAATCACAGCTTTTAGTCTTGATTAAAAATGAAATATCTCTCCAACGCCCGACATATTTTTTTGACAAACCCAAACCCAAACACACTTCCGCACATTTTCAGCTCAATTTCACGTATAATGCTATCAAGGCTTACAACAAACTCACTAACTTCATTCAAACAAAAACTTGAACAATACATTTATCATAATACTAGTAACTCTCAAAATACCTAATTAGACACCGATCTAGCGCACGGGAAGGGTCACTTTACCACGTCAGTTTCGTTTTCCACAAATCCGAGCCACTTCGGACATTTCCGGGATTTTACCGAACGGGTTTGGGAGCAATTGGATGTTTTCGGAGATATTTCCCACGCTTTGAATTTTGTCGTTTGTCAATTCTGAGGTCACATCAGTGAATGTATTCGTGTTGTTTTGCGAAAATGTACCCAAAAACTAACGGTCCTAGAAAAAGTATAGTATGCAACGCGTTAAGTAAACTTTTTAAGTCACTGATCTATTAAACATTCGCTCCGCTCGTGTCAAATAAACTCGTGAGTCAAATGCCGTTTACCGCACTTGTCGCATAATACATTATTTTCTTATCTCTTTTTTTTAATTCACTCTTGCAATGTTGAAATTATAAAAAATGTTTTTTTCACAATTTAACTTTACCACTTTCAATGAATGTCTATGTAATTTATATGCCATATTTTATTTTATAAACAGTGTCATATGCTCGTTTTAGGGGGTTGCATGAGAACAAATCTGTTGGATGTTGCCCCCACAGTTATATATTTCGTAAGTTATCTCCTTGGAAAACGAATAAAGGCCTTTTATTATTATGATTATTATATGGAGTTATGATTATTATTATTAAATGAAGTTGGTTTTTTATATGGCAGGTGCTGTTAGAATTCCTACCAGCGATCGCAGTCGCACGCAACTGTTACTGAGAGAGCTTTGGATCCTGAAGCGTATAGGGTCCCACAATTAGAACATTTAACTGCCCCAGTTCCGGTAAAGTCTCCCAGTGCAGAGCGAATTGCCTCCGGACCTAACGAAAGGCTCCAGTCCGAAACTTTCTCAATACCCACATGAGCCGGTACCTAGATCAGAATGACAGAATTCCATCCCGCCAGTATTATCAGTGTGCAAATACAGAGAAAACACCAGTATCGCATAAATCTGGGCATCTTTACGGGAGCTGCCATATACACCAGCTCCTGTTTCAGTGGCTATTTTGGACCCGTCCCTATAACAGACTGATTCATGAGGCACAAGAATATTTTCTAACGCACGTAGGGATCCTCGCTCTATATGATGGGCTCTATATGAGGGGCTTCCACTTTCCCAAAATCAGCAATACGAAGGCTGTTTTTAGGCCTCAAAGTCCAGTCCATTCAACCCATATACTGTTCGAACCAGTGAAATTACTTTACCAAAAATGTCTTTTGTTTCTCTGACTGTCAAAGTCACTTTTTGCTTTTATGTGTTAAAAGATTTGGAAAAGATTTTCTTAAGATGTTTTCAAAATATTACAATTTCAAAAGTAATTTTGTTCTAGATCCCCTTACATCTCCGGTTCAGCAAATATTTTTTCATGTTCTTTTGTCCTTCATTATTTATTTGTCGTTGACAAACGTTGTCCCAAAAAAAATATAAAACCGAACCTTATTTTCTAATGTTTGATCTTTTCCACTTGTATGCTAGTCTAAATCAAATCTTGAAAGTTTACTTGGACTAACTTCTACATTCTCTTTATTTCAAATCAGGAATCTGTAAAATCATTTTTTACTTTTAAAATATGCTTTGTGTTTTGACAACTCAGATAAAATGGTTTAACTTATTTTTAATTGATTTGTTGTCTTTTATAGGACCAAATTAAATTTTTACATTAAGCAATTAAGAACTGAGCGACAATATTTTAAGTTTTCCCGAAGAGAACTTGGTACAAAGCTTTTTACTCTAAAAATAAAAAGTAGGAAATTTAAGTTAAAATTCAAAGGATCGATAAGAACGGAAACAATTAGAGGCGATCTATGTTCAATATTGGACGAAACAGGCCGAATAAATAGATAAATAGATAGCCTCCTCTACCAGCGTCGTCTATCTAGTTGAATCCCTTGCTACTTCTTCTCAATTTCGTATTTCTAAAATATTACTTTCTCTCTCTACATTATCTTTCCATCTTTGTCTAAGCCATTCTGGTCATCCTTGGACTACCTCTGTATCGATCCAAACCTAGCCAAAGATTTGAAAACCAATTTACATCAAGTAGGAATATTCCGCAAGGTCAGAGGGCAAGAAAATAAACTAAATTTTAAAGAAACTAGTGAAGGAACAAAAAGACAAGAAACTGGAGAATTAGTCCAATTAGTTAAATGACCCACATAAGTAAAAACGAACCATGTGCCTCAAGACTAGTCAAAGTTATAAATCAAGACCCTGGAAAAGCAAGAGAGTTTTTTAAAAGCTTTACATAAGAAAAATGATTATTCAAGGCTGGAGTTGATACCTGTCCTTAATGGTGGAGGCAAACTTATCCAAATTTCAGTACAAATTAATACCAACGCTAACTGTAATCAATAACTGGTTTTTGTATCCTTGTATCATCATACCATCAGGTTTTTGAAAGAAAAAATGCTTCAGTAAGGACATAGCTGTCAGTGAATATATCAGGCAGAAGTTCCACTTAAAAACCTGTTGTATCATAAATATCAGAGATTAGTTGAACTACAATCGGAAGTTTTGCAACATTTAAATAAATAGAACAATAACATACTAAAACTGACCTTATTCTGCAAACCGAGTTTTCATGGATATTTGAGCCAATCAGAATATAAGCAGAGTTTTAATAATGCATCTAATTCGGTCATAACAATTTTTTTACTTGTATTGTACCCATTATCCTTAGTTTTTTTCAGACCAGTAAGCCCGTTGTGGCAGAGTTTAGGACCTGCATCAGCACGCCTTTGTCGCCCCATCAATTATCAATTTTATAAAGGCACAAAAGAAGTAACCAATCAAGAAAAAGCGAATATGGATTATCAAATAAATATTTTGGTTCCTTTTAGTACCAACTTGGGAGATATTAATGTTGAAGGATCATATTTTTCACAGTTATAGATTTTAAAGGCGGAAATGTCCTATCAGAACATAAGTCCACACAAAAATACGTTAAGTTCCAAGGAACAGATGTGGAACCGTACATAAAAGATCCATTAGAGGAAACAACGTGGTGAAATAAGGGAAATTACTAAAGACCATCATCATCATGCACAATTAGATCAAGGAGACTTGCATTGGCACGTCACGTAGCCAGAGCAAATAATAGGGATATTGACACCGTTTACAGAGGAAGGCCAAGGGTGACCAGAATGGCTTAGACAAAGATGGAAAGATAATGTAGAGAGAGAAACTAATATTTTGGAAATACGAAATTGTGAAGAAGTAGCAAGGGATTCAACTAGATAGGCGACGCTGGTAGAGGAGGCTATCTATTTATCTATTTATTCGGCCTCTTTTTCGTCCAATATTCAACATAGATCGCCTCTAATTGTCTCCATTCTTATCGATCCTTTGCTATGTTTGTCTACCTTGGATTCTCAATTTTTTTAAAATCATCTATCTACCGCTTCTGCGGTTTTCCTCTTTCTCTTTTATTTTCTCAAGGTCTCCAATCATTACATCTAACGTTAATCCCAGAAAATTTCCATTTTAGCTTACATGTTTTCTCTTCCGACATCTCTGCTTTTATTTTTCTTTCCAATCCATGTGTTTGTTATTTTATCCGTTAATTTTATGCCTAGCGTCTCTTTGTATTTTTCTTATTATCTTATCATCTTTTGTAAATGTTCATACCTGTGCCCTATATGTGGGTCCTAGGAGTACACATTGGTTAAAAACTCTAGTCTTCAGATGATGTGGATACTTTTTGTTCCTTTGGATAAAACTCAGTTTTCCAAATACCTTATCTATTTTTGATTTCTGCTGTTTTATTTTAATATGTTGTCCAGATATATGTGATCTTTAACTTGTTTTATTATATATTGTAATATTTTGATAATAGTGTATTTTTCATGGTTTTGGTTTAAGTGTTTTGGATATGCATATCTCAAATTCTTCGATCATACCAATAAAGTGGTTGTTCCGATATGCTATTAATATCATGACATTAGCATATCTTAAGTGGCTAAGAAATGTTGTCCTCAAATATTCATTCATTTTCCGTCCCAATTAAGATTCTTGAATTTGTGTTCCAACGTCATATTGAAAAGTTACTAGGGGTCTCGATAAATAACTACTCTATTTACTAGGATTGGTTCTGTTACTTCGTATATATTTTAATGGTAGTTGTTGCTCTGTTATACAGGGTGAGTCAACGATAGAGAAAAGTTCATTATCTCATTGGTTACAAACGTTTTGAGAAAATGGTAAATACAAAAGTTGTAAAGATTGTTAGGAAGCACAATTTAAAATTATTTTATAGTATACAGGGTGGCTCAAAAAGATATGACGAATTAAAGTTTTCTTTTTTGAGTACCCAATTTCTAAATTTTGTTTTGAATTTTGTTTTAAATTCCTCAACTTTTTTATTAAGAATAATACATACTTAGACCTGATAATTTTTGAAATATTTTAATTTTTCAAAAAAGTTATTAGTTTTCACACTTCACACAAAAATTATGATAGCAGCATTGTTTTTAAAGGTAGCCCCATATTTTATGCTAGTGTTATTCGAACAAAATTTGAATATGATACAGGGTGTTCAAAATAAATTTGGAATATTTAAAATAAAAAATTTCAATTTTTTTAAATATCACACGATATATATTATCTTCTGAAAGACCTTACAAAGACCTACAAATCTTATTAAGTATGTCATAAACCTATTTTTAGTATATTGCGATTCATTTGAACGTTTCCGATATTTACCATTCTTTTTGTCTAAGATTATTGCTGTATATTAGTTCGCCCTGACAAAACGATCTTATCAACTTTTTACCTCACTGAGTAAATAAAGTCATAAAATTTTCCTAGAGCTGAATTAATGATATGACGATGATATGATTTCTTGGTTCTGTAAAATGATTTACTTTTTCTGTGAATTTAAAGTTTAGCCCATATTTTGCAGCTAAAACAAAGTTCTTTCTCCAATTCATTTTTTAATTTTAACAGAGCCTTGTTGGTTAATAATTTTGTCACGATCAACTAAGATTAAGGCAATAGTCTAAACTGAAAGAAGGGTAAATATTGAGAAAAACCAGAAAGTATTAAAAATAGGCACAGTCATACTTCATAAAAGTTGTAAGTTTTGTAAGATCTTCCAAAAAATATAATAATATATGTGGTGTGCCATTTAACAAAATCGATATTTTTGAATTTATATTGATCGAAAGATTTATATCATTATAATGTAGCATTTAATTCAAATTCCGTTACACATATCTTTTATGTCATCTTAGAATAACGCTAAAATCTACCTTCAAAAGTATCATATATCATAATTTTTGTGAAAGGCAGTATTTTTTAAGAAAAATTAAAATAATGTTAAATTAGTTTTAAGTATTATCATTAATAAAAAGTTGAAGATTTTCAAAATGTATTCAAAACAAAATTAAAAAATAGAGTATTCATTTAAAAAAATATATGTTTCATTGGTCATATTTTAAGTTATACATCCTATCAATCTTAACAACTTTTGTATTTTCCATTTTGTATATGTTTGATACTGGTCTAGTACATCTGTAGTCTATGCTACCTTTATTCAAGAACTTTTTCACAGATTCTCAGTTATAGAGGTTATTTTATTACAAACTTTTTCTTTCTTTTAAGGCTAAAACGCATAAAGTGTTGCTAGACCATATTCAGTAAGTAGTATTGCTTTTAATTCTAGGTATAATCAATTTTTGTCTAATGCATTGTCGATTACGTTAATTCAAATAAATGTGTTACCTGCCAAGTTTCCCTGTTAGCGAAATCTTTACTAAAAATTATTATTAACTCATTTATTCGAAAGAGTATAATTATGAACAGATAAAACGTGGTGATCTAGTTTCTGGCAGGTTTTTGGTAATTTCGACCAGAAGTGGAGGTCAATTTTAAAAACTTTTGGAAATCATTAGAAATATTTTTTATTTCCACTTTTTTTATCTTTGTAAATGAGTTACGGCCTGTGAGGTTAGCTGTGGGTATGTACTTCCAAAATTCAAACAAATTATGAGAAACGAAAACTGAGAACGTCAAAACGACAAAAAAATAACTCGAAAATACAGGACAAGGCGGTCGTTTTCGACACTCTGGAACATCGTGAAAGTCCGTATTTTCCAGATAATCGATTCCACTCCGTTTCGCAGTTTCTTATGCATTGTATTTGAGGGCGATAAACCGTAAACCACCCCGGATGTTACATAACGTTGTGCCTTGTCGTCACACCACAGGGACTTCTCGGGACTAGTTTTGCAGTGATAAATATGTACCAATTATTCCGCAGATGCTGCCGAATTTGGGGATACGTCTAGGCAGGTATGTATCTAACGTTCTTGCGGCAATTTTTAAACTTTTGAAAATTCGATCCGACATTTGATTGTGTATAATTTATTCCTCCTAACTTTAAATCTAATAAATCGCGTAAGATTTTTTTTTATCAAAATTAAAAGGATTTATAAATAAAAATTTCGGTTGATTTAACCATTATTTTCATTAATACAAGATTAAAAGCCGAACTAAAAACTGTAAATTAAATAACAAAGTGTAAAAAAATAGTTAAGTCCATTTATTTTTGGAAGATTTCTCCCTTTGGTAGAAAAACTTCGTTTAGTGGATTTTCTTGTATATTCCAGGGCCGCATTATCTCTTTTTAATGACCTGCCATAATTGCATAACTGCATCAATATTTTCGGGAAAGTAATCCAGCCGTGAGTGTAAAAAGTGTAATTTTATTGTCATATAGCATCCCGTTTACCTAAATTTCCCTAATATTTTTTCTACCATAATTTGAATACTTGTTATTTCCTAGAAAATCGTTTATTCCTACATTTAATTTTGCATCTGAAATAGCGGACAAATTTCCACATATGTATTTAAAACATGCTTGGATCAGTATATCTATAATGAAGAATATTTTTTGATCCGGGAGTTAAATTAACCTTTTTGGGCCAGTTCTTTTTCAACCAATGTTGCTGTCTGTTTCTACCGTCCCACTAACACAAAAAATAGGACAACTTCGCATGTGCTAACTGCTGACTTAGTAGAAGTCCCACAATTTTTAAATCATCACAAATCATCGATCTATAGTCCCTGTAATTTATTTTTAAAAGTTGTGGTTCCAGATTTTCTTGGAATTTTTTCACTTTTATATATAAGTTTCTTTGTTAGATTAGATATCGATGCAATAAACAAGTTAACCAATTTGTTCAAAACAGCCTACAAATTCTGTGTCGCGCATCCTGAAATATGAGATTTTAACGTCTCGCGCCAGTAAATTTTTATTTCGAAATCTAGATGCTAAAATTTGGGAAAAGTCTCTCACAAAGTCATTAAGTTCTGATTGTGACAATAACTACCGCTGTTAACAAAAAATCTGAACATATATTACCAACATCATTCTTCTTCGTATCTTCATCTGTTTCAGGATCAGTGGTGGCATCTTCTAAATTAACTGGAATCCTAGATATTGGGATATCTGGGTAACGTGGTATTTGAGACTTGAGGTATCGTCAATTATAGACAGACGTTGTTTTTTCCAGCAGTGGACTTGTTTGTAATATTTGCTTTTGCAGTTTTTTTTAACTTAGTTTGATACAATTTCGTCATTAAATCATATTATAACAATTTAAGGCTTTTGGCTTCCTCCTTTTTAAAGTTATTTAAGCTTGAAACAGGGTTTATGAGGGTTTAATAGTTTAATCAAAATAAAGACTTTAGAAGTGCTGAGATTGCAAAAGTAAGTAACAGCATTTTCGGTAATTGCAGTAAGCGCACCAAAAAACTAAATTCGTGATAATTACAAGTAAGCAACGAGAAAGCTGGGAATCCGCTACAGAAATTAGATGACGAATTGAAAATGCTCGCAGTGCGTACATGCAATTCAATAAAAATGCTCACCGATACTGATTTCCACCTATCACTGTTGACTAATATGGATAAGATTGAAGCATTCAAAATTAATAGGCATACACTGAGGATAAGACGGGCTGCAACAAAAACAAACGATAAGATATTAAGAATGACCAATAAAGACCGCGAATTGCTAGACACAATGAAACCTCAAAAAACAGCATACTTAGGCCACGTGATATGAAACGAGAAATACCATTTCTTACAGTTGATAATTGACGGGAAGAGTGAATGAAGGAAGAGGATGACTTCGCAATGCCAGGCGTTACTGAGGACAAGGGAAGGCCTAATACATACAGTACGGAATAAAGAAGAATGGTTAAACGTGATTAGTGGATATGCAGCAGGAGAAAAAGAAAAAGAAGGAGAAGGTTATATCGCCGACATAGGCTAAATAAATGAAAGTAATATATAAGAAATTGAACGACCCAATTGAACATATGAATATCAACCAATCCGATCAGATAAGTCAGGAAACACCGATTTAAAAGCGATCTGAATATCAGAGACCAACAGATGACATTCGGGAAGACAACTATTTAATTTTGTCTGTTGGAGAAGTTAAGAGCAACCTAAATAATATGAAAAACGGTGGATCACTAGAACCAGGTATTATCCTAGCCGACTTTGTAAAGTGCGTAGGAGGTGAACTAATAGACCGCCTTACAAACTGATTTAATCTTTACTGCCGACTAAACTACAGCAGGAGCTGGAGGTATCATATATGGTAGCATTATTTAAGAAGGGATATCGCAACGATCTAGGGTGTTACAGAGGTCTTAGTTTTACTAAGTTTACCAGCAGTGTACTTTGAAAAGTTTTTCAGGAAACAATATATACCACAGAATTGGGGATGGTCAAAAGTGGCTTTGTACCTGGTCAATCCTCTACGGATAGCCTATTCGCACTCCAATATACCACGGAATCATTTCACCGTTATTGAGTTAAAAAGGAGCCTAAGATTTTGTCGGAGGCTCTCGATCGGGTAGATACTCAAAGTTTATCCTAATTTTTCAGAAAAGCTTCCACGGGCTACTGTAATACTATTTAAAACTTCTGGATTCCTCCTGCTTCGGTTGTTGACTAATAGAATTTGCTGACGATGGCTTGCCGACGTCAAGATGAATTAAATTAATTTAAAAAATGCTTGTCTGGAGCATATTTTCTTTCTAACAGTCAAATTTTTGAACAAACTTCGGGACTAGCTAGGGGTCCTACATTATCACCAGTCATCAGAAATATATTTATGTAATCTTTTAAGAAGATAGCCTTCCATCTAAGAACTACTTTCAGATTTTTTTAGCTATTTGAACTCTATACACCCTAACATACGTTTCACCATTAAATTAAAACTAATGATAAGCTCCCATTCTTAGATATTTTTATCAATAAAAAATAAGACCCAACATTGGGTCATTTTGTTTCCAGAAAACCTACGCACGCAGACCGATACTTTAAATCATTTTCACATCGCCATCTGGCCCACAAATCATTGGTTATCAACTCTTTTGCTTACAGAACCGTAAAATTATCATAACCCGAGTCACTGAGCTCAAAATTAAAACACGCTACTCTTCTCTTCTCCCTAATAATTTGCACATTAGTGATATTAAACGTTACGTCACAAAATACACTTCCCCACAACCTTCCAAACACAATGAGTCCGAAAGCAATCCCACACTTGCCACTGCTGTCCTTCCTTACATTTAAAATATCCACAAAACCACATATCAAAAGTTCTTAAGAAGACAAAATTCCGTTTTAGATACGAGGAGTTTACAACAGCCCATGCATATACGGCAAAGGATACATTGGAGAGACCGAACGAAAAATATCAACTAGGCTCAAAGGGATGAAAGATCTTTAAGACTACGACAAATAAACTGATCAGCAGTTGCCGAATACAATCACGAAACCGGACATCAAATTTTATTCGATAAAACTAAAATTCTAGCATAAATTCAATTCTTGGACTAACAAAAAATTTGAGAACCTATAGAAATCTATAATGAACCTTAACTATATACTGAATCCTAACCGCGACTACTACTTTACGTTTCACCAATATGGGAATCAGTCAACCAAAGCAATGGTTATGTGCCTCCCTAAGCTCCATCCCCCTGAAACAATATATAAGCGGGTATAGAGTAGAATGCGAGCCAGTTTCAGTTAAGCTCTGAAAAAGCCAGCAGGATATTTGGCGAAATGTCAGCAAGTCCAATTCATCAGCAACCGATGCAGGAGGAATCCAGAAGTTTGTGAAATAATAAGTTTTTCCTACGTTAAAAATGAAACAAAGCAATAGGAAACGATCATAAAAACCAAAGGTTTAAAGTAGAGGTGCAGCCTGTCACCCCTCCTTTTAATAATTATATCGAACAAGCCTTCAAAGCTTAGAAGTAAAACTGTAGTGTAATGAGAATCACAATTACTAATGAACGTCTTTTCCACTTTAGAAAGAGTATACAATGAATTGCAAAATGGTAATTGCAAGTAAGTTATCAGTTAACACTGATGCGAACTTTGAGATTCTAGGAAATAAAAAATGATTCTGAGGTGGTAGTTAAACAGGTGACCAACTTCAAATATCTTGGAGTTACGTTTGCAAGGGATGGTCTGGGAAGAGAGGAAGGCAGAAACATAATACAGAATGACAAGAAAATAATATGGTTTCGAGACCATCCCAGAAATAATTTTTCTAACCAAATAGCTCGAAATAGTCAATTAAAAAAAAATCTCGACTTATCGGAGTTACCAAAACACAATACTCATATACTCATACGCAACCACTAAATTTGTCGCTTTTCAATGGGGTCCTTGCAGATATTTTTTAAAATTCAATGAAAATGCTTAATTAGACTTGAAAAGTGTTTCTGCTAAATATCTATTAAAATAAATAAACAAAATTAAAAAAAATAAAATAAAATTTCAAATGGATAATTTTCCGTTAAGAACGCAATGTGCACATTTCACTTTTTGGTGACATCACGAGGTACGTTTTTATGTTAAGATATTAATGTAACATTTTTTCGTGCATGCATATTACATCGTGCCAGGTTGTAAAACTACAATCATTTCTGATCCAGGAAAAAACCTTTATTAAATTACAAAATACATAGAAAAATATTTTTAAAAGCCATTAAACGCGAACCTGGAGACATTTCATTAATAACCCACATTTAAATCTGTTGAAGACCATTTTAACGTCAGTATTTTATTTATTATTTACAAATTATTACAAATAACTATCACACAAAGGTACGAATTAAATTATAATTAAAATTAAACACAAGCCATAGATCAATACAATAGAAAATAAATGGCGACAATGCGTGAGTGTGTCTACTTACCTTATAACATAACCAATGGAGTAGCGTTTCTGTATGACGCGGACAAACTTTCTTAGATTAATTACAGAGCAAATATATTTCTGTTTTTAAAAAAAAAATTCTTAAAAAGTTTTCACGTAAATCTAAAAATATGTGCACGAGCCCTATTAAACACGGTATGTCTCTACGAATCTGATGAAATGAGTCACCGCGATGCCAAGCCCTATTTTCACGAGGCAAAGTTCTTAACAAATTTCATTCAACTCCAAGTTATTAGAAAATTATAAGTACAAAATTGAAAAGATTGTTGAGATGCACAACAAAATGATTTGTAGCTCAAAAAAATCTGAAAAATAGAACATACATTTCTTTTTAATTCTTTAACTTTGTTATTAATAATAAGACATACCGACACCTAATTGGTTTTCCAATATTTTATTTTTTCAAAAAAATAACTACCATTCATGATTGCAAAAAATTACGATAGAGCCATATTTGGCATTAACCCTATTTGAAGGTGACTTGAAGGATATATGCAACAGAATTTGAATTAGATGCTACAGAGAGTTCAAAATAAACGAACATATTATTATTTTTTCTGAATTATTTTACAGAAACCTACAACTTTTTGTCATATACCTTTTTTATACATTGTGGCTTATTTTAGATTTTTCAATATTTCCCTTTCTTCCTGTCTAAGACCACAAGGCTCTGTTAAGAATAAATAATTAACAGTGGAAAAATCTTTGTTACAGCTGTAGGTAACGCAACCGACAGTTATTAGCAATTTTGGTTAGTTTTGGATAATCGTTGAAACCACTTTTGGTGAGTGGTCCGCAAAAAAAAGGTCCAATAAGTTTAAAGTGCTTCTTCATTCCGCAGCAGACACACCCGAAATGATTTATATACTGGGTGAGGAGGAAAAAAATTCTTTGTTTGCAGTAATACTTTACAAGAAGTTCCCTAGTACCCGTAGGAGAAGTTGAAGGGAGGTCTAGGTCAAACATTTAGGGTCCTTTTTTATTTCAAGGCCCTCCCCGCCCTACCAGACATAAACAGAAAGGTTATTTTTGTTTTGTGGCCATCTTAATATCAGTACACTTGTTGTTTGATATAAAAAAAGCGTTTGTTTGTGTTAAACCAGTTCTGAATTAATCTTGTCTTCATGAGTATGATTGATGATGAGAGATGATGAAATAAATTTGAACAGTTTTCAGCGAACTATGATATACCCAAACTAGGTAGGTGAGCAGAAATTTTATTAAAACCTTAAATAAAACAGGGCCAAAGACTGTACCTTGCGGTATGCCTCTATCGACCGATTGGACTTGAGATTCTTTAATTTGACAAAAGTTGCCCTTTTCCGCCTTATTTCAGCATACTATCTACGATCTAAACCAGTTCAGAGCTGTACCACGAATTTCGTATTGTTCCATCTTATTCAAAAGAATTTCGTGGTTCATACAGTCAAACGCCCTGCTAAGATCAGAAATATCCCGGCAGGGTGCTCTCCAGACTCAATATACTTGATAGCGTGCTCCAAAAATGAATGAATCGCTGTATCGCTGTTTGGGATTCTGAGAACAGAAAAAGTACAGTTGAGTGTCATGTTGATAAAAATGATAATAACGAAACTGCAATGTAGTAGATCTAAATTACTATACCAGCCAATGGCTTCCAGTAATACTTTTTATATTCTTTCATCTAAAATGGGTGATACGAATTTACAAAACGCTTCACTGACTCCTATATGATGAAAAATATGACATATGTTATATGATTTACCATGCTAAATTGATTGAAACGAAGGCAGTAATTTTTATATTGTCATAAGCCTTGAAAATGTCATCTACTTATTATATCTGCAAGAGCGCTTTCACAAATATAAACATATCAGAAACCCGATTGTTTCGAGGTAAAACACTATAAATATTAATTAATGCTCTTACTGGCTTGTACATTATTTTCGCCAGAAATTTAGAGAGTAATCGTATATATTTTTAGAACAGTAAGGTTTAGTGGACTGGTCAAATATTATTTGTCTAAGTAGATTCCAGCAAAGTAGGCAGTTATGCAAATAGCCCGAAGCAATTAGAAACAAGTTCGAGTATGGTTGAATCCCGAACTCATTCTGTCGAGGACCAAAACTCTGACTCCAAATTGTTTTCGAGAAGTTGTTCGAACCATCCCGTCCGAACGATTAGCAAATAAATGTCGCAAATTGACTTTATGAATTTATCTTAATACCGTTGTATACTTGTGTCTCGACAATATGTATACCGGCTGGAGCACAGTATTAGAAGTATCTGACGATCGAATGAACGGATTTTCTTTAGATCATACAGGATGATGCTCTATCGCTCTAAAATATTTTCAAATATGAAATGTCGCTGCTTTTAATATAAACGCAACAACATCTTGCTTCTTTTAAATGGTATCAACTTGTATATCATTTAAAATAAAAAATAATTTCCTTCATTTCTAAGCAATCTGGATCCTTGAAGAAATCTTGATAGTTTCGTGTTTTAATAAAACAGAAAGAATTTTTCAAGATAAAGTCCAGTCAGAGCAACTGTGCAGTTATAGTACATCGTTATCTAGTTCATTACTGGGTGTCCTAAATTGACACAGGAATTTTGTTTGCGTTTTGAAATCCGTGTCAAAAGCCGCGTCAATATTAAAATTTTTATGTTTGGCGGATAATTAAACATTTCCAAATGGCCCAACGATTTGGTGAAAAAGATCAAGCCCTTATTTTAAAACCTGTGGATTATTTCATCCAAGAACAAAATACGGGGAAACTTTTCCTTCTTTATGGGAGAATATGTCACAGTAGAATCGCTACCCAAAAATTTACACGAAATCGATGGTATTGATATTTCACATGCTTCATTAATTAATGGATTAAAAAGGTTGTAATTTTGTTGGAAAAAACCATGTATTGCCCATAAATGACTGGCATTTTTGAGAGAATACATGAAAAACCAGCATGATTCCTTTCCATTCAATCCAGTATTTTTGGACGATACTTGGATATTTAGTAAAGGAGCGTCTTGAAATAGCTGGCAGACGAATCTCTACAAACAGTTCGGAAAAAGTATGGTGAAGGAGTTAGCTATATAATTTTATATGCTGGCTCTAAAAATGAGGTTGTGATATGCCAGTGTTATTTTTAAATTGCACTGCAAATCGGCGGGCTAAAACGATTCGATGTACACTGAAAATTTAGAAAGGCTTTTTGTGGGAAAATTAGACTTTTTCTAACGTATGAACAGAGATAAATGTCTTATTTTTGTTTATTTTAATGCAATAGTTTAGTCAGATTTTAAAGGGTTTTATGAGGCCAATAGGGGTTCCATCAATCCTGTAACGTCTGATGATGTACTGTGTTTATGTGACTTCTCCCAGTTGTGATCGATATGAATGAATCAAACTCGGAGGAAGATATTTTTTCCGATGATGACTAGTTTTTGTACCCCTTTTTTGCTCTTTGGGTTATGGGGTTTCGTTGTTTTAGTTGTTGAAGCATTGGGGATTTTTGAAAAATAAACCTATCTAATTGATATTTGTTTTCTCCCCTTTAATTTGACGTGTTTTATTTAGTCCGCTCTTATAAATACTGAACCAAGTTGTTATAATCTCATTATAACAAAATAACAACAATGTCTGTTTTATGACCGTGTTTCTAGTAGGTTCTGCCATTAATAATAAGATGACCAACGTCCGTCTTGCAAAAACCTTTAGAAAATTGAATTTTAATTTAGTTTTTATGATTGCGTATCCGAACATATCGGCTTTAAACTAATGAATTAATTAAAATCGACAAGCATCTGGCTAAGACATAGTGATCATTTTTGATTACGTCACTATACTATGAAACACACAAGGTGTTTGAGTTTTTTAATAATTATAATAATAATAATAATAATAATAATAATAATAATAATAATAATAAACATGCAACAAATTTGTTACATAATATACCAAAGCGAAACGACGTCACAAAAGAAACCAAAGTATCATAGCCTAGAACATTTTTTTTATTTGCGCTTAATTGGGTTCATCACAAAAAAAAATTACCGATACCCATTTTTCAACATACGCAACACCCAAGGAATCGAACACACAACCTCCAGCAAGTTTGAGTTGGCAGGTCAACTGCTTACCAACCGAGCCAAGCCTAAAACATATGAAAATATTCATGAAATTAATAAGGTTCTAACCTAATTAACAGTTTAATATTTACGAGTAATCTACCGTACAATGTGGCACACATATTACCATGGCGCTATAAATTACAATTTTGACATAAAATAAACATTTGCAAAAGTGGGAGATATATTTTACTTGGACTTCCCAGCTTCTTTTCCAAAAGCAAATAACAAATACAAATGTAACTATAATATTGCTTGGTGCGCACAGAAACTAAAAAATGAATATAAAATTTTGGAATATTTAAATCCTAAGTGTAAACAAAATCTCAACGACTTGGATTCAAATTTAACAAACAAGAATCTTAAATTGGTTAAGACTGTCAGTCTACGTCCAACATCGGAGATGGAAGGACCTCTGAAGAAGCTCGCCACTCGTGCTAGCGAAACGTTAGGAGGTAATTCCAATCGACGACGGCCTTTAAACCCGAATCAAGATAATAGCTTAAGAATCTTAAAATTAAACATGACAAAAATGATGAAACTAAAAAGATAATTTGCGAATTGACAAACAAAAAATCAACGGGTTTTGGACGAAGTTTCCATTAGCCCATTTTGTCCCAGTGGTGCGTTAATGCACTACCAATTCTATGATTTTTTTTTGTCAAACTTTAACAAAAGCGGTACATTTCTATCACATTTTCAAGTAAATCCAAAATAGCAAAAATAAAATGTTTTGGATTTGTATTGCCATTTTAGTTAAGTCTATGTAGATTACATCGCACAAAACATACATTGGAAATGCTATACTCATTATGCTTTATTTTTTGAAAATATTTACTGGTGATTGAATGCACTAATTTTATCTGTGGAACAAAACTTTGTTATTGCAAATCAAGACAAGTCAGCGCATGTAGATTAAACATCCAAAAACTAGCTTGTTCTTTAGTATTAGTTTGTGCCTTGTGCAGTGAACGATACAGTTTGTATAATATGGCATTTGCAAGGTATTTGACTCAAAAGAAATTTCTGGCGGCTATGGAGGAGATCGTGATGGATGAGGACAACAACAATGAAAGTCGTAAGCATTATAGGGATTTACGTATTCTTAAATATAAATTTATGCTAAAAATAACGTGAAAAAATATTTACAGAACATATTGACGCGGTCTATATTCCACCCGACGTGGATACCTTGACTGACGAAGAAGATATGAACGATAACATAAATCTACAAAACTTTTGGGAACGAACTGATATAGTTAGAACTTCCGAGTTACATACACTGAATGATACAGCTGTTTTTCAACAGTCCTGTAATCAGATGACGAAACCCTGGAATTCAAAAGAAGACGTAAACGACAGGCTTGATTCTACTGTCAAATGGAAGAAAGGTCAGATTGAGTACACTCACACATGAATTTAGATCATGTGAGGAACTAAAACATAGGCTTCCGGGAAAAACTCCACTTGAAATATTTTTTATGTTTTTTGATGACGAAGTAATTGATTTGCTTGCACACAAAAAAATGTAAGACTGCTAAATAATCGCTAAATTTCTTCACATATCTGTGAAGCCGGGAGTTTCCTACTATTTTAAAACATATTTAGTTATATATATATTTATAAGAAAGATGACCCAAAGCCAATCGAAAACTATAGGTCCAGTTTTCGAAAAAGTTATTTTAAATTCTTATATAGATTAATTAACTTTAATAGGCATGCACGCTGGCAAAGTAAATTAATAATCTTGGAAGTAAACTTACCCGAAGAGAAATCTATATGAAAAGGAGAGTAAACAGTTTCCGAAAATTGATTTTCTATTATATTCTTGGGAAAGAAAATTGACGTTTATGCAGAAGATTCACAGCAAACAAATTTTCAGATCGTTGCCTGCATAGTTGTTTACTTTTAGATAGAGAGAAAATCATCAATTTCAGACCCATAAATTTTTAAATGCATCGATATTCGAAATTACTTCAAACAGAATTATTATCCACCGAACGTGCAAAAAACAGTCATGAAATTTATATCGAAATAATTTTAACCGTAAAGCAATTTTTGTTTGTCCATTTTCGAATTTTGTGTCATTGCGCGAGACGTTTATTAACTAGAACAAAATTGTCGGTTCAACTTTCGGTGAACTGCGTTGAATAAATATATGCAGATTTTTATTTAAAATCAAATTATTCAAAATCGTGTTACAGCAGGCTAAAAATAAAAGAGACGCCGGGTCTGCATTTTGTACGTATTTTAGTTCGTAGCCCGGAATTAACTTTTAATTACATGAAAGGAGGGACGCGTGACGCGTGATGCAGCAAAAAAATTAACCTTCAGCAAAATTGCCCCTATAGTAAAAATCTCCTAAAATTATGTACTAATTATACACTATCACAAAGCGTTATTTCAAAGAATTCAGAATTCCAGGGGACTAGAGAACTATCCGTATAGTATTTCTTCGTAAATCTAGATTTGCTTTACTTCGAGAAAGAATTCATCATACTTTGATAAAATTTTCGTTTATCCCTATTCTTGACATTCTCAACATTATTTCATATATATTAAAATCCGAGAATTTCCAATCAAATGTTCTCATCTTAAATGTTTTTTGTTATAACGGTCAATTTTTTTAACAAACATCGGGAACAACTATTTGCTCTCCATTATCACCAGTCATCGCGAACATATTGGTATTATTGGTATTGGTATTAAAGGGGGGCGCCCTCGCGGGCGTCCAAGCACTTAGGCCACCAGATGGGCCCGTTGTGCCCCCAGGCCGCTCTAGAGGGCGTCCAGAATGCCGCCCCTCCTGTAGAAGGTCAGCAACTCCTTTAGCCCAATACCGTGCACTGAGTCCGGATCGATCAGGGCCGTTCCGAAGACTCCCAATCTTGCCCATGTCAAGGCAGGGCACTCGGTGAGCAGATGATACGGGGTCTCCTCCCCTTCCATGCACCACCTACACTCCGGGTCGTCTCCAATGCCTAGCAAGCAGAGATGCCTCCTAAGCCTGCAATGTCCTGTGTAGGCCCCTGTTAGTGCTCTACACTCCCTCCTGGTCAGTCTAAGCAGCTCCCTGGTGCGAGGAAGGGCGGGCCCATCCATCATAAGCCTCGCCTGCCTCATTCCCGGAGCAACTCTCCAGCCCCCCGCGGCCCGGTCTCTCGCCCAGGCTTCGAGAGCTCCCCGCCTCACACACGGGGCGATCCCCAAGCGGGGCTCTGGCCCTATATGCCTATGCGAGGAGCCCTCCCTGGCTAAGGCGTCCGCTGCCTCATTGCCCCGGACACCGGTGTGACCCGGGACCCAGACCAACGTGACCTTTCTCTCCTCAGCCACCCTCCTCAGTACCCCTTTGCACTCCTTTATCAACAAGGAGCGCGTACGCACTGACTTCAGCGCCATGAGTGCAGCCCTGCTATCCGAGCAGAAGAAGACTCTCCTGCTTCCGTAGTTGAGCCGAAGCACCTCTCTGGCCGCCATCAATAAAGCGAAAATTTCCGCCTGAAACACAGTGCAGTACTGACCCAGAGGGACCGACAAGCTTGATCCCGTTGTCTCGCAGTACGCTCCAGCTCCGGCCAGATCTCCCATTCTGGACCCGTCCGTGTACCAGACAAGTCCATCCCAGGAGCCGACTCTGCCCTCTCTCCAATCTTCCCTTGATGGAAAGAGAAAGGTCAATTTATCAAAGAAGGTCATCTCGGGGATCATGACGTCACTCGGCATGCCCATGACCCCGCGATCCCCGCGACAGCCCTCTAAAATGTCGTACGGACCCCGATTGAGGGTTCCCTCCCTCCAGAGCCCGCAGCTCGCCAGCCTCACAGCTGTCCTGGCCGCCTCCATCTGCACCCGATCCGCCAGAGAGGGCAGCCCCACCAGAGCGTCCAGGGCCCTCGTGGGCGCCGTTCTCATGGCGCCCGTTATGCAGAGGCAAGCCAATCTCTGCAGTCTGTCAAGAACTAGCCTTGCTCCCGCTCTTCTGGTCCCCGGCCACCATGCCACTGCCCCATGCGTGAGCATAGGCACCACCATGGTACCGTAGATCCACTGCATGATCTTCGGCCCCAGGCCCCAAGTGCCCCCTACCGCTCTCCGGCACGCCCACAGAGCTCCAAAGGCCGACCTGGTCCTTGATCTTATATGTTCCTGGAAGGTCAACTTAGAGTCCAACCATACACCCAAGTACTTGACACTTCCGCTTGCAGAAAGAGGCACCCCATCCATCGAAATGTTGAGGTTGCACTCCATCTTCCTTTTCCTAGTGAAGATGACCATCTCCACCTTGCTAGGATTGACAGCCAACTTGCTGTCCAGGCACCATTGTGAGAATCTTGCCAATGCCCCGTTCAGGAGCCCCTGCATCCTTCTCACGTCCGTCCCCTGCGTCATTATCACAAGGTCGTCTGCATATGCCTGAGCATAGACCCCGTGTTCTTCCCTCAGAATATGCAATATCTCGTTTACCACCAGGCACCACAGGAACGGGGACAAAACCCCGCCCTGTGGACAACCCCGTGATGAACCGATGGAGACCTGCTCCCCACCCAGTCTTGCCTCGACCCTCCTGTCGGTTAGCATGGAGCGGATCCACCTTACAATGGCCGTCCCCACTCCAGTACTCTCCACCGCCCTGCAGATCGAGTACAGGGCCGTGTTATTGAAAGCCCCTTCGATGTCAGCGAACACGCACACCGACAGCCGTCCCGAGCCCATACCCTCCTCCAACCTGGAAGTCAGATGGTGAAGAGCTGAGCCCACAGACCCGCCACTTCGGTACGCATGCTGAGCTGGCTCTAAAGGGGCCTCCAGCTCCACCCAGTCCCTCAGATACCGGTCCACCAGCCTCTCCAGAGTCTTCATAATGAAGCTGGTGAGGCAAACAGGCCGGTACGACTTCGGGTCTGTGTAGTCACTCTTCCCTACCTTGGGAATGAACACTACCCTGCTGTGTCTCCACAGCTCGGGCACGTACCCCCTCGCAATGGAGGCCCTGAACAGGTCCATCAGCGGGCTGGTCAGGAGACCTCCGTCCCTTTGCAACAGAGCCGGAAATACTCCATCCCCGCCCGCCGACTTGAAGGGGCCAAAGCTGTCAATAGCCCACCTCAGCCTACTATGGGTAACCACCCTCCTTGCCGTGGCGTAGTCGCCTCCAAGACGACCCCCGGCTTCAATATTCCCCCCTGTGTCCGGATCAGCGGACCCTGGGAAGTGCGTGTTCAGCAGCTGTTGTAGTGTGTCCGCTGGTCCCGCTGTGTAGCCACCGCCGGTCCTGCGGACCACCCCCAGTCTTCCCGCAGGGTCACTTCTGAGTACCCTAAGGAGCCTAGCCGCGTCCGGGGTATTCATTACTCCGTCGCAGTAGCCCCTCCAGGCCCTCCTCCGTGATGCCCGTAGTTCTTTTTTGTACTGTCTGCGGACCTCCCTATAGAGATCCCAGTCCGCACCTTGGCTGCTGCTCCTCGCTGTATTGAACAGCCTCCGCACTTTCCTCCTGAGACGCTCCAGGGAAGAGCTCCACCAAGGAGTCCTTCCCACCCTATGCTCCTCTGTCTCAGGGCAACTATTCTCGAACGCCCGCATCATAGCGGAGCTGACTCGGTCGGCGGCCTCGTCAATCTCCTCCATTGTGCGGTGTTTCCTTGGTAAGCCCCCTAGGCGCCAAGCAAGTTCCTCTCTATAGAGTTCCCAGTTTGTTGCCCGGGGGTTCCTAAATCTAACGGGTTCCCGAACACCCATCTCCAACCCAAAGGTGATGTATCTATGGTCCGACATAGAGTCTTCCCCACAGACACACCACCCAGTTATTTCCGGGAGCAGAGCCCTGGTACAAAGTGTTAAATCTATGACCGAGCTCCGACCCGTCGTGAAAAACGTGGGTTCTACCCCTCTGTTGGCCACCTGCAGCCCTGCAGAGGCCATGAACTCCACGAGGTCTCCCCCCCTTCTATTCGTTGCCGCGCTGCCCCACAAAACGTGGTGAGCATTGCTGTCGCAGCCAATCAAAAGAGGAAGATTGGCCTCCTCGCAGTAGGAGACCAAGTCACTGATCTCCTGCGGAGGACAGCTGCGGTCGCCTGGAAAGTACGCAGAGGCGACCACTACCTCCCTCACGCCGTCCCGAGTGGGGGATCTGACCAGAATTGGAACCAGGTCCCTGGACGCCTTATCCCTTAGGAAAAAGGCCTCCAGCCCCATGGTTAGAATACAGGCCCTGGGACCGCCCTCTAAGGAGTCGACACTATGCAGCACCGATCCTCCCAGAGATAAGCCCCTAACCCTTGATTTTACAATCCAGGGCTCTTGGATCAGTACAATAGATGTACCGCCCTCCGAAATTTTCCTGCATAAGTGGGCCGTTGCAGCCCTGCTGTGTTGCAGGTTAATCTGTAATATCCCCGTGAAGATGTTATTGCGGGAATACCACCTGCGGGTCACGATGCTAGCCTCAGCCCGAATCCGAGCCCGAGGTAGCACCTCCCTCCGCTTCCACTTCCTGACTGGTGGACCCTGATGGGATTCCCCGGTCAACTTCCATCTGAGATACCTCCTCGGTTCTCGCTTTCTCGGAGGGCCCTCCGGAGGTCTCCTCCACAGAAGCCGTGGGCGCCGCCTCTCCGACAGGCCCGCCAACCTCCATGGACGAGCCCTCCTCGCGTGAGCCCCCCGCGGCCACCTCATCCCCCTGCGGCCTCGGCGCCGCCAGGTTCACTTTTACCTGTGTCGCCAGGCAGAAGAGAAGTGAGCCCTTAGCCGTGATGGCGCTTGCCGATTTCTCGTCCACGCCCACCACCAACCTTGTGCCCCTTACATCCTCCGTCCTCTGCCAGACCCTCCAGGCACGGCAATCTATTCCATTCTGAGCTGCCAGGCAGCGGACTAGTGCCTCATTCGAGACACCCGCCCCCAGGCCCGGAATCCATATCGCCGCCCTTCTCAGTCTCAATCCTTCCGGATCGACCTCCACCAGGTTTGCGAGCCCCCAGGGCCTGACATTAATCAGCTCCCTGCGAACCCACTCCCTGGTTTCTTCATCCATCATCTCGATCAGGATGTGGCTCCTCCACAGCCTAACCGAGCGTATCCGGGGAGGGGTGTATTGCCCCCCCTGCATGATATACATGCTTATGCGGAGGTTAAGAGACCCTATGAACCGCAGCAGGTCCTCGGAAGACAGGTCAGTTTCCTGTCCTCTGAGGCCCACCACCAGTTAATTCCCCCCCGCCGCCGCTTGTGCATAGGACCGAGCCCCCCTCTCAGAGCCCCCCCGGGACGGCTCGCCTTTCCCGGGCCTAGCTTTCGCCAGGCCACGCGTCGGCCGCCGACCCCCGGCAGGTGCCCCAACCTGGGTGGTCTCTCCCATTTTTCTTTTCCGCTTCCCGCCTGCCGTTTCCGGTGTGCCCCCTATGGAGCCCTCCGTTGACGGCGTGGCAGGATTCCTGGGCGCCGGAAGAGAGCCCGTCTGCGGTTCCGAAACCGTCACCGCGAGTCTCTTCTTCTTCGCCCTCCTTTTTTCCGCCCCACTCCTATGTCTGGGGCGGTGTGTCATCGAGGTGGTGTTCCCGGTTTGTACCGAGCCCTCCACCCCGCTGGCGACCTGGGGATCCTGTTCGAATCGCCCTTGGAGGGGGCCTTCCTGAGGACGCCCCTGCTTGCTGGAGCCCCCCTGGGTCCCCTCCTCCTTCTTCATTACTTCGCATTTCATTTTTGGTTCCATAAAGGTCCCACGAGTAGCTAGGGAAACATAACGGTCCACCTCTGCAGAGCCCCGCATGCAGAGGTAAGGCTTCCTTCCCCGAGGTGCGCCCGGTGCCTCGGGGTTGGGATCGGTAGAGACTGATCTTCTATTCAGCCATGCATCCCCTAGGCCCGACCCCACACCGTAGGATTTAGGATTTTTATTGAGGTTTACTCCTCTTGGTCCCAGTGGTGAAGCTCAGACCCCCCGCGTCGCGTGCCCACTCGTCGAGCAGGCCCCGACGCCTGGTTTATCAACCGACTACAAGCCAGTTGGCACCGTTATACCCTGTGCAGGCCCTTAGCCACGACACGACAGCTGGGCAGGGTGAGCTGGTCCACGACTGGTTATTTGTCAGCCCCATTGGATTTTTACCTCCTCAAGCCTCCTTATTCCCAGCCACTCAGGCCCGTGAGGGCCTGGGCTCCCCCATCCGCCACCCGGGGGACGCGCCTCATGGATTGCTCAACCACAGAGGCATCGCGAACATATTTATGGAAGTCTGTGAGAAGAAAGTTCTCGACAGTTTCGATCTAAATCCAAAATTATAGAAACGCTACGTTGATGATGCTTTTGTTATTTGGTCATTCAAACTATGCCACTTAACTCACGTTTTACCATTGAACTAGAAACTAATAATAATCTCCCATTCTTAAATATTCTCATCAATAGAAAATCAGACCTAACATTGGGTCATTCTGTTTACAGAAAACCGACGCACACAAACTGACCCCTTCGTGCATTGTCACATCACCATCCGACCCAAAAATCATAGGTTATCGACTCTCTTGTTCACAGAACCGTAAAACTATCTCGACCCGAGTTACTAAACATAAAATTAAAACACCTTACAACTGCTCTTCTCTCTAATAACTTCCACATTAGAGATATTAAGCGTTCCATCACAAAATATAGTTCATCACAGCTCTTCAAAGGCAATGAGTCCGAAAACTTCCCCACACTTGTCACTGTCCGAGAATCCGAGAATCTATAGAAATCTATAAGCAATCAAACATTCTTATCCGACACCTTTCACTAATATGGGAATCAATCATCCGACACAATGTTTATGTCTCTCCGTCGGCTTCGCCTCCGCAGCCAGTGTACAAGGTGCAGGTTAGAATACGAGCCAGTTTCTGTTAAGCTTTGAAGAAGTCAACAGGATGATTTTCGAAAAGTCAGCAAGTTCTAGTCTATTATTTAGATCGATATCCGCCTTTGTTTTTGTACGACAAATGGAAAGAGCAACTAATCGACTTTTGTGCCAGAAATGAGTTGAGAATTAATAACACCTACTTCCCACACAAGGCACAACACAAGTACACATTGAACAACACTAGAGACCAAAAATCAATGATTGACTGACTACATTATCACCAACAGAATCATCAAACCGACTCAAGTACTTGAAGTAAGAGCACTAACTTCAGCTAATATAGGAACGGATCACGATCTCGTATTATGTAAACTTTTAATTGAACTACCCAGTAGAATCAAAAAGCGCCCGTATACATCGAAAAATACATATAGAATCACTAGAATCGGACCGCAAGTGTAAACTGTATGAAAGCAGACTAACAGATAGACTAAACGAGCTGGACCTCAACGAATGCGATGTGGAAATCTGCAGGAATAAAATTAAGAAAGCCATCCTTCAGTCCGCTGACGAATCCATAGGAAAAAGGAAAGTAAATACAAACGCGACAAACTGTACTAAACCTTGGTTTTGCCAAGAAGTGAAAGAACTCGCAGAACTAAAAAGAAGAAGCTACTTAGCATACAAAGGATCCCGAACCTAACAACGACGTGCGGAATACATACACGAGCGACATGGATTACAACATATATGGCGCCCAAAGAAAGGTGTGGCAGATGTTGAAAAACAGATAGAAACCGGTAAACGAATTCGTCCAAAGTAAAGGAGTCTCAATAGAAATATGTTAAGAATACTTCGAAAGACTGTACAGTGCCAATGAAACACATGAAATTGAATATCAAACAGCAGCCAGCGCAACGGTTTCAAAGGCGGATGTAAAAGAAAAACTAAGGAAAGCTAAAAACAGAAAAGCGCCAGGTACGGATAACATACCAAACGAACTAATGAATCACGTTGGCCGTAAGCTTATAACAACACTCACATCACTGCTTAATAAAATCCTGAGCACAGGAGAAATACCAAACGAATGGAACATGAGCATAACAATTCCCATCTTCAAGAAAGGACAAAAAACATCCCCTGATACTGTGTACGACAATGAAACTGTTCACAGCCCGGATAAAAGACAAACTGGAGATCACATAACCAATAGGGAAGAATAACAGAGATTTAGAAAGGGAAGATCAACAACCGACGCAATATTTACTACCAAACAAATAAAGGAAAAGGCAATAGAATATAATACACCAGCATTCATTTGTTTCATCGACCTAACTAAAGCATTTGACAAGGTCAAGCTAGGTGAGTCATCAATATACTACAGGAAAAGAAACATCAGCCAACATAGTAAAGGTAATCTGCAAACTCAACACCAACAAATCCACTCAAATTAAATCAGGACAACATATCACGAAAAGCATCCTAACACCAGGCGGAATTAGACAGGGAGACAGCCTCAGCCCACTCTTATTTAATTTTCTTATGGACAAAATCATAGAAGAAGTAGCAACCTTAAATATGGGATACAGAATGAGCAACAAACGTATCAACATGGTATGCTACGCCGACGATGCAGCAATTTTCGCAGAAAACGACAACAACCTACAAAGTTATATCAAGTGTGCCGAGAGCTTAATATGACCACCTCGGTCGAGAAAACAAAAAGCATGACACGGAAGATAGTCTGGGCCAACGGATACATGCAGAAGGACAGTAAAATTAAAATATACAAAACATGCGTTAGACCAATAATGACGTACGCAATAGAAACAAGAGAAGACACGAACAAAACAAAGAGAATGCTGCTCGTAGCCGAGATGAGGGTGCTGAGATCAATAGCTGGCAAAACCAGAAGAGACCACGTAAGAAAGACCGACATAAGAGAACAATGCGACGTACAGGATATTGTAAGATGGGGAAGGCAGAGAAGAAGGCAATGGTATAACCACGTCAAGAGGCTGGGCGAAGATAGATTGCCCCGCGTAGCTCTCGAGGGAATGCCAGTAGCCGCCTGGTAGACCACCGAAGAGGTGGAAAGACATCTGGCAGTCCACATCTCAAGAATTAATACAACGGCATGCCTGTAATTAACAGATCATTTGATCTCAACTAAGTAGAAGAAGAAGAAGAAATGGAAAGAGTTCTGAAAATACTTTTAGCACACTATTATATTAGTTAGTTAACCAAATAATGGTAAGTTACAGTTGCATTTCCTAGACCTAAACCAGACCGTTTCTGAAAAATTTTAAGATATTAAGAAGCAGGTACCTTAATTTAAAAATTATTTACACCCCTTAACGTGCATAATTAAATATACAGCTTAGCTAAAACACTCTAAAATTACTGCAGGAAAGTACACGGCACGCTACGAGACATTTCAAGCATTTCTTACCAAATTGGCATCGTTATTCTCAGATTTTAAGTTTTTAATGTTCAATTTTTGTATTTATAATGCAAACAGCTCTTATAAATACTGCTTCGTCCCTTTTTGTACATGTTCAATTGTGAAAAATCCTGGTAAAATTTTCATTCCGGTATCGGAAGACAAAAAGCGACAAATAATGGCTAAACGCATGCAGAAGTGGTGTAGGGGATTATTCTACGCACAAAAATTCGCGCTTGTGAACATTATTTCAATGTAAGTGTGGTGCACGTGTGCGCATGCGCTTCCTGAGCCCAGGCAACGGACCGATGGTGCGGGGAAGTTGGAGATTGACCGGACTAGAGTTGGGTCGACAAGCATTTTTCCGAGAGATATTCGGTTTATGAAAAAAGTTTGTAAAGGCAGGTTTGGCCACATTTTGTTTTAGTATAAATAAACGTATATAAACTTGCTGACGGTTATTGTGCATGGAAAAGGGAGTTTTTGTTTTTATATTATAAATTGGCAGGCACGAGAGACAACGGCCTAGGAGGTTGAATCGGGATCGATTGGATCGATTGAATCGACCGCAGCTGCAAGCCGGTGCATCTACGTAATTGGAGAGCCACCGATAGACAATTTGGGAACACTCTGCACTACTGTCACGGTGGAGAAAACAAGCAGGGGTAATGGCGTGAGAGTCATGAGGGTGGTCACGTTTTATTAACTTTGCTTGCATCTGTGCCGGAGAGATTAAGAAATTGTTATTCGGTCCCAGTATGTATTTTATGCCAGTTCCTTTAGTCGTTTTAATAAAAACATGGACGACGAATTAGCGGAGAGCGATATTGTTTTTCGGGAAACTAGAGTTTTTCTAAAAAACGTTATGGTTTGGAACAAATTGCATGATTTTTATATGCCAGATAAAACTCCTTTTTCAAGGCCAGCTATCCCATTGCTTTTGCGTACCGTGCGGAAGCCCAACAACAAATTAACGACATGATTAAGGTGGGGGTCATTTCGGTAGCTCAAACGGAATGTTTCGCCTTTGACAACTGTTAGGAAAAAAGATAAAACACTTCTCGTGTATCTGGACGCTAGGTTTTTGAACGGTCGGATGAAAAAGGATCATATTTCACCACCACAACCTGATGAATTGATGCTAAATTTACGGTCTGCGAAATTTATGTCGACTTTGGATATGATGTCATCTTATTGGCAGATCCCGATTAGTGCTGAAGTTAAAAAATAGACGTTTTTTTTTTAATAACATTACCTATGTTTTTAATGTTTTTCCGTTCGCGCTTTCAACGTCTGTCGCTAGTTTTATAGAGGGTCTCTCGAATATTTTAAGCCCTAAACTAAAATTTTCTACCTTAGTTTATGATGATGATGTATTTATCTTTTCTGAATAGGAGCACTTAAAACATTTAAAAAAATATTTTTTAGAAAATTAAGAGATGCTAATTTAATTATAAACTTCGAAATCGCTTTCGCTAGAAAGGAAATTCTTGTTTTGGGCCACATTGTTCCTACTAGAGGCATAATGATGAACCCTGCAAGAACTAGACCCATTGAGAATTTTGCTAGGCCTAGAAATATTCGCGAATTAAGAGGTTTCTTGGGTCTCGTCAATTATGATAGACGTTTTTGTGCAAATGTTGCGGATTTAACTTTGCCGCTCTCGTGGAATTTATAAAAAAGAATTTTAAGTGGGTGTGGGACGAATATAAAGAAAACGCCTTTACAAAAGTGAAGAAGGAATTCTTACGCACAACTATGGTAGAACATCACAATTTTTCAGAAAATTGTGACTTACTGTTCAGGTTTTGCTTTGAGCTGTTATTTCTATCAGTTAGATGAAAAAAGGGTTATACGGGTAGAATATTTTTGTACGATACTCAGGAATAACTATAATAAATAATGTTTGTTTCAACTTTATCATTATCTTTAAGTTTTCGTTGAGCCAAGGAGCTGGCGGTTTTGTTATCTTCGCAGTTTTTAGAGGAGCATGCAAACTTAACCCCTCCAGTAAGTTAGCATTAAAAAACTCCAATTTTAATAATGTCATTTAGTTCGAATATTTCATCCCAATTAATATTGTTTAAATCAAATAGAAAATGTTAAAAAATTAGAAAAATCTCTGTAAGTTTTAAAAAGTGATTTGGGTTTAGGTTTAGTTATCTTCAATTTACAGTGTTACAATGTTATGTTGGTCAGAGATGGCCTCCGCCTTAAATACTGTGCGCTCTATCACGATATTAGGAGAGGTACTGACAATTAGGTCAATGAGAGTGGAGGTACTATGACTGACCCTAGCGTCCCGAATATGTTGAAAAAGACCATACTTGGTCAAAAAATTAAAAAAAAATCAGCGGAACCATTGTTACAGTTGACGTCAAGAAGAACAACGTTAAAGTCACCTCCAAATATAACGTATAATCATATTCAGGAATTAATGGCACTAAGGTTATTTCAAGTGACTGCAGATAGTCATTCAGATTCAAGTGAGGGGGTCTGTAAAGGGTTCCCAAACAAACCATCCTACCACCAATAATAATAGATATCGACATTTGTTCAAGCTCTACATTGTTAAAGACGATATCATCAAGAACTTTATGTTTTAGATTCTTTCTAATGTAAAAAGCTTTACCACCTCCTCTACGATCACAATCACACTTCAACAATTTATAATTTTCAATATTGAATGGTACATTACAAATATTTGAGCTAAGCCAACATTAAAATGACAATACTCAAGCAAACGAGCTGTCCCGTGTAATGCGTTTTCTGCTCCAAAAAAACAACGTAAAATGTAAATCATTACTGGTATAGATTAATAATAATAATTAGTTGTTGTATAATAATACAATTTAAAAACAAAACAAAAACCAGTTCCCAAACCAAAAATCATATTGTTTATAGTTCATAACCCGTAAAACAAAAAGGAAATCAAAAAATCTAAAAACTTTAGCAGTGCTCTTTTAGATCGTCCTCTGTTGAAATTGCAGATCCCTCACGTGTGGTATATTTTTCCTCCAGATGTACAGACTTTAACTTTACCAAACCTGTTTTTTGCCAACATTAGCAAGTCATTTCTGATTTTGGTGACATCGTCAAAGAAGGAATAATTAGTATTTTTAAGTGACCTTTTGGCGGTGAAGATAACATTTCTTTTCACCTATGGACCCTCGTTTGCCTTGCACTATTCTAAAGGCGCAGTCCAAGTCTTCAAACACCCAACATACGAAACAAATATCATCACAAAAATATTGATGGAAACTATTCAGAAGATAGCCTTCGACTCATTCCATCCAAAACCAAAACTATGGTGATGCTTTTAATATTTGAGTTTCATGATCTAGAATCCCTCCGACATTTTCTTAACCCTTTGCACTCTTTTTAACACTCGTTCTACCACTGAATTAGAAACTAATAATAATTTTACAATCTTAGATTCTCTAATTAATTAAAAATTAAACCTAACATTGGGTAATTTAATTTACAGGACACCTACGAACACAGACAGATATTTTAATGCGTTCTCACGTCACAATCTAGCACAAAAATCGTCTGTTATCTACTTTCTTGTCTACAGAGCCGTTTATCTCAACCCAGATTGTAAGTCCGGAATTCCACCCTTGCCACTGTAGTCCTTCCTTATATTCAGAATATTACTGACATCATATTAATAAAAATTAAACTAAAAATCTTTCAGGATCTTCTATCCATTGTAAAAGAAGTAAGTTGCCAAGCACACCGAAGTTGCAAACTTTTTCATCTCAGTGGGGTGGTAAATCTACTCAAAAGTCTTAGAAATATCAGTGTACACAAGGTGTTAAAATCCCAAAGAAAAATTTATATTATGGGTAAGCGGAATTAAATTTCTTAAATGTGTTTTACTATATACGACTAGGTATGCCACACAACAATGTGGAAGTAATACAACAGAATTGCTTCGCCGAACGACGCAGAAAAATTTGTTGCAAAATCTTGCATATCACTTGGAAAATCCCATTTGGAAAAAATATACAAGTTAACTTCTCCATAATAAAAACTCTGGATATTTTTACGGGTCGGGCATATTTTCTTCATAAAATATGGCGAAAAATGTTATGAAAGTATATATGGAGGAGGTAATGAAGATATTCTCGATCCATTGTTCGGAAAACGGATGGAATATAATATTTTTCTGACGCGAAATATTTTCGCCTCATGTGTGAATAATATTCTATCAGGCGATTCATGGTAGACAGCAAGTTAAAAGTTAGTTATCCCTCGCAAAGGTAAAAAGCTACTTTCTCAATATACAGCAAACCGCTAAAATATGGAAAAAAATAATTTAAAAATCAAGTATTGGAATTCAAGACAAATGCTCACACACGTTGATCGTAATTTTTCCGTAAGCATTTTTTGCATTAAACGGAAAATATG
Source organism: Cylas formicarius (assembly GCF_029955315.1). Taxonomy (NCBI): domain Eukaryota; kingdom Metazoa; phylum Arthropoda; class Insecta; order Coleoptera; family Brentidae; genus Cylas; species Cylas formicarius. The sequence continues at coordinate 35,951,405 of NW_026844334.1, read as the reverse complement.
GGTCAAAAAGTAGATGTCAATACCAAGTTTCTTTTTTAAATGGAACTCGAAAATTTATATATATTCAGCTCTTACTTTTTATGAATAAAAGACTAAAAAACAGAGATTTAATTTTCAAATGAACAGCTACGTTGTTAGTACCAGTAAAGTTGTTAAAAATAACATTTCTGTACATTTTTCAAAGAAACTTCGACAGACTACTGTAATACTATTTACATTCTTCTGGATTCACCAATCATAATGTTGGCTTCTTTAGAGCCTAACTGAAACTGGAAGCCAACAGGATGATTGACGAAATGTCGGCAAGTTCGATTAATCAACAACGCAGCATTTGTATATTAGCCATTTCAGTCACGAGTTCATTTGGCACGAGCGGAGCGAGTGATTAATAAACGTGACTTAAGAAGTTTGGCACACGTGTTGCATACTATACTTTTTCTACGACGGCTAATCTTTGGGAACATTTTTGCAAAACAGCACGAATACATTCACTGACATGGCAGTCAGGATTGACAAAAGTCAAAATTAAAGTCGTGCGGTAAAATCTCCGAAAACATCTGATTGCCTCCAAAACCCGTGCGGTAATATCCCGAAAATGTTCGAAGTGGCTCAGATTCATGGGAAACGAAACTGACGTCGTAAAATGACAGTTTTCGCATACTAGATTGGTGTATAATTGGGTATTTCACTGAGGGGAGTACAAAAATAGTATTACATTTCTGTCAGTAAAGAAAGTGGAGACAAAATCCGAACTCAAGGAGAAGTTTGTAATTTATTTAACGTAAAATTTCTGTGCTTGTATTAAAAGTAGGAAAGTGTCATCAGTAAAAAATTGCATTACTACAGGATCTGAATAAAGATTTTTGTGAAACTGCGATCGAAATACGCAACTTAAATTCACTTTTTCATGGTCAAATACTGTTTAGTGATGAGGCCACAGGTTGCTTAAATGGCACTGCAAATAAACAAAATTGTGGATATTGAAGTACAAATTATCCTCAATGAATGGGAGAAAATTATACACAACATAAATAAAAAATAAATATTTGGACAGGAATTTTGAATGTTTGTTATTTTGTCATTTTGTTCGTATTTAATCTTAACTCTTCTATGCAAATCTTACTGAAGATATTAACAGTTTGAGTGGATTGGTAGAACGGGCTCAATAGAATGGCCTGCAATATCCCCATATGTTACCCCACTGGATGTTTTCCTCTGCAGATATTTAAATCAAAAGTATATAAATAAAAACCACAAAATACCACGAAACCACAAACCTACGAAAATTAATGAAAATATCCTAAGTAATGTATTTTGGCCGTTTTTAAACCGATTAGCATATTACCAAGAAGTTATTGATGAGCACTTTCAACACCTATCAAAATAACAAGCCCTGTTTCCATTTTCTCTCAACATTTCTCGTTGTGGATTTTGCATGGGTCGTTCTGCAAACTTGTTGACTTTTCATTTTAAGTCCATATTCAATAAAAATTTAAATTTCTATTTTCTGGATTTCATTTATATGCGCCCTATTCACTTTTTCTTCCCACAGACATGTAATTGTAACAATTTCAGAACATTGCTGGTTGTTCATTTCAAAATTTAATTTCTGTTTTTTTTATTCTTTGGCTTATAAAAAGCAAGAGATTAGTGTAGGGTATGGTTGCAAAGTTTGATTTTATCGATATTAAACAGGATTACCTTTTTAAATAATCGGTTTATCAGATTTGTTATCCAAAATTTTCAAAAAGTTTCGGATAAGAAAGTTGTAATCAAATATTCCATTGAAAGGCATGTAACTACTGCTCACTGCAAGCAACCCAAAAACTAAGTTGCGCTTCAAATTTCTCACCCCCAAAACCCTAAATTTTTAGCAACCAAAACTAATGAAATTATTAAATTTTACTACTCTATATTTTTGAATAGACAAAAATTTTTTGAAGCATTTTTGGTCCAATCAGAATATATTAACGATCTACGATTACCCTGCTATTTTGTTTTTCGGTTAAAAATAAAGCTTTGATGCGATAAAATCTCGACCAGCGTTCGTCCAATAAACCCGTGGTTAAAGTGAACAGACTCGACGTACCGAAAAACAAGAGAACGTAAAGTTCTACAGTAAATAGTGCAATTTTAACATTGCTAGCTTTATGCTTTGTTCGGTGCCGGGCAAGCCATGAATGTATGTTTGTGATAAAGTTATGTAGCAATTATGTACTTTGCGTAGCCTACTGTGAATTTGGAGCTACTCACAAAACAAAACAAAACAAAATTTACATCAAAATCGTTAAAATTGCTACTAAGGTGAATAAGCAGCGCCGCAATGCAAAACATAAATGGACTAGGACCATTCGCTATTGATCTTGTTGGATCCTTCCTTTCAACGATTCAAATATATACAGGCTGACCCATACAGAAAAAAGTGATTTGGATAATATATGAGCCTAGAATTATTTACTGTAATTCTAATTGACGTCAGACAGAGTTCGGATAATGTTATGTTGTGTAGATTTGCAAGGTTATAATATCCCAGAGCTAATTGTCAAATAATTAACAACAGTGCAACGTATTGAAACATTATCTTTTCAAATACACTAAATATTTCAAAGATTTGAAAAACTGTTACAGAACAAAAATAAGATATTTAGAGAAACATCATCGTCATCTACGATATAGTGATGAAAAAAGTGAACAAGAAGAAGTCCAGCATATACTACAGAAGAATATTGTTGATGAAGAAGTGGATATTATTTATGTTAAAGGAGATATTCAAGAGACTTTCCTGCGCAATATTTTAAAAACTGATGTGTGGCAGTTCCAATAACTCACACGTAGGATTATGCAACCCACCAAATACATTTGAATGTGTCATATTAGTCTCCATGGCTTCCAATAAATTAAATTTTGTACTTTTTGTGGCTGTATGTAAAATATCAAAATTGTCGTCAAAAATGTATTTTTCTAGGTTTAAGTGTGTAGCATAATTAGAATCTAGACTATTGTTTTTAAACGCTCTTTTATGTTCGTTAATGCGTTTTTGGGAAGATCAACCGGTTTGTCCAATATAAATTTTAGGACAAGATCCGCATTTCAACCTGTAGACATTTCGTTTTATTGTTTTTTATAAATTTTCGTATTGTTTCATATGTTTTCAAACTTTTCCACTAGGTTCTCCTATGTATGTAATTGTTTTAAATTATTAGTGTTCGGTTTCGGATAAAGAGAGTTTACTATTTTCTGGATTTGTTTTTTATTTATAATTTTATCTATAATAGACGGATTGTGGCCGTTGTTCAGTGCAATTTGTTTAATGATATTAAACAACAGTGTTGCGTTAGAAGGGCTTTTGATATCTCTAATTTTGTTGATTAATTCAAAAGAATTTTTTTTATTGCAAATTTTGGTTTAAAATCTGTGTGGAATTTTAAAATATTTACTAATTTTGTTGAGAGTTTAACTGCTGGAGCTGTTACACGACTGGTCTAATGGGCATATCATATTTATGTATAAACAGCAGTAAAACTTTCAACAAAATTAGTAAATATTTTAAAGTTCCACACAGATTTCAAACCAAAATTTGCAATAAAACATTCTTTTCAATTAATCAACAAAATTAGAGATATCAAAATCTCTTCTAACGCAACACTATTATCTTTTGATGTACAAAACTTATTTCCCAGTATTCTACCTATGGATGTGATAGATTTAGTAGATTTCACCTCGGAAACAGGTTAACCCATTGGTGAAACAAGATTTATTAGATTGCTTAATATTATATTTAGACCAAAATTTACCACTTAGTCCTTTGTTAGCCGCTATTTTTATGGATAATTTGGAAAATATCATACTAGAACATCCTTTAAGTAAAAGTTTTCTATGGTGGTATAGATACGTGGATGATGTCTTTGCTTGCTTTTTTGGAACGGACAGACAATTGAATTCTTTTTTAAATTACATTAACTATTACATAATCGTATAAAATTGACTATCGAAATTGAACAGGATAACTCTATTAATTTTTTAGACTTAACTGTTACGAAAGCGCAAAACAAATTAGATTTTTCAATTTATCATAAACCTTCACACACGGACACAGTCATACATAACAGCTCAAATCACCCTTATGGCTGCATTTCACTCTTTTATACACGGCTACAATCCGTTCATTATAGATAAAATTATAAATAAAAAACAAATCCAGACAACAGTAAACTCAATTTTTCTACTCCAGTCTGTAAAATACCTAATTTCCCACCGATCTAGCTTGCGGGAAACGTCACTTTACCACGTCAGTTTCGTTTCTTATGAATCCGAGCCACTTCGGACATTTCCGGGATTTTACCGCACTGATTTGGAAGCAATCGGATGTTTTCGGAAATATTTCCCACCCTTTGAATTTTGACGTTTGTCAATTGCTACAGTCATATCAGTGAATGTATTCGTGTTATTTTGCGAAAATGTACCCAAAAACTAACGGTCATAGAAAAAGTATAGTATGCAACACGTTCGGTAAACTTTTTTAACTCACTCGTTTATTAAACACTCGCTCCGCTCGTGTTAAATAAACTCGTGACTCAAATGCCGTATACCGCACTTGTTGCATAATATACTATTATCCGAAACCTAATACAGAACACGAACAATTACAACGAAATGTCCAAAATCTCAAAAATCAGGTGTCTACAGGTTCAAATGCGGATCTTGTCCTAAAATTTTTTTTGGACAAACAGGTCCTTCAAGAAACGCATCAACCAACATAAAAGAGCGTTTAAAAACAATAGTCTAGATTCTAATTATGCTACACACTTAAACACAGAAAAACACATTTTTGATGACAATTTTGATATTGAACATACAGCCACAAAAAGTAGAAAAATAAATTTATTGGAAGCCATGCAGATTGACAAATGCATTGCTTAACGATCAATTAGATTTAAATACCTCTCCTTTATTAAACTTAAATTCTCACAACAACATTAATTAAGGTTTTGTGGTCATTTTTCGGTATATATAGTAACAGGTAGTTTGTAAATATTACATTTGATAAAGACACGGTGTTTTCAAAACAATTGTCATGTAAAAATATATAATTTCGTGAAAATTTGAGCTTTTAGTTCTTATTTATTTTCTTCAATGATTCTATGATATTATTAACAGTCCCGCATTCATCGAACCAAAGGCTACCCCCAGAAGGTGGGCACTTACGGTACGGTTGATAACCAATTTAAAGTTTAATAAATTATATAACATTAGAGAGAAAAGAAAACAACACAGAAAGCGCTTAAAATTAAACGAATGGCTTATCTGCTCTCCTTGCGTTGTAGACCTCACAGGTAGGCGAGATGCAAGTCTCTGCCGGACAATGTCTGGTGATGGCGGCGCGGGATCCGACCAGATTGTTCGGGATCGTAGACAACACGTGGTTCAGGAGAAAACGACCGCTCGCCACCAAGGCAGAACCGGAACACGAGCAGTAAGAACAAGAAGATGGCGACGAAGAAGGAACACAAAAAAACCCTGCGAACATTAAATAACCACTTAAATAAGAGCCAATAATTACCTACAATGCATTACCTCCAATCAGTAGGGTTCTTCAAAAATAATTGGTCGAAGGTAAAGTTAGCGGAAACGTGCTTCAACAAAATCCCACAAACGTGGACTAGGAAACCAAATACGGACACCACAATCTGCGCAGCCACAACCAGGCCCCTAATTTATTATTTAACAGGAACAACTGATCCTCAACAACAGTAGATTTCTTCCCTGGAAAACCAAAAGCACGAAAACTTCCGTTCGCTCATTATACACGCGCCATCTGATAAAGGAGAACATTCCATCGACTCCTTTTCTACACTCAATACGTCCCATGCACACCAGACAAAAATAAATAACAAAACGGACGTTCGGGGCGCTACATTGTGTTTACATTTGGTTAAATAAGAAAATATATATTTGAGTAACGAAGTAACTTTCCATCATATGAAAAAGTAATAAATATATTGATGATTTTATCTACTAATCCACTGCTTTGTTATAGATCTGATAACTACGACCAACTGTTTTAGGGAGCCTCTAGGGACACACATATACAAATTACAGAAAGGATAGCCCTTCACTGGTCGTAGAATGATAACAGTGACGGTACCAACCTTTGATCTAAAACGCGGAATATCGCTACACATAAGGCCTATCTGGTGATATATCACGGACGAGAAAAGGTTAGCACGTAGCTAAAGTATTTTAGACAACTAATCACACCCGAGGAAAGAAACGGCGCCTCTAAGGAAACCCTGTCCGGTTGGTTCTAAATTTGCCCGGCGGATTCATCATTTATAATAATAATAATTTTTTATTTCCATTATACGTTATAGATTTAGTTATATCAGACAAAAATTTGATCGACTTTCTGTTTGAATAAACTGATGATGTTTAGTTTTGTTCGCTATGAGTGTAGATTTAGAATCGCCTTGAACATTGGAATGATTGTTGTGATATACGAATTTTTCATTTTAATTTGTACTTTCTTCTTCTTCTTGAATCAAGCCTTCAAATCGACGTTGACATTTTCCAATATGAAGGTGTAAGCGTGACCTAAGCACCCGGTGACCTGATATGAATGGAAAGGGAACGAAATCTAAAATAGTATTAAAGTAGATGAATTAGAATTTTTCATCTTTCATTAAACAAGTCACCTTCGATTCAAACTGAAGAAGTTGCTGTATACACGCTGGCGTTTATTAAACAAACGCCTCCACAAAACTTCCCCCTCTCTTCTAGCCGAATACGATTTATACTGCGCATACGGACCCTGAAGATTTTCCGCGAAAACCCGAATGAGGACACATGTGCGAACCCGAAAGTACCCGAAGATTCAAAATTTTCGCGCGAGTTATACATCCCAACGTGACGCTAATGTATTTAATTAGCCCTGAGTTAGCACAAACCCAACGGCAAGATGCGCTTATCAGTGTCGCGTCTACAATTACATCCCATTCTTCAACGTAATATTTTCTATTGTAAAACAGTCAGTCTTGTCTATGAAATCGATGTAACCAGTCGACTAATTAAGTCATTAAAATATAATTGTTGTAATTTTGGTGTTTTTTTAAAAACGGTTTTCGGCATCCGAGGTACTTAAGTCGCGCCAACCTGAACACACCCGAACATACCCGAACACACCTGGACACACCCGATCATGCCCAAACACACCCAAACATACCCGAACACACCGAACATACACTAACACGCGCGAACATACCCGAAGATTCAAAAATTTCACGCGCCAAGCCGAACATACTCGAAAATTCAAGTTTTTCCGCCAAAAGTGGCTTAGAACCGGCACTACTATACAGCTTAAATGTTAATAAACATATTTAACAAATTTAATTCCCTTTATCCATAGTATAAATTTTTCTATGCAGCATGACTTTCAGACCTTGTGCTATGTACACTGATTTTTCTGTTTTCTCTGAGGCTTTTGAAAAGCTTTATCACTCCACTCCTATGAAAAAACTTGCAAACTTCAGTGTGCATGGCAACTTACTTCGTTTGCTAACCAACTAGTTGTAAACAGTGAAAACCCGTTTTATGTGGAATCCCGCAGAAGTCGCATTTGAAACCGCCACTTTAATTAATATTTTTATGTCTGATATCGGCATTTGTTTCCAACAATTAATACCAGCTTTATTCGGAGATCACTTAACAGTAAGAAAAGAACTCCGTTCTTAATTCTCAAGTGAAATTGTTTACAAAGAAAAAATAACCTATTAGTATTAAAATAAAATTAGACAAAACAATACCTAAAAAGCTACTCAAGTTAATAATTTAGGCATCATTCTGGACTTAGAGTTAAAATGCAATGAGGAATCTTGGCTTTGGATTTCATCACACGATAGGCTTTTTAGAAATCAGTCATTTTAATTTATTACAGCGGCATCAGATCAATCTTAGAAAACTCATCCACTCATCCACTGCATGACAGTGCATTAAGATATCGGTCTGTGTGCTTAGGTGTTGTATAAACTAAGCGATCCGATGTTAGGTTCAATTTTTTATTAATTGGAATAGCTAAGATTTGGAGATTATTATCAGTTTCTAACTCAATGGTAAAACTTATGTTAGTTTGTTTAGAGTGTAAATAGTTAATAAAATCTCGGAGAGATGAAGCAAGATATAACGGCATCATCAACGTAACCTTCCCATAGTTTTTTTTGCGATGACTGATGACAATGGAAAACCCATAGCAGTTCCTGATATTTGTTAGTATGTTGAGAGTTTCAGAAATAGGCACTTTTAATAAAGAGGGAATCGACGTTGAAAATAACCAGAACATCGTCTATTGTGTTCACCTGTTCAATAAAGCAAAGTATCAACCTTCCCAATAAGGATAATAAGAAGTTAGATATTTTGTTGACCTCCTTTAGAAATAATGGACCCGCAGTATATAATTACAACAAACAGACATAGCCTATTTTCATATTCTATCCCGCAGTATAATATGTCCCTCTAAATATCTCTAATTGCTATAAAAGTCGTTGTGAAATATAAAAAAGAAAGTTTTGGATATAAATGTTTTCTTTAAACACTGCCTTTTCTAAATTTTTTACACCTACATTAATGAGTCTGAAACTATGTAATTTTTGTTGCTGGAACTGAAAGCTTGTGTACTTTGCCTCGACTAGCTTATCCCAATCGTCCTGTAATTTGGAACTCTTATTTCAAAGATCTGCTACTCCAAGATAATTGCATACGTAAGCCGTCACATATGTGATAACTTTGGGCATCTTCTAGAAGACGTTTAAAACCTTGTCCGGTTAAATCAAGATACGATGCAACTTTATGCACAGACTAGAAAAAATGTCACTTAAAGTTGTTTTGCTCAAGAACTTGCACTCATTGTATTATTTTATAAACAAATATTTTTAACAGCTTATTGATTTTAGGCCATGTCTGCTAAAGGTGCAGTAGTCTAAAACTGTTTCGAATTTATTGATGCAACAATAAAACCTATCTGTCGCTCCTCCGAAAAACAAGAACACTATTGTTCTGTACACAAAAAACCCACTTTGTAAAATATCAAGCTGTTGTGTGTTCAGATGGCATGACGGTAAGTCTTATGTAGGTTTTACGATCAGCTAGAACCAAAGGCGAAATTTTAAATCGTTTGTTTGTTCCAATGTTGGTTTGTTATTTATCGGGACCAGGTATATGGCATTAGCGCATTACCCTTTTTTAAAATATGATATTAATATGCAGCATATGTTTAGCTCCCTACTTGTTTCTTAAATTTTCATTTTTTTTAGTCATTACTTACTTAGAAGTTTTAAATGGTTCTTTAGGGATCTCGTTTTCAAAGTCTTTCTTTTTAGGGACCTAACATATTCCTGAATTATATCCCACATATTAGGCCCGAAAAGATGATTTAGGGCTACAACCTCTCGCAGCTGCACTAGGTCGCCATCACTTTTGCTACAAAAATTTATGTTTAAACCATTGACTTATTCAAATATATAACGACCATACAAAGAACCTCTTTTGATACGAAGAAATTAGATGCTGCGGGTGAACTAGATGTTTTTCCCGAATAAACAAGAAAGAACGCAGTCAAATAAAAATGTTTTAAAGTTTTAAACACAATGAAATAAAAGCAAATCTTTGTTTTCTTAATCCAAAAAGGACAATCTTTACAATTTAGGACTTTTCAGAGTAGCAACGACATGCGTCGCGTCGCGTTCTCGGTAAAATAACCTTGTTACCCAATATAACGGTTCAGAGAGTTCCAAGAGTGGGAGCGACTATCGCGCCGTTGACGCGCGTTTTCAAGTAGCGTCAATGACGTAAATAAACAGATCTGATGGCCCGGGCCACCAAATATGAAAATCTATCTCCATGCCCACCAAATATGAATTTCTTTAAAATTCTCATTGCATATATGAAACCTATCCAGAAATTACAGGTTCGTAATAAAAATACGGCAAATTATTCTAGACGAAATGTCCCGAAATGAAACTTGGAGAACTGGAATCGGTCAGTTGCCCAATGTAATACTTTGAGACCAGAAGCACTGAAAAACTTGGAAAAACAATCTATTGCCCATAATAATACTTTAATACCACTACACCATCAACAGGGTACAACATTTCCGCTATCACCGTTTTCTAATTATTAATACTAAAATAATAAGTAATATCTTCTGTTCATTTTCAAGAATTGAATATGTTGTTTTTATAATAAACACAAATAATATAACTACATATTTTTCTTTTTCCTTATAGTAATAATAATATAGTTCCGTAGTTGTGTGTGCAGCATTGTTTACAAAATTTGTCACTGTTTTCTCCAAGCAAAGGCCAACCTTTTACAATAAGTAATCAAATGTTTTAACGGAAAATCCAAGGTAGTTCCAGAATTGATCCGGATACATTCTCAATTTATAATATAAATGGTGGAATTCAGCAAACAACCTTTTTCTTTTTATTTATTGGAAGAATTCCAATTTTTTGGTTTAATCGATTTAACGTATGAAATGAAGCGTCCACTGATAAAAACAAACGAACTGCTCTCATCGACTCTACATAGATGCAGTGTGCAACGCTCCCAGTCTGGAATACCAATCGCGATGCAGCGTATATCCCTTCTACTCTGAACATTCCTTTATTCCGCCATAGGTAGCGTTGAACTTTATCGGTTAACAACGGAAACGTTATTTCTCACCAAGCGCGCAAGCGTCAAATAAAACAACGCCAAAATAAGTGGTGCAAAAAGTCCATATTGACTTTGCGTCCCCAAAATGCAGATTCGCACCACTAATGTTATTTATCTGTTCATTGAAAATAAAAAACCCACGCCAACATTCTACGTATCTAATACATCGTTACCTAATTGTTTCAATATCTGCGTGGTTCAGCGTTCAAGTCGGCGCTCAATGTCGGACGGGTGCCCGGCTCGATCCAACGCCAAAAAATACGAGTCATTATGGTGGGTTGGCAGGTTGCGAGAGGGTTTTGGGTTGAGAGAGGGGTGAGGGTTGCGGGAGGGAGTGAGGATTGGGCGAACTGGTGGTGCTGAGAGGAGCATTGGATGATGCCACTCGCAGCTCTCTTGTATGCTGAACCGACTCTTTGACTTGTATAAAAAATTGACATATACAAAGTTTATTGATTTTTCTTCTGTTTACGGTTTATCTATTAACGCATATATAAAGTTTACAAAATTGAGTTGATTGTTTGCGTTTTCACCTTCTCCGTGTTAATCGAGTGATTGAAATTAGATAAATTTATTCACAACCACAATGTTTGATTTTGGGACACGAATTTAAACATAATTCCTTCTGACTATTCAATTTATTTTCGTTACGTTATTTTTTCCTGTTAACAACAATAGTTTGCAAAAATCAAACGATTTATTTCATTTAATATAAATGAAATTAACGTTTAAAAATATTGAAAACTCCAGCAACATTTGCGTACACGTTCTAATTTATATAAAAATATTCTTCACAATTTACCCTAAGATATGTATTAGTTTCATGTACTACATTACTTTACCTGCACCGTACGCGCATTTTGAATTCTGACAAGTAGGTTCTTTGGCGAGCGCTGTGATGTAACAAGTGCAGTAAACGGCATTTGAGTCACGAGTTTATTTGGCACGAGCGGAGCTAGTGTTTAATAAACGAGTGACTTAAAAAGTTATCCAAACGTGATGCATACTATACGTTTTTTACGACCGTCAGTTTTGGGTACATTTTTGCAAAACAACACGAATACATTCACTGACATGACTGTCAGAATTGACAAACATCCAGTTACTCTCAAACCCGAACTGTTCGAGGTGGCTTAGATTCGTGGGACGCGGAACTCAGTGGTAAAGTGAATCTTTCCGCAAGCTAGATCGATTTATAATTAGGTCTTTTACAGAATAGAGTAGAAAAACAAGTTTATACAAGTTTACTTTTTACTTTTTTTCTAGTTTACTTTTTTATGGATAAAATAGCAATTTTTGAACGCGTTTTGTACAAAGAACTAATCGGGTGTGATCGCGATATTCAGTATCATTAATATTAGTGATTCACAAACTGAAATGATGCTTGGTGAATCCTTCCGAAATTTGAAGAAAAGTATAGAGAAAGGTTAAAATGTATTTTTCATGTAAAATTATCAAACAACTTAAGGCTTCAGCCTACCACCCAGCCATCAGAGCACGAAGACCGCGCAAAAATTCTGAGAAGTGCGGTGTTCATTCAAAACAATATAAAAAGTGACTAATCTTATCATACATAAAGTGTTGGTGCCCGGTAAAGAAATCTTGAAAAGCCCCTTTTCAAAGAGAGCGGTATCGGAAGGAGTACAAGAAACAAGGGCTATAAGCACTATCCGCAGTCTTCATTCAAGAAAGTGCAGATGTTCTACAAACAAAGACGTAAAGCACATGACACTGTTGTCTTCAGATCCGTTTATTACTAATTTAAGACCTCAACCAAAAAAGAAAATTATTCCCATTAGTGACGAGGCAAAAGAACTGATATTGTGAACTAATACTACAAAGTATCTGACCAAATTGTTACATAATATAAAATCAGAGGCTGATTTAGTTACCTTGTCGTAACTTTACGAAAAATATCTTTTTCATTTCATATTTCATAATATTTTCTATACTCTGCTTTCTTCGTAAACTTGTGAGAGTAAGTTCAGTTAATTGATAGTTTATTATTGTAAAAATTACATTTACAAAAATTTCTAAAATGATTAGGTTCGGGTTTAAGGTTATTTTTTTCTTATATTTAAAAATAAATAAATAAATAAAATAATCCATTTGCTGTTTAAAAAAGTCGGAATATCTCATTTTGTTGCACGTTCTAATTTATTTTAAGATATTATTTTTTTTATAAGTTTATAAGTTCGAACTGGATCCAGGTAGTCAATGTTAACATAAAAATAAATAACATAATAAAAAAATAAATGCATTTTCGATTGCTCGTCTATTTATTCCTATAGAGTTATTCTTGCAATTAACATAGATGGTCCTTTAATTATTAAAAGGTACCAAAAGCAATAACCTCTGAAAATTTGTCAAAAAATCGTTAAATTGCATCCAGAATTAATTATTAAAATGAATAGTTTTATGTTGTTTTATTGAAATTAACATTTAAAAATATATAGTTTATTTTATATTATATACACATAATTATAATTCATAGATTTTAGTTGTAACTAGATTTTTTTCCAATATTAAATAATATACAGGCTGTTCCCTATGAAAAAATACTCCCTTTTAAAATGCATTTCCCTCACTGTACTGTCAGTGTTACTTGTTGCAATAAAATTGATTTGCCCCATTTCATTTTTCAAAGAAACTTCCGCAGGCTTACTGTAATGCTTTTTATAAAACTTCTGGATTCCTCCTGCGTCGGTTTTTGCTTAGTCGAAATGGCTGACGTTTCGCCAATCATCCTGTTGGTTTCTTCAGAGCTTCACTGAAACTCAACAGGATGATTGGCGAAACGTCAGCAATTTCGACTAAGCAAAAACCGGCGCAGGAGGAATTCAGAAGTTTTGTAAAAAGCATTGCCCCATTTCGCCGCTTTAGTTGTGGCTCTTAGTATTAACGGCTATTACTTTTCGAGGTTCATTCCGTTCCGAATACGAAGTTCTGGAGAATTGTATAATTTATCACAATATAATGGTATAAATAAAATTAATTTATCAAATCACCAAAATGCTGCGAAATTATTGAAATGGTCTAATTCAGAATCAAATGGCAAACCACAAACACTTTGTCATTAAATGGTCCACCGACGATTCGGATCATAATTTTAATAACATTTCAAAGCGCATATGAATTCAAAAGAGATTCTGGTCAGTAATCTGCATTGACAAAAATAATGTTTGGAAAGGGTCAATAAATTGTCCTTTGAATGGTGATTACAATTTGTCGTGCAATTTAGTGAATAATTTCCGAGAAAATTTAGTTGCATTAGTAAACGACATTCAATTGTAGTTATTTTGTATAACAATTGCAACATTAGTAAGTTAGTAATATCTAAACATTTATTTAGAATTTCTGTTTGTTTCTTAATGCGAAAAAGTCATAAAATGTAAATTTTTGTTTATTAACTAGGCAAGCATCCTGTACTTTTAATTAATTATTAAATAATTAATTAATATTTTAATTCTACGAACTCTATATAAGAGAGGATTAGAAAAATTTGATTTTCCCCAGTTTTAATTGATGTTAGACAATTTTCTACGGCTTGATGTAAATTAATAGAACCAAATTTTAAAAGATTCCATATGGGAAAAATTTCAAGATATGATTCGCTCTGCGAACACCATTTTTAACATAAAATGTTAAATCTCTCAGAAACAGTGAAACTTAGGTTTAAAATATAAAATTTCAAATAAGAAAGTTGGCACAGCATGTGCCACATCTTGAAACTTTTAATGGCCGGACTGCCCTGGCCAACATCATCTTAAACCCAAAATTTTAAAAGGTTTGCTACTTATATTTTTTCTATAACAATTTTCGGTGGGACAGTCTGTATTTCATTAATAAACAAAGATTTGTCGCAGTTAGGTAATTTCCTGCAATCCCCTTTTTAATCCAAATGTTGCCGAATATGAGCAAACAAACATTTGCAAATTTGTCATTATAACTGTAAAATTTGTAAATTAATTTTGCACATTTTTGGGACAAAAAAGTCTGGCTGCGAGCCGTGAAGTGTTAATCTATGCTGGCAATTATTCGAAGCTGGCACTAGGTAGGATTACAGAGTATAATTTAATATTAATCCCGGGGCTTTAGCCTGCAATTTGTATCCTACCAAAACGCAATACTCTGTTTGGGTGATTTTAAATAACGTTTTCATTGCATTAACAAGAGTTGCGTTGAACACATATGCATAGGGTTCGACTGTGTAAATGAAACTTTCTTCTTTAAGCAAGCTGAAATCTACAACAACTGATCACATTTTTCGAATTCTCATATCATCTTTCACATGTACAGGGTGATACCTATCGGTCTACTCCTGGAACAATTTTAAACAGAAATGTCTGGATTTTTTTTTTTTAATATAGTGTAATGAAGTTACCAGATTGAAGACTAACTCGCTTGATATTAGGGATACCACTACCATTCAAATTGGGTAAAAGGATAAATAAAATTAGTTGTTTCGTTTGAATGACGTGTTTTTATATCGATATAAAGGGACTTCCTAATTTGACAGTCGATGCCAGATAGCTATAATCCGAATACGAAGTAGCAAAATATTGCTTGTTTGAAAGATGCAGGAAGAACATCGAATGCTTAATCCGCAAAAGACACGTAGGAATACCCATCAATTATTGTTTTCACAAACGAATAGCTTAATTTTATTAAAGAGCACGCAAAAGAATATTTTTTATTAACCCGTGAGTATCTTATTGAATATTTTTTCATCGTTATCGGCTCCTATTTATTGCATTTACCAGCTAAGGTAAAAGTTGACGTGTATGAAATCAAATGTATTTAAATTATATGAATGACAACATTGTCAACTTTATCTTTCAAACCAGTACCTTTCCAAAGTATTTTTGGCTTTTTTTCCATCTGGAACCTGAAACTTACTTACATTATTACACTATACCGCATTAATTATGGACCGCTCTGTATAGAGTTTTTCTAAGAAACTTCCACATAAAACAAAAATTTTCTAACACTTAGTTTTTCCACAATAATCTTCTTCCAGTATTTTTTTAATAAACGTTAAATGTATTTATTTAAAACTTCAAAAATTGCCAAGAAAGGTCAAATACCTACTGTCGTTTTGAAATATCTATTCCTATTTAACATTTATTGGTGGCTTCTATTAACGTATACAAAGGTACCGAAAAAATATAAAATACTTGCTAATCCCTAAAAAAATTAAAACTTTATGCCCATATTTGATGAGCCTATTTGAATCCTTTCGAACAGGGGATTGTGGGAAAATGGCTAATAGCTAGACCACTCGCTTGTTGCCAGAACTCAAATCTTCTAGTTCCACCTCTGTATACATTCTGCATTCCTCAAATTAATCTCTAATCTCACACCGACGCCGAAGTACGGAACGGCGGACGCGAACTGCGTACCGAGCGTAGTGGTCCGAGTTTAATCGGTCGCGATAATTTCCCTGGTTCTTATTTTCCTCTCGTCGGAAAACAAGTTTTCCGGCCATTTTCCTCCGTTGAACGAGCGAGACAGGAAGGCGACGAAGCTGCGAAGGCGAATTGAGTAACCTTCCAAACGGCACCAGCCGGATCGACGGAACCGCCTGGTCTGCAGGTAGGATCCACTGCGTTTTAGTCTTTCCTGTACGTTTTTCCGAATAGCTAAATTTCGGGTTACAGTTTGCTTCGAAGGTTTATAAATATTTAATCGGGATTTAACTCTCCTCACAACATTTTTCATAGTTTCTGCATTCACATTTTAGCCCTTCGAGCCGGATGAAGGCTTTTCTTTAAATCATTGGGAATATTTATTATTGGGTCTATCGTTGTCACCAATCTGCTTCAGGGTCGCATTATAGTTAAATAAATATTAAAATATTCTGGTGATGAAATTGTCTGTACGGAACGTATGCAAATATCGAAGCGACGAGATATAAAGTTTTAAGAGTAATGAAAAGATTTAACTAAATAGAAAAAAAATCAGGTCTGTGTTTAAAAAAGTTGATTTGATGATGGCCAGAAGCCAACAGGTTAGATTCAATATTTAATCATACTGAGTTATAGAGCAGAAAAAATGGTCATAAAAATGTGTTTTTCAATTTCAACTTTTCAAAATGCAACACGGCATTTTATTTAGCATCAAATTCCTCGACTTTGCTTCCATTTGACAGACACTGTATCTCTTACGCATTCTGAAATTCCCTGTACAGCGTATTTGAATTGACTTGTGCCATAAACGTTTTTATATCACTGCTTTTGTAGTATGCAAAATTTTTTATAAGAGAAGGGCAATATAAAATGGTTTAAGAAACAAAAAAAAAATGAAAATATTAGAAACACAATGCCACATGGGTTATATTAACAAATAATCTTGGAAATAGACCTCTCTCTACGATAGTTAATTTTGCCACCCTGTATGTCCAGCCTACAAATATTTGTGTAAAAACTTATTTTGTAAAGTTGAGAATTAAAATTTTTAAGAAGAAATGGTAAGAACTTCCGATATTACCATGTATAGTTCCACCAAGTTTGTCTGCTCCTTGCATATTGATCATAAAACCGCTTAAATTGTTGTTCTATATTTGGTGTAAAATAAATTTTAAAAAATATTTCTACCGTCTATCTCTGTAGGGTGGCTCGCTATGGCATATTATCTCTGTACCTGTAAAAGAAATAAAAGAAATTAAAGAAAAGATTTGTTTCAATTTACTTATACATACTTTTAAAATATTCTATTCTTATATATACAACATGTTTTCAAATTCGCGGACAAATAATGATAATTGTAATATAAATAACAATAATATTAAATATAGTTTTTTACTCAGAAAATTAATTTAACAAACATATTTGTATAAGTTATTTAATAAAATGTAATGAAGGCAATTTAGAACTGATCAAAGTGCAGCCCCAAAAGCATGTATAATCGGAAAAAAGAACAAAAGATGTCCGCAAAATTATATATCTGGTAATAAGAACTAAGTTTTAGAATACTAATGTTAGATTTTGAAAGAACCCCAGAAGCGATAGAGGAAAATAAAAATAAAGAAACATAAGAATTTAAATGCGTATTAACAATTAAGACATAATTCATAATAATAAATGACAATGGACAAGTCAAGGTACAAAGAAAAAAATACATATAAAAAAATATATAAAATGCGGCAATTTAATAGGTATAAAATAAACATAGATACATAATTTCAAAAGTACATTAATTGTATGTGAAATGCTCGCACACTCTACGTCCCCAAAAAATAATAAATAAATTAACTTGGGTCATAAACTACCTCTCGCAACTCTGAAAGAAGACTGCATATTCAGGTGATTTTTTATGACATTATGTGTGGTAGCTTATAGCCGAATAACATAGTGCATAATACGCACCTAAAAGAGCATAATAAGTGCTGTTTCAACGTGATCAACCCAGTTGAAGTTGCCATTTTAAATAACTTCCAAAAACTTCACAGTCTTTTCGGGTGAAAAAACCTGTTGCTGATTTATTTTTAGTCCGAAATTTTTAATTCCTGGTGTAGAAGGCTTATGAAAATAGACGCAAATGGTGACTTATTCAACATCAACCTATTTCTGAGTTATCCATATGGCATAATTCCTCGGCTGCTAATGCCGATATAATGATCGATGTATCATCAGCAAACAAGAACACCTTATTTTAATTACAACACCCAGTGTACTGACAGATTTTTTTATTCTTCGTACATTTCTCCGACTGAAACCTTATGTTATGCAGGGTGTCCAATTAGAACGCACGTAAACATATTGTCCTTGAAATAAAAAAAAAGTTAGTGCTAAGCTAAGAAAAACTCAAATCTTTTTTCTTAAAGGCTGCTCCTCTATCTCTACAAAAAAAAGTGGCGGGCGTGTTTAAATATTTCTTAAATAAATGTCCATATCTGCAAAATTCGTGTAATTAAATTTGAAGAAGTTAAAAAAGGCTATCAATCACTAGGAGGAGTTTTTTTAAAATAATCGCATCAACAATTATTTTATGAAAAAAGAAAAAATATAATTAATATGAGTTTTCTTTCACATCGTTAGATAGTCAAGTAAGGGCCAACTAAATATATGAAAACAAACTATCTTTATCCTAATATAATATAAAAATTAAAGAAATTATCGCTCCAAAAAAATTTCAAATTTTAGGTTGGAATAAAAATATTAGGATACAATTTTCACTGAGTTGTTGGGCCTTTATTTGATTACCTAATGTTATAAGAAAATCATATCGTTGCATTTATTCATTTTCCAGGGAATTATTTTTTTGCGATTTTTGCGACAGCGATTTTAGCTCCGCTTCCTCAAACACTATATAAGCAGGTACAGAGTAGAATGCGATTCAGTTTCAGTTAAGCTCTGAAGACGCCAACGGGATGTTTGGCGAAACCTCAGCCAGTTCGATTCAACTGCCATATGCAACTGTTGTACTATTTTTCTACTCTCTTTTGTAAAATTTACCTAATTTACACCGATCTAGCGTGCGAATATTGTCATTTTATCACGTCAGTTTTGTTCGGACATTTCCGGGATTCTACCGCATGAGTTTTAATAATAATAATAATAATAATCAACTTTATTTCACATTGTGTCATAAATACATTAAATAAAAATGATATACCAAACACAAAGGAAATCGGCGTCAAAAAAGGAAAAAGCACTAGATATTGTTACAAATTTTAATTACATCGTACTAATTAAACAATTATTTAAATATTCCAGAAAAAATCTTTTATGGAGTAAGGTTCTAACTCTATCAATAACTTTTTTATTGTGTGTTTAAAGATTTTTAGATTTGCAATTGTTTTTACCTCATTTCGTAATTTATTATAAGTAGATATAGTACCGATATAAGAAGCAAAAACCGCACATAACCTCAATTTCCTAAAACCCTCGCAGCGGGGCCCCCCCACGCGTGGCGGTCCGGCCCGTCCTAGTGTCCCCCCTGGCTACCAGAGTGCGCTCCGCCCCCCACCCACCTTGTGTAGCGATCGTTCGCCATTCGCCGTGGTCTTCGTAGCTCCGGTTCGCGAAAACCAAACGTACCTTGTAATTTAAATACGGCTTATCTGCGGTAGCGTTATTCGACAATGTCACGCTAAAAGTTTGTAGCTTGCCGATTCCGTTGACCTGAGCGAGTTGCATACGCGTCTACGTATCGTGCCAAATGCATCGATTATTATGATTTTTGAAACAAACGAATGCTTAAATCACATCGTTAGGTTTATGTATATAGAAAACGTTTTGTACCACAGCCGACAACAAAACAAAGTGAGCACTTAAGAAAACCATGTTTCTAGCCCGAATGAAACTATCCTAGATCGCGGTAACTGCTTTTATAACACTCAAACAATAATGACGGAGGTGCCGGACCGTCGATATGCATTTTGCTATCCGGTCTGTTATAGTGAACAAAGCAGGTCAAATGAGTTTGCAATTCAAAATTGTTGCGATGTCGTACTGGTAATTTATGCCACATATTTAACAAATCGTGCGGTCTCACATGCTCCAAGAAATGTTGCACAGGAATCAATTCAAGTTGTTCGGTATCCAAGCTTCTAAAATCGTCGAAGAAAACTATCTTCTTATTCATTGTTGTGAAAGATCGATAACTTTCTTAACAAATCCCTAATTTGTTTAAAGACACTCTCGTTGGGACAATTAATTCCGACAAGACTCAAGTTTATTTCACCGACCCTCGTTAATTTATTCAAAAATTCGTTGTATTCGTAATACGTTTTCTCTTTGAAAAAATACAAATGTCCGTTGGTGTATCGAAACGCGCCCGACAAATCGTCGGGCAGACCCGGAAACAGTTCCGTAGTAAAACCGGGTTCACTCGCACTCAAAGAACACTCGTTTATTTCTGCATAGTAGCGTTTACCGTAAAATATATACGTTCCACCACCATACGTATTAAAAATGGCGTTCACTGTTTTACCCGCAGGCACACCCAGTTGCTGGACGCTTTTTCGGTCGCCCACTATCGTGAAACTCGGGAAGTGAAGTAGATAAAACGAATCACCGGTGACAACCAAAAGTTGTCCGTTGGGTCTTTGGTAGATATGCGAAATAGGAGCGTAAATAGGGACATAATCTGATATCATTTTAGGTTCCATGTAGACTTTATCACCTAATCTTATTATCCAAACACATTTGTCGTAAAACAGATACATATGATGGTTAGACGTAACCAAAAATATGGATGGATTTACGTGACACAAATCTGGTACTTTTGTTTCTTTTTTCCCTATCGGAGGTTTCGTAGTTGTAGTAGTAGTTGTTGTTGTCGGAGTTGTTACGCGGGCGGTGGTTGCGGTTTTTTTAAGACCTGCAATATCGTCGTATGACAATGTCTTAGAATTTAAGCTATACCAAGGGTACATAATGGCATTGCGATCGTTGCTGTGGACCAAACCCAACGTATGTCCAATTTCTTGGAACAACACAGTAAACAAGCTCGTATTTCCTCCGGGCGCAGGCACTTCTAAACCGTAGTACCAATCTTCGGATTTATCCAAATGAACTTCCACGCACTCTTGTTGTTGATTGGAAAAAATTGCATGTCCTAATATGTTACCCCTTCCGTTGAAAGCAAAAGGACAGGATTCGTTCCCTTTACATCTTATGCTTTGTCTGTGGGTAGTATATTTGTCAGACATCAAAATCATAATATCCGGCCCTGAGTAATTTAAGAAAAAATTTAAATTTGATTCATCACTCCATATTTTAAAAACCTCAGCTGCCAGCACTTTCAACTCTTGATAGTGACTGGGCGGTACTTGAATATACCAATTTAAATCCGTTTTCTGCCATCGCGAAACAGTCGTGAAGGCATTTTCTATTACACCACATCGGGGTTTATTTATTAGTTCGACGGTTTCGTTATTAAGGGTACCATCAACCGGTAAATTATAGAAATCCTGAAAATCCATTAGGGCATGTTGCAGACTCGACGCATTGATCTGCGTTAAAGATTCGTTGTCGTTAGGTGAAAGGAAACCGAATTTTTGTAAATATTCAATCACACCTTCCTCGGGCAGCGCGGCGACTATCGCAGACACGTCCGAACGAGTAGTAAAGACAGCGTGGGCTCTCATCTCGTTCAAGGTCAGTAAAATACTAAAATATATTCGGTTCCTAGCTAATCTTTTATAGGTAAAATAACAAAGACAAGTGATGAACCAAACGCTTTTAGTCGCTATTTTGAGTGCGATGACGCAGAATACTACTCGAGAAATGGAACGAAAAAAGAATTATACTTCAATAGATTACAGTTTCGCAGTTTGTATTCATATCATAGCATTAGCGTGCTTTATTTTTACGTGTAAATGTATTATTAATTTTTTGAATTGAAATAAAAAGTCTTATTTAAATAAAAAAAAAGTTTTATTTCATACAGGGATCCTTGAATACAATCAATCTTCTTCTCTCTCAGTCTTCCTCCGGAGTGAAACATGCAATGGGCGTGATCCGGTTGAAATTTCGGAGGATTCAACCAATTATCATCGTCGAATTTCTCCACGTTAATGACTCTGCACGCGACATCCGCCCGATCAATTTTCGACATTAAAAATTCCATTTTTGATCTTCCTCTCAAGTCAGCATTTTCTATCAGTAGTGCGATCAACGTATCAATGTCGGAATATTGAACAAAACCAGAGCTGTATTTGAGACCGTGATGATATTGTTCGAGCCAGCGTACCGTTCTTTTTTCTGCACTGGTCAACGTGCAATATTCACGAGGCGGTTTCAAAACGTAATGACTAATTTGACATTGTAAACAGTCATTTCTTTGACGACAAATCCATCTTCTAACTGGAAGCCTTGAATATCTACCGCAACGATGCGCATTTTTAATATGACTGTTAAGATTAGGTTCATCCGGCGGTATTTATGTTAGATTTCGAACAATCTCGCTGAGCGGTAGTTGTTCCACGATACAATCGTGAATGATGACGCAATAGGCACGTGTATTCGCGGGAAATCCCTTTTTTGCTTCGATGTCTAACTTTACGTCGACAGTGCTGGATTTTACACTGTCGTTTCTTCGAGAACAGTCGATGACGAAAACCGCGCAGTTTTTGAAAGCTATATAGTCAAGCAACGCAGTTTTTTCCTCACATCCATTATAACTGGGGTAGAAATCCGTATAATTGTGATGCGCTTCAACGAAGTCATTCTTTTCAAAATATAATCGTAAACGTTCGTGAAGGTAATATTCTCCGTTTAGTGTTAATCTTATAGCCGTTACGTCGACGTGATCGAAAATCGTAGCATTTTTCGCTTCATTGTCATTGTCATCGATTTGTTTGAAAAGCGACTATTACGTATCGGGGGCTTTCGATAGCCGCGCACATCTTGACAGACCAAATTTATTTTGTAGATCCCGCGGTTAGGGCAGGATATTCATGAAGTTCCCATCGTCAATAGGGTATCAATATGGGTTGATCTAATCTAATCGATTTCAGCAGAGCCAATTTGATTTCGTCGTTTGGATATATGTGCTTGACCCTAAGATCGACGCTATCAATTTTTAATTCCGCCGACATATTTGGAAAAAACAACTAAGTCCAAAATTCTCGATTCATCAATAAACGAGGATACAAAGAAGAAACTTATTCCGAGGGAAAAATCGAGTCGTTGCCCAAAATTCTACGGGCTCCCAAAGATCCATAAGGACGGGGTTCCCCTGCGTCCAATCGTAAGCGCCTTTAACTCACCATTATGCAAGCTGGAAAAACATCTGGCCAGTGCACTTCAGCCTATAGTGGAAAAGGCAGATTCCTATGTTAAAAACTCAGAACATTTCACTCAGATTTTAGGTTCTCTCAGGATGGACAAGGACGACATTATGGCAAGTTTCGATGTCAAATCCCTCTACCCCAGTATTCCAGTAGAAGAGGCACTCTTGCTTATAGAAGAAAACGAAGATCTTTCGCCATACATAATGGATCTGTCAAGACATTGCCTGAAAAACGCTTACTTTATGCACAACGGGAAAATTTACCGACAAATAGATGGAGCAGCAATGGGATCATCTCTCTCACCTGTGATTGCCAACCTCTTCATGATTTACTTCGAAAAGAAAGCAATAGAGAAGGCAAATCTGAAGCCAAAACTATGGACAAGATACGTTGATGACGTATTTGTTGTATGGTCTTTTGGCAAGGAGGAGCTTTTGAAATTCCTAGATCATCTGAATTCCATTCACCCAAGGATTCAATTTACAATAGAACTTGAAGAGGATAACAGTCTGCCCTTTTTAGATGTGCACATCACAAGGACCGAAGATGGACACTGGAACACACTGTCTATAGATATCTGAACGCTAAATCTCATCACCACCCATCACAGATACAAGCAGTGGCAAATACATTAATTGCTCGGTCCTTCAGGCTCACAAACGAGAGGAACAGAGATAAAGAACTGAAGAAAATTAGTACCTGTCTTCGACAAAACGGATACCAAAGGCGCACCATCAGCAAGGCAATCAGTAAACAACAACAGCCGCAGCAGAGAGTGCAGGACGAGACCCAACGAAGATCGATCGCTGTCCTGCCATACATCAAGGGGGTTACTGACAAAATCGGCCGAATATTACGGAAACACGACATATCAACGGCATACAAACCTGACCATACCATCGGAGCAATACTAAGAAACCCAAAACAAAAAATTAATCTGGAAAACCAAGGAGTATACAGTGTAGCATGCGGATCGTGCAGCCTGACGTATGTGGGACAGACCAACAGAAGGATTTCAGCCAGGCTCGAGGAACATCGTTTAGCCATAAGAAACAAACAAACAACATCTGCTTTGTTTCAGCACCAACATCAGACAGGCCATAAAATTGATTTCGGCACTTGCAAACAAATAGCTAATATTCCTGATTTTAGGACTAGGATTATACGAGAGTCCATCGAAATAGAAAAGTCCGGACACCTCAATACGAGAGACGACGCTCTGCATTTATCCAACACGTGGAGAACGATAATCAAACAGCAGAGCGATGCGCAGCAGCCAACGGGGACATCGCAACTAAGATCGGGCGAAATTAACAACGCGACAATTCAGGGGGCGGAGCCACCTCCCCCCACGCACAAGCAGCACCGTTACCATCTCCGGCGCAGAGTATAAATACCGCACGCACCGCCGATAACCTCCCAGTGTTCGAAGTGTTTTCGGAGCGCGAGCATTGAAGATGCCAAGTGAGATTTTGGCGAAACGTCAGCAGGATTCCAGTCGGATGCAGGATTTGCAGGATTCCAGTCGGATGCAGGATTCCAGCGATTCAACGAGCGATATCCCGGAATATAGTGTCATCATATATATATATATATATATATATATATATATATATATATATATATATATATATATATATATATATATTGTTAAGGGTTGAATAACATTTTTCGGTAACTTCATAATTTTTTTGTTTTGGGTTAACTTTTTATTTTCGCGCTGTGTATACAACACCCCCACCATACCCAACCTTGGTTAAGCCGCGCGAAAAGACAGACTTGCGTGAACGTCCGTAGTGCGAACCACGAAAAACCAAGCTCTCTTCTGTGACCGGTTCGCGAGAACCCCGCGCTGTGTTGTGGTCCTTACCACCCCAACCCTCCAGAAAATACCCCTAAGAAGACCCGGCCGGGCAGACGACGACGCGGGAAACCATTAAGGTGGGTGATTAACCGTTTCGGGTGTTGTATGTCCTACCGTTTTCTTGCCGCTCTTTCTCGTTTAAATTTTGAGGGTGATTTACAACCACCTTCCCCCAACCCTTTACATATTGGTCCTTCTCCCCAAATCAGAATCAGTCTTTTGGATTTTTATAGTCATTCACAAACTTTAGCAATTTAAATACATGTTCGCTATCGTGAACAGGTTAGCAAAAAACGTGTAAAGTTTGGAGCGCAAAAAAGCGGTTTCATAAAAAGTGTTTACCGTCGTTTCGAATTGCGGCCGTCTTTTTATTTGATTCGTTCTAAGCATATTTTCTGCGTGTTCAAATTCTTCTTCCTTTTAATTTACGTGGGTTCTTTGTTTCGAGACTTAGGTGTGCATTTGTTTACAAAACGATTTACAATGTCGGAAATGGATAAATTTATTGCTAAGCGAGATTTAACACTTAGACGCTTTAACGATATATTGTCAGCGGGTCAGAAAGCTCGCGTTGAACCCGATGATGATGAAATTTTATGCAAATTCCAGTGCATGGTGGAGGATTTGCCGAGTTTAGTTAGCACTTTTGAGTCCTTGCAATTGGAAGTAATCTCCTTAGCGAATGATTCGGAAAGAGATCGACAGTTTGCGGTTCAAGATCACTTTGATCAGTTGCATTATTTAGTTCGATCTATTGCCAAGCGATTATTTGAGAAAGTGGAACCTAAGGTAGGCTCTCCGGTACCATCTGTAGTTGGTCGAGAGTCGCAAAGAAATAGTAATCTCCGACTCCCCCGTATTATCATTCCGAAATTTGATGGCGATTTGAAAAATTGGCCTACATTTTTTGATATGTTTAACACGTTGATCCATAATAATTCTTCCCTTTCAAACATTGAAAAATTTCAATTTTTAGTGTCTTATTTGGAAAAGGATGCTCTCAGTGTCGTGAAGAACTTGCCAATTAAGGATGCCAATTATAGTATAGCTTACAATGCCCTCGTGAAGCGTTATCAAAACGATCGATTGTTGTTAACCGATTATTGGCTGTCGATCTTTCGGGCTCCGACTATGAAGAGTGACTCGGTTGTTGAACTGAGGAGATTGCTTTCAACATTTTCAGAGAATCTTGCAGCTATCGATAAATTCGATATCGACTTGTGGGATTTTACAAAATTCAATTTGCTTTTAGAGAAACTCGACTCGACTCTCAAGACGAGGTTCGAACTCAAATTTTGTGATAAAGATATCCCAACTTTTCAAGATTTATGTGATTTTTTGGAACAGAATTGTAAAGCTTTAGAAAACTCTTTAGTTACCTCAAGAGGTATTACCCCTACCAAGAGGCTTGACGTTTCGAAGCGAGTTTCAACCGATACACGTAGACCCACATCTATGATAGCGACGTCTACCCCTCCGAGTGCTGATGTGAGTTGCACCAGTAAGTGTTTATACTACCATCCTCTGACAGAGTGTGATTCCTTCCTATCTCTTGAGCCCCCTCAAAGGCATGTGTTCATCAAGCAACACCGTCTGTGCTTTAATTGCTTCGCGAGATCCCATGGTGTTGGAAGATGCCCCTCCAAGATTAATTGTCGTGTATGTGGCAAGCGCCACCATACTTTAGTGCATTTTGGAAATGCTACTACCCCCTCCCCGTCGAATGAAACTCCCCCTGCTCCCGGCAACCAGGAAGGTACTATCCCTAGTCCGGTGACCATGATGACCAATCTCTCCTCTCAAAAGGTCGTGCTCTTTGCCACTTGCTTGGTGTCCGTTTCGGATAAATCTGGCAGACTTGTTACTTATCGTGCACTGTTGGATTCAGCTAGTCAAGCCAGTTTTGTGACAGATTCCTTTGCGAAGAAATTGGAGCTTCCAAGGTCTCTCTCTCCGACACCAATTCAAGCCCTCAACCAAATGTCGACGTCTGCGTTAGGGAAGGTTGCCCTGAGCGTGACCCCCTCCCAAAGAAAATCCCCTGCTCTCCATATAGAGGCTTTAGTTATTCCATCTATTTGTGATAAGGTACCCTACCATGTGATTGATAAGCAGAATCTAAAACATCTCAGGTCCCTACCCTTGGCTGATCCCCACTTCTGTGAACCCAACGAAATAGACGTGCTTTTAGGGGCAGAGGTTTACGGAGATATTTGTTTGCCTGGATTTAGAAAAGGACAGAACGGTGGCCCAGGCGCTTTTCGGACCATCTTCGGATGGGTTGTCCTAGGAAAAGTGAATTTTTTAGAACCATCTTCTCCCTTTAGTTTTTATACCACTGTGAGTACTGCTGTTGATGTTTCTTTGAAGAGATTTTGGGAACTCGAGTCCGTCCCTTCAAAGACCTTTATGTCTCCTGAAGGCAAATTGTGTGAGGAGATCTTTCTCTCTACCCATTCCCGTGCCCCTTCAGGTAGATACGTCGTATCCTTACCCTTTAAGGATAAACACCCTTCACTTGGTGAATCTTACCCTCAAGCCCTTAGGCGATTCCAGTTGTTAGAGGCGCGTTTGGCCAAGAACCCAACTTTGCGATTAGACTACAACGAGTTCTTGAGAGATTATTGAGAACAAGGTCACATGGCACTCGTTAGCGACCTGCCCCCCTCTCCCCAAGTTTACTACATTCCTCATCACATCGTCTGCAAGCCACATAGCGAACCCCTTAAATTGCGTGTTGTGTTTGATGCTTCAGCCAAAACTTCCAACGGACGGTCTCTGAACGATCTTCTATTTACGGGTCCCAAGCTCCAACCCGACATTGGAGCCATTTTGCTCATCTGTCGACTGTACCGTGTGGTTTTCACCACCGATATTCGTCAGATGTATCGTCAAATCCTAGTGAGTGACGCCGACCACCTCTTCCAGCGGATTCTGTGGCGTTTTGATCCCCGCGAAGCAGTGCGAGAGTACGTCTTGTCAACGGTGGTCTATGGCCTAAGTTGTAGCCCATACCTGGCTATTCGCGTGTTGCGTCAGCTTGCTAGGGACGAAGGAGCGCGTTACCCGTTAGCAGCCCGTCTCCTAGATTGCCAAACCTACATCGACGACATTATCGGAGTAACAGACTCGTTGGAGGAAGCCCGTGAGTTGAGGGATCAATTAGTGTCGCTGCTAAAATTGGGTGGTTTCGAGTTGCGCAAATGGGCGAGCAACTCCCCCGAGTTATTGAGTTCACTCCCCGCTTCATATCATCAACCCGTTTCCCTATGCGGAGACGACAATCCCAGTTTAAAGGTGTTGGGATTGCAGTGGTGTTCCTTACGGGATGTGTTCTCCTACCGCATCCAAGTAGTGGATAGGACGTGCACAAAAAGGAATATTTTGTCGCAAGTAGTCCAAATATACGATCCCCTAGATTTTTTATCCCCGGTCGTGTTGACTGCCAAAATTCTCCTACAGAGGCTTTGGTCCCAGGGCGTCGATTGAGATGCACCTCCCCCCCGCGACATATTCGAAGATTGGAGTTCGTTTTCGTCTCAGCTGGACAGTCTTTCTGGGCTGACAATCCCTCGTCGGGTACTGCCTAGCAATGGCGTCCAGGTGGAGGCGCACGGATTTTGTGACGCTTCGGAGCGCGGATACGGTGCAGCCGTGTATCTGCGAAGCGTCAGAAAGGGCCATATCTCTGTCACCCTTCTGTGTGCAAAGAATCGGGTAGCGCCTTTGAAGCGAGTGTCGATCCCCCGTCTGGAGTTGTGCTCAGCGTTACTGCTCGCCCAACTCGTAGATTTCGTCCGATCCAGTATGGCCTCTGAGTTGACTATCACGAGAGTATTCGCCTGGAGTGACTCCAAAATTGCGTTGTCTTGGATAAAGTCCTCCCCCCAGAGATGGAAAACTTTTGTGGCCAATCGCGTGTCCCTCATTCAGGACATCATTTCCCCCCGTTCCTGGCATCACGTCGCCGGTTCATCCAACCCTGCTGACTGCGCATCCCGAGGGCTTTTCGCCGAGCAAATATTAATTCACTCCTCTTGGTTCTGTGGTCCCCCTTGGTTGCGTCTTCCGGTGGAAGAGTGGCCCACCTTCGACTTCACCCCCGGAGACGATGTGGAACTGGAACGTAAACCAGTGTTGACATGTGTGTCCACCCCTTTAGTTGACTCGCTCGGAGAACTGTTAACCCGTTTCTCGTCGTTACGAAAAATTGAGAGGATCCTGGCTTATTGTTGTAGGTTTCTAAATAATTGTCGTACCCCCATTCCCAAGCGAGCGCTTGATAATTTGTCTTTTGCGGACACGTACCACGCCCGCACGTTGCTCACAGAATACGTCCAACGTGAGGTGTTCGCCGGTTTGATGAAGTGTCTTCGAAACGGTAAACTGTGCCCCAAACCTTTACGCTCCCTAGCGCTCTTTATCGACGAGCACGGTCTCATTCGAGTCGGTGGCAGACTCCGAGGTTCTGCGTTGTCTTTCGACGCAAAACATCCTCTTCTACTACCTCGAAACCATCGCTTTACCGAACTCGTGATCGAAAAGTTCCATAAGGAAAATTGCCACCCGGGCCCCCAATCGTTGTTGTACCAGATTTCACAACAATTCTGGATTTTGTCCGCCCGCAGAGCAATTCGTCACACCCTATCGCAGTGTTACCGATGCTTCCGTGTCCAACCTTCTTGTGTACAGCCATTCATGGCTGATTTACCCCCCGTTCGTGTATCGCAAGTCAAGCCATTCGCGCATACCGGTGTCGACTTCGCCGGTCCAATTTCCATTACCCTTTCGCGAAGGCGCGGCGCTAAGATTCAGAAGGCTTACATTTGCCTATTGGTTTGCATGGCTACCAAAGCCATCCATTTGGAATTGGCTTCTGAACTCAGCTCAGATGCATTCTTGGCCGCTTTTCGGCGCTTTGTCGCTCGCCGCGGGCGTTGCACTGACATGTATAGTGATCAGGTTAGAAATTTTGTCGGTGCTAACCGGTTGTTGGTACAGTATTGCCAGCAGTCCGCCGAACAGTGTGAGGTGCGCTGGCACTTCAACCCACCCTCCAGTCCTCACTTTGGAGGTCTTTGGGAGGCCGACGTCAAGTCGGTAAAGACCCATTTGTTTCGTGTGATAGGCTCTCAAATCCTGACTTTCGAGGAAATGTCGACAGTGTTAACTCAGGTGGAATCCATACTGAATTCCCGCCCATTATGTAGCTGGGCATTTTCTGACCCTGGAGCCCCTATCTGCCCCTCCCGACGACACTTTAGCTAATCTGAACACTAACAGACTTACTCGTTGGCAGCTCGTGCAGTAGTTGCATCAGCACTTCTGGGACAGATGGCATCGGGAATACCTCCACCAGCTGCAGCAACGGCACAAGTGGAACACCACGACTAACCCCCCAAAAGTTGGTCAGTTGGTTTTAATTAAGGCGAGAACCTCCCCCCGTTAAAGTGGCTTCTGGGCCCCATCACGCGCTTGTAAATATGGGGATTGAGTACATAAATTTATAAAAATATAATGGACTTATATTTCAACGCATGGCACATCACCAGAAATAGTTCGACTTTCAAACAGATTTAGCCTTGGTCTGTCGGTTAACGCGTCTGACTAGAAATCAGATTCACCATGGCAGCGTAGGTTCGAAACCTACCCACTGCAAACGACCATTTGTTTTGCTTGAAATATAATTTTTGTAATTAGCAGCTCAGTCCAGAAAATTTTGTCAATTATGGGGATTGAGTGCATACATTTAAAACAATATAATGCCATTATATTTCAAATGGCACATCACCAGAAATAGTTCTACTTTCCAACAGATTTAGCCCTGGTCTGTCAGTTAAGGCGTCTGAATAGAAATCAGATTCTCTATGGCAGCGTAATTTCGAAACTGCAAACCGCCATTGTTTTGCTTGAAATATATAATTTTTAATTAACAGATCAGCCCAGAAATTTTTCTCAAATATGGGGATTTTGTACATAAATTTATAAAAATATAATGGACTTATATTTCAACGCATGGCACATTATCGACTTTCAAACAGATTTAGCCTTGGTCTGTCGGTTAAGGCGTCTGACTAGAAATCAGATTCTCCATGGCAGCGTAGGTTCGAAACCTACCTCCTGCAAACGGCCATTGTTTTGCTTGAAATATATAATTTTTAATTAACAGATCAGCCCAGAAATTTTTCTCAAATATGGGGATTTAGTACATAAATTTATAAAAATATAATTTACTTACATTTCAACGCATGGCACATCACCAGAATTAGTTCGACTTTCAAACAGATTTAGCCTTGGTCTGTCCGTTAAGGCGTCTGACTAGAAATCAGATTCAACATGGCAGCGTAGGTTCGAAACCTACCTACTGCAAACGACCATTTGTTTTGCTTGAAATATAATTTTTGTAATTAGCAGCTCAGTCCAGAAAATTTTGTCAATTATGGGGATTGAGTGCATATATTTAAAACAATACAATGCCCTTAAATTTCAAATGGCACATCACCAGAAATAGTTCGACTTTGAAACAGATTTAGCCCTGGTCTGTCGGTCACGGCTTCTGACTAGAAATCAGATTCTCCATGGCATCGTAGGTTCGAAACCTACCTACTGCAAACGGCCATTGCTTTGCTTGAAATATATATTTTTTAATTAACAGCTCAGCCCAGAAATTTTTCTTAAATATGGGGATTGAGTACATAAATTTATAAAAATATAATGGACTTATATTTCAACGCATGGCACATCACCAGAAATAGTTCGACTTTCAAACAGATTTAGCCTTGGTCTGTCGGTTAAGGCGTCTGACTAGAAATCAGATTCACCATGGCAGCGTAGGTTCGAAACCTACCTACTGCAAACGACCATTTGTTTTGCTTGAAATATAATTTTTATAATTAGCAGCTCAGTCCAGAAAATTTTGTCAATTATGGGGATTGAGTGCATACATTTAAAACAATATAATGCCCTTATATTTCAAATGGCACATCACCAGAAATAGTTCTACTTTCCAACAGATTTAGCCCTGGACTGTCAGTTAAGGCGTCTTACTAGAAATCAGATTCTCTATGGCAGCGTAATTTCGAAACCTACCTACCTAGCCAGAAATTTTTCTCAAATATGGGGATTGAGTACATAAATTTATAAATATATAATGGACTTATATTTCAACACATGGCACATCATCAGAAATAGTTCGACTTTCAAACAGATTTAGCCCTGGTCTGTCGGTTAAGGCGTCTGACTAGAAATCAAATTCTCTATGGCAGCGTAGGTTCGAAACCTACCTACTGCAAACGGCCACTGTTTTTTTTTAAATATATAATTTTTAGTTAACAGCTCAGCGCAGAATTTTTTTTCAAATATGGGGATTGAGTACATAAATTTATAAAAATATAATTTACTTATATCTCAAGGCATGGCACATCAACAGATTTAGCCCTGGTCTGTCGGTTAAGGCGTCTGACTAGAAATCAGATTCTCCATGGCAGCGTAGGTTCGAAACCTACCTACTGCAAACGGCCATTGTTTTGCTTGAAATATATAATTTTTAATTAACAGCTCAGCCCAGGAATTTTTTTCGAAATATGGGGATTGAGTACATAAATTTATAAAAATATAATTTACTTATATTTCAAGGCATGGCACATCACCAGAAATAGTTCTACTTTCAAACAGATTTAGCCCTGGTCTGTCGGTTAAGGCGTCTGACTAGAAATCAGATTCTCCGGCTTGGACACACGGAAAAATCAGCAGTGGCAGAACATGCTTTTTACAAAGGTGACCATCGTATCATGTTCAAAGACACGCAGGTACTGGACAAAACACCACATTTTTATCCACGTCTTATCAGAGAAGCTATTGAAATTCAAAAACATAAAAATAATTTCAATAGAAAAGAAGAAGGTCTCAATATCAGTAAAACATGGACTCAGGTCATCAACAAAACAACGTGTTTACCCAGACAAGCTCAACCCAAGCCCGCCACCGAAGTCACGCCCACTAC
The DNA here is from genome assembly GCF_029955315.1 of Cylas formicarius. Classification (NCBI taxonomy): domain Eukaryota; kingdom Metazoa; phylum Arthropoda; class Insecta; order Coleoptera; family Brentidae; genus Cylas; species Cylas formicarius. Next base: position 35,918,093 of record NW_026844334.1, on the reverse strand, counting down.
AGCGCGCTTAAATACGGCAGATCTTCCAGTCAACCAACCAGTCATCGGAGAGCAGTACGGAAGAACACTTCGACCGTTACCGCATCGCCGCTCTTGAAAATGTCTTCCGCAGTTGTAGACGAAACGTCGAGTTTAATCTCGGGACCACGGCTCAAAAGCCCGGAAATATTTAGTAATGTAGTTTCTGGTCGTGAAAGCATAACATCTTTGATGACCATTATTTTGCTTGAAATATAATTTTTGTAATTAGCAGCTCAGTCCAGAAAATTTTGTCAATTATGGGGATTGAGTGCATAAATTTTTAACAATGTATTGCCCTTATATTTCAAATGGCACATCACCAGAAATAGTTCGACTTTCAAACAGATTTAGCCTGGGTCTGTCGGTTACGGCGTCTGACTATAAATCAGATTCTTAATTAGCATAAGTTCGAAACCTACCTACTGCAAACGACCATTTATTAGCTTGAAATATAATTTTCGTAAATAGCAGCTTATCCCAGAAAATTTTGTCAATTATGGGCATTGAGTTCATAAATTTAAAACAATATAATCCCTTATATTTCGAATGGCACATCACCAGAAATAGTTCTACTTTCAAACAGATTTAGCCCTGGTCTGTCGGTCAAGGCGTCTGACTAGAAATCAGATTCTCTATGGCAGCGTAGGTTCGAAACCTACCTACTGCAAACGACCATTGTTTTGCTTGAAATATATAGTTTTTACTTAACAGATCAGATCAGAAATTTTTCTCAAATATGGGGATTGAGTACATAAATTTATAAAAATATAATTTACTTATATTTCAACGCATGGCACATCACAAGAAATAGTTCGCCTTTCATACAGATTTAGCCTGGGTGTGTCGGTTAAGGCGTCTGACTAGAAATCAGATTCACCATGGCAGCATAGGTTCGAAACCTACCCACTGCAAACGGCCATTGTTTTGCTTGAAATATATATTTTTTAATTAACAGCTCAGCCCAGAAATTTTTCTTAAATATGGGGATTGAGTACATAAATTTATAAAAATATAATGGACTTATATTTCAACGCATGGCACATCACCAGAAATAGTTCGACTTTCAAACAGATTTAGCCCTGGTCTGTCGGTTAAGGCGTCTGACTAGAAATCAGATTCTCCATGGCAGCGTAGGTACGAAACCTACCTGCTGCAAACGACCATTTGTTTTGCTTGAAATATAATTTTTGTAATTAGCAGCTCAGTCCAGAAAATTTTGTCAATTATGTGGATTGAGTGCTTACATTTAAAACAATATAATGCCCTTATATTTCAAATGGCACATCACCAGAAATAGTTCTACTTTCCAACAGATTTAGCCCTGGTCTGTCAGTTAAGGCGTCTGACTAGAAATCCGATTCTCTATGGAAGCGTAATTTCGAAACCTACCTACTGCAAACGGAAATTGTTTTGCTTGAAATATAAATTTTTTAATTAACAGCTCAGCCCAGAAATTTTTCTCAAATATGGGGATTGAGTACATAAATTTATAAAAATATAATTTACTTATATTTCAACGCATGGCACATCACCAGAAATAGTTCTACTTTCAAACACATTTAGCCCTGGTCTGTCGGTTAAGGCTTCTGACTAGAAATCAGATTCTCTATGGCAGCGTAGGTTCGAAACCTACTTGCTGCAAACGACCATTGTTTTGCTTGAAATATAATTTTTGTAATTAGCAGCTCAGCCAAGAAAATTTTGTCAATTATGGGGATTGAGTGCATAAATTTTTAACAATGTATTGCCCTTATATTTCAAATGGCACATCACCAGAAATAGTTCTACTTTCAAACAGATTTAGCCCTGGTCTGTCGGTTAAGGCTTCTGACTAGAAATCAGATTCTCTATGGCAGCGTAGGTTCGAAACCTACTTGCTGCAAACGACCATTGTTTTGATTGAAATATAATTTTTGTAATTAGCAGCTCAGCCAAGAAAATTTTGTCAATTATGGGGATTGAGTGCATAAATTTTTAACAATGTATTGCCCTTATATTTCAAATGGCACATCACCAGAAATAGTTCTACTTTCAAACAGATTTAACCCTGGTCTGTCGGTTAAGGTGTCTGACTAGAAATCAGATTCTCTATGGCAGCGTAGGTTCGAAACCTTCTTGTTGCAAACGACCATTGGTTGGCTTGAAATATAATTTTTGTAGTTAGCAGCTCAGCCAAGAAAATTTTGTCAATTATAGGGATTGAGTGCATAAATTTATAACAATATAATGCCCTTATATTTCAAATGGCACATTACGAGAAATAGTTCTACTTTCAAACAGATTTAGCCTTGGTCTGTCGGTTAAGGCATCTGACTTAAAATCAGAATCTCTATGGCAGCGTAGGTTCGAAACCTACCTACTGCAAACGGCCATTGTTTTGCTTGAAATATATAATTTTTAATTAACAGAGCAGCAAAGAAATTTTTCTCAAATATGGGGATTGATTACATAAATTTATAAAAATATAATTTACTTATATTTCAACGCATGGCACATCACAAGAGATAGTTCGACTTTCAAACAGATTTAGCCTTGGTGTGTCGGTTAAGGCATCTGACTTAAAATCAGAATCTCTATGTCAGCGTAGGTTCGAAACCTACCTACTGCAAACGGCCATTGTTTTGCTTGAAATATATAATTTTTAATTAACAGATCAGCCCAGAAATTTTTCTCAAATATGGGGATTTAATACATAAATTTATAAAAATATAATTTACTTATATTTCAACGCATGGCACATCACCAGAATTAGTTCGACTTTCAAACAGATTTAGCCTTGGTCTGTCGGTTAAGGCGTCTGACTAGAAATCAGATTCACCATGGCAGCGTAGGTTCGAAACCTACCTACTGCAAACGACCATTTGTTTTGCTTGAAACATAATTTTTGTAATTAGCAGCTCAGTCCAGAAACTTTTGTCAATTATGGGGATTGAGTGCATACATTTAAAACAATATAATGCCCTTATAGTTCGACTTTCAAACAGATTTAGCCCTGGTCTGTCGGTCACGGCTTCTGACTAGAAATCAGATTCTCCATGGCATCGTAGGTTCGAAACCTACCTACTCCAAACGGCCATTGTTTTGCTTGAAATATATATTTTTTAATTAAGAGCTCAGCCCAGAAATTTTTCTTAAATATGGGGATTGAGTACATAAACTTATAAAAATATAATGGACTTATATTTCAACGCATGGCACATCACCAGAAATAGTTCGACTTTCAAACAGATTTAGCCTTGGTCTGTCGGTTAAGGCGTCTGACTAGAAATCAGATTCACCATGGCAGCGTAGGTTCGAAACCTACCCACTGCAAACGGCCATTGTTTTGCTTGAAATATATATTTTTTATTTAACAGCTCAGCCCAGAAATTTTTCTTAAATATGGGGATTGAGTACATAAATTTATAAAAATATAATGGACTAATATTTCAACGCATGGCACATCACCAGAAATAGTTCGACTTTCAAACAGATTTAGCCTTGGTCTGTCGGTTAAGGCGTCTGACTAGAAATCAGATTCACCATGGCAGCGTAGGTTCGACACCTACCCACTGCAAACGACCATTTGTTTTGCTTGAAATATAATTTTTGTAATTAGCATCTCAGTCCAGAAAATTTTGTCAATTATGGGGATTGAGTGCATACATTTAAAACAATATAATGCCCTTATATTTCAAATGGCACATCACCAGAAATAGTTCTACTTTCCAACAGATTTAGCCCTGGTCTGTCGGTTAAGGCGTCTGACTAGAAATCAGATTCTCCATGGCAGCGTAGGTACGAAACCTACCTGCTGCAAACGACCATTTGTTTTGCTTGAAATATAATTTTTGTAATTAGCAGCTCAGTCCAGAAAATTTTGTCAATTATGTGGATTGAGTGCTTACATTTAAAACAATATAATGCCCTTATATTTCAAATGGCACATCACCAGAAATAGTTCTACTTTCCAACAGATTTAGCCCTGGTCTGTCAGTTAAGGCGTCTGACTAGAAATCAGAATCTCTATGGCAGCGTAATTTCGAAACCTACCTACTGCAAACGGCCATTGTTTTGCTTGAAATATATAATTTTTAATTAACAGATCAGCCCAGAAATTTTTCTCAAATATGGGGATTTTGTACATAAATTTATAAAAATATAATGGACTTATATTTCAACGCATGGCACATTACCAGAAATAGTTCGACTTTCAAACACACTTAGCCTTGGTCTGTCGGTTAAGGAGTCTGACTAGAAATCAGATTCTCCATGGCAGCGTAGTTACGAAACCTACCTACTGCAAACGGAAATTGTTTTGCTTGAAATATACATTTTTTAATTAACAGCTCAGCCCAGAAATTTTTCTCAAATATGGGGATTAAGTACATAAATTTATAAAAATATAATTTACTTATATTTCAACGCATGGCACATCACCAGAAATAGTTCTACTTTCAAACAGATTTAGCCCCGGTCTGTCGGTTAAGGCTTCTGACTAGAAATCAGATTCTCTATGGCAGCGTAGGTTCGAAACCTACTTGCTGCAAACGACCATTGTTTTGCTTGAAATATAATTTTTGTAATTAGCAGCTCAGCCAAGAAAATTTTGTCAATTATGGGGATTGAGTGCATAAATTTTTAACAATGTATTGCCCTTATATTTCAAATGGCACATCACCAGAAATAGTTCTACTTTCAAACAGATTTAGCCCTGGTCTGTCGGTTAAGGCGTCTGACTAGAAATCAGATTCTCTATGGCAGCGTAGGTTCGAAACCTTCTTGCTGCAAACGACCATTGTTTTGCTTGAAATATAATTTTTGTAATTAGCAGCTCAGACAAGAAAATTTTGTCAATTTTGGGGATTGAGTGCATAAATTTTTAACAATGTATTGCCCTTATATTTCAAATGGCACATCACCAGAAATTGTTCTACTTTCAAACAGATTTAGCCCTGGTCTGTCGGTTAAGGCGTCTGACTAGAAATCAGATTCTCCATGGCAGCGTAGGTTTGAAACCTACCTACTGCAAACGACCATTTGTTTTGCTTGAAATATAATTTTTGTAATTAGCAGCTCAGTCCAGAAAATTTTGTCAATTATGGGGATTGAGGGTATACATTTAAAACAATATAATGCCCTTATATTTCAAATGGCACATCACCAGAAATAGTTCTAATTTCAAACAGATTTAGCCCTGGTCTGTCGGTTAAGGCGTCTGACTAGAAATCAGATTCTCCATGGCAGCGTAGGTACGAAACCTACCTACTGCAAACGACCATTTGCTTTGCTTGAAATATAATTTTTGTAATTAGCACCTCAGTCCAGAAAATTTTGTCAATTATGGGGATTGAGTGCATACATTTATAACAATATAATGCCCTTATATTTCAATTGGACATCACCAGAAATAGTTCGACTTTCAAACAGATTTAGCCCTGGTCTCTCGGTTAAAGCGTCTGACTAGAAATCAGATTCTCTATGGCAGCGTAGGTTCGAAACCTACTTGCTGCAAACGACCATTGTTTTGCTTGGAATATATTTTTTGTAATTAGCAGCTCAGCCAAGAAAATTTTGTCAATTATGTGGATTGAGTGCATAAATTTTTAACAATGTATTGCCCTTATATTTCAAATGGCACATCACCAGAAATAGTTCTACTTTCAAACAGATTTAGCCCTGGTCTGTAGGTTAAGGCGTCTGACTAGAAATCAGATTCTCCATGGCAGCGTAGGTTCGAAACCTACCTACTGCAAACGGCCATTGTTTTGCTTGAAATATATATTTTTTAATTAACAGCTCAGCCCAGAAATTTTTCTCAAATATGGGGATTGAGTACATAAATTTATAAAAATATAATGGACTTATATTTCAACGCATGGCACATCACCAGAAATAGTTCGACTTTCAAACAGATTTAGCCTTGGTCTGTCGGTTAAGGCGTCTGACTAGAAATCAGATTCTCTATGGCAGCGTAGTTTCGAAACCAACCTGCTGCAAACGACCATTGTTTTGCTTGAAATATAATTTTTGTAATTAGCAGCTCAACCAAGAAAATTTTGTCAATTATGGGGATTGAGTGCATAAATTTATAACAATATAATGCCCTTATATTTCAAATGGCACATTACGAGAAATAGTTCTACCTTCAAACAGATTTAGCCCTGGTCTGTCAGTTGAGGCGTCTGACTAGAAATCAGAATCTCTATGTCAGCGTAGGTTCGAAACCTACCCACTGCAACGGCCATTGTTTTGCTTGAAATGTATAATTTTTAATTAACAGATCAGCCCAGAAATTTTTCTCAGATATGGGGATTTAGTACATAAATTTATAAAAATATAATTTACTTTTTTTCAACGCATGGCACATCACCAGAATTAGTTCGACTTTCAAACAGATATAGCCTTGGTCTGTCGGTTAAGGCATCTGACTAGAAATCAGATTCACCATGGCAGCGTAGGTTCGAAACCTACCTACTGCAAACGACCATAGTTTTGCTTAAAATATAATTTTTGTAATTAGCAGCTCAGCCAAGAAAATTTTGTCAATTATGGGGATTGAGTGCATAAGTTTATAACAATATAATGCCCTTATATTTCAAATGGCACATTACGAGAAATAGTTCGACTTTCAAACAGATTTAGCCTTGGTCTGTCGGTTAAGGCATCTGACTTAAAATCAGAATCTCTATGGCAGCGTAGGTTCGAAACCTACCTACTGCAAACGGCCATTGTTTTGCTTGAAATATATAATTTTTAATTAACAGAGCAGCAAAGAAATTTTTCTCAAATATGGGGATTGAGTACATAAATTTATAAAAATATAATGGACTTATATTTCAACGCATGGCGCATTACCAGAAATAGTTCGACTTTCAAACAGATTTAGCCCTGGTCTGTCGGTTAAGGCGTCTGACTAGAAATCAGATTCTCTATGGCAGCGTAGGTTCGAAACCTTCTTGCTGCAAACGACCATTGTTTTGCTTGAAATATAATTTTTGTAATTAGCAGCTCAGACAAGAAAATTTTGTCAATTATGGGGATTGAGTGCATAAATTTTTAACAATGTATTGCCCTTATATTTCAAATGGCACATCACCAGAAGTAGTTCTACTTTCAAATAGATTTAGCCCTGGTCTGTCGGTTAAGGCGTCTGACTAGAAATCAGATTCTCCATGGCAGCGTAGGTACGAAACCTACCTACTGCAAACGACCATTTGCTTTGCTTGAAATACAATTTTTGTAATTAGCAGCTCAGCCAAGAAAATTTTGTCAATTATGGGGATTGAGTGCATAAATTTTTAACAATGTATTGCCCTTATATTTCAAATGGCACATCACCAGAAATAGTTCTACTTTCAAACAGATTTAGCCCTGGCCTGTAGGTTAAGGCGTCTGACTAGAAATCAGATTCTCCATGGCAGCGTAGGTTCGAAACCTACCTACTGCAAACGGCCATTGTTTTGCTTGAAATATATATTTTTTAATTAACAGCTCAGCCCAGAAATTTTTCTCAAATATGGGGATTGAGTACATAAATTTATAAAAATATAATGGACTTATATTTCAACGCATGGCACATCACCAGAAATAGTTCGACTTTCAAACAGATTTACCCTTGGTCTGTCGGTTAAGGCGTCTGACTAGAAATCAGATTCTCTATGGCAGCGTAGTTTCGAAACCAACCTGCTGCAAACGACCATTGTTTTGCTTGAAATATAATTTTTGTAATTAGCAGCTCAGCCAAGAAAATTTTGTCAATTATGGGGATTGAGTGCATAAATTTATAACAATATAATGCCCTTATATTTCAAATGGCACATTACCAGAAATAGATCTACTTTCAAACAGATTTAGCTCTGGTCTGTAGGTTAAGGCGTCTGACTAGAAATCAGATTCTCCATGGCAGCGTAGGTTCGAAACCTACCTACTGCAAACGGCCATTGTTTTGCTTGAAATATATATTTTTTAATTAACAGCTCAGCCCAGAAATTTTTCTCAAATATGGGGATTGAGTACATAAATTTACAAAAATATAATGGACTTATATTTCAACGCATGGCGCATTACCAGAAATAGTTCGACTTTTAAACAGATTTAGCCCTGGTCTGTCGGTTAAGGCGTCTGACTAGAAATCAGATTCTCTATGGCAGCGTAGGTTCGAAACCTTCTTGCTGCACACGACCATTGTTTTGCTTGAAATATAATTTTTGTATTTAGCAGCTCAGACAAGAAAATTTTGTCAATTATGGGGATTGAGTGCATAAATTTTTAACAATGTATTGCCCTTATATTTCAAATGGCACATTACCAGAAATAGTCCTACTTTCAAACAGATTTAGCCCTGGTCTGTCAGTTAAGGCGTCTGACTAGAAATCAGATTATCTATGGCAGCGTAGGTTCGAAACCTACCTACTGCATACGACCATTGTTTTGCTTGAAATATATAGTTTTTAATTAACAGATCAGATCAGAAATTTTTCTCAAATGTGGGGATTGAGTATATAAATTTATAAAAATATAATTTACTTATATTTCAACGCATTGCACATCACAAGAAATAGTTCGACTTTCAAACAGATTTAGCCTGGGTGTGTCGGTTAAGGCATCTGACTTAAAATCAGAATCTCTATGTCAGCGTAGGTTCGAAACCTACCTACTGCAAACGGCCATTGTTTTGCTTGAAATATAATTTTTGTAATTAGCAGCTCAGCCAAAAAAATTTTGTCAATTATGGGGATTGAGTGCATAAATTTATAACAATATAATGCCCTTATATTTCAAATGGCACATTACCAGAAATAGTTCTACTTTCAAACAGATTTAGCCCTGGTCTGTCAGTTAAGGCGTCTGACTAGAAATCAGATTCTCTATGGCAGCGTAGGTTCGAAACCTACCTACTGCAAACGACCATTGTTTTGCTTGAAATATATAGTTTTTAATTAACAGATCAGATCAGAAATTTTTCTCAAATATGGGGATTGAGTACATAAATTTATAAAAATATAATTTACTTATATTTCAACGCATGGCACATCACAAGAAATAGTTCGACTTTCAAACAGATTTAGCCTGGGTGTGTCGGTTAAGGCATCTGACTTAAAATCAGAATCTTTATATCAGCGTAGGTTCGAAACCTACCTACTGCAAACGGCCATTGTTTTGCTTGAAATATATAATTTTTAATTAACAGATCAGCCAAGAAAATTTTCTCAAATATGGGGATTGAGTACATAAATTTATAAAAATATAAATTACTTATATTTCAACGCATGGCACATCACCAGAATTAGTTCGACTTTCAAACAGATTTAGCCTTGGTCTGTCGTTTAAGGCATCTGACTTAAAATCAGAATCTCTATGGCAGCGTAGGTTCGAAACCTACCTACTGCACACGGCCATTGTTTTGCTTGAAATATAATTTTTATAATTAGCAGCTCAGCCAAAAAAATTTTGTCAACTATGGGGATTGAGTGCATAAATTTATAACAATATAATGCCCTTATATTTCAAATGGCACATCACCAGAAATAGTTCGACTTTCAAACAGATTTAGCCCTGCTCTGTCGGTCACGGCTTCTGACTAGAAATCAGATTCTCCATGGCATCGTAGGTTCGAAACCTACCTACTGCAAACGGCCATTGCTTTGCTTGAAATATATAGTTTTTAATTAACAGATCAGATCAGAAATTTTTCTCAAATATGGGGATTGAGTACATAAATTTATAAAAATATAATTTACTTATATTTCAACGCATGGCACATCACAAGAAATAGTTCGACTTTCAAACAGATTTAGCCTGGGTGTGTCGGTTAAGGCATCTGACTTAAAATCAGATTCTCTATGGCAGCGTAGGTTCGAAACCTTCTTGCTGCAAACGACCATTGTTTTGCTTGAAATATAATTTTTGTAGTTAGCAGCTCAGCCAAGAAAATTTTGTCAATTATGGGGATTGAGTGCATAAATTTTTAACAATGTATTGCCCTTATATTTCAAATGGCACATCACCAGAAATAGTTCTACTTTCAAACAGATTTAACACTGGTCTGTCGGTTAAGGTGTCTGACTAGAAATCAGATTCTCTATGGCAGCGTAGGTTCGAAACCTTCTTGCTGCAAACTACCATTGTTTTGCTTGAAATATAATTTTTGTAGTTAGCAGCTCAGCCAAGAAAATTTTGTCAATTATGGGGATTGAGTGCATAAATTTATAACAATGTGATGCCCTTATATTTCAAATAGTTCTACTTTCAAACAGATTTAGCCTTGGTCTGTCGGTCAAGGTGTCTGACTAGAAATTAGATTCTCCATGGCAGCGTAGGTTAGAAACGTACCTGCTGCAAACGACCATTGTTTTGCTTAAAATATAATTTTTGTAATTAGCAGCTCAGCCAAGAAAATTTTGTCAATTATGGGGATTGTGTGCATAAATTCATAACAATATAATGCCCTTATATTTCAAATGGCACATTACGAGAAATAGTTCGACTTTCAAACAGATTTAACCCTGGTCTGTCGGTTAAGGCGTCTGACAAGAAATCAGATTCTCTATGGCAGCGTAGGTTCGAAACCTTCTTGCTGCAAACGACCATTGTTTTGCTTGAAATATAATTTTTGTAGTTAGCAGCTCAGCCAAGAAAATTTTGTCAATTATGGGGATTGAGTGCATAAATTTATAACAATGTAATGCCCTTATATTTCAAATGGCACATCACCAGAAATAGTTCTACTTTCAAACAGATTTAGCCCTGGTCTGTCGGTCAAGGTGTCTGACTAGAAATTAGATTCTCCATGGCAGCGTAAGTTAGAAACGTACCTGCTGCAAACGACCATTGTTTTGCTTAATATATAATTTTTGTAATTAGCAGCTCAGCCAAGAAAATTTTGTCAATTATGGGGATTGTGTGCATAAATTTATAACAATATAATGCCCTTATATTTCAAATGGCACATTACGAGAAATAGTTCGACTTTCAAACAGATTTAGCCTTGGTCTGTCGGTTAAGGCATCTGACTTAAAATCAGAATCTCTATGGCAGCGTAGGTTCGAAACCTACCTACTGCAAACGGCCATTGTTTTGCTTGAAATATATAATTTTTAATTAACAGAGCAGCAAAGAAATTTTTCTCAAATATGGGGATTTAATACATAAATTTATAAAAATATAATTTATTTATATTTCAACGCATGGCACATCACCAGAATTAGTTCGACTTTCAAACAGATTTAGCCTTGGTCTGTCGGTTAAGGCATCTGACTTAAAATCAGAATCTCTATGGCAGCGTAGGTTCGAAACCTACCTACTGCAAACGACCATTTGTTTTGCTTGAAACATAATTTTTGTAATTAGCAGCTCAGTCCAGAAAATTTTGTCAATTATGGGGATTGAGTGCATACATTTAAAACAATATAATGCCCTTATATTTCAAATGGCACATAACCAGAAATAGTTCGACTTTCAAACAGATTTAACCCTGGTCTGTCAGTTAAGGCATCTGACTAGAAATCAGATTCTCTATGGCAGCGTAATTTCGAAACCTACCTACTGCAAACGGCCATTGTTTTGCTTGAAATATATAATTTTTAATTAACAGCTCAGACCAGAAATTTTTCTTAAATATGGGAATTTTGTACATAAATTTATAAAAACATAATTTACTTATATTTCAACGCATGGCACATCACAAGAGGTAGTTCAACTTTCAAACAGATTCAGCCTTGGTGTGTCGGTTAAGGCATCTGACTTAAAATCAGAATCTCTATGTCAGCGTAGGTTCGAAACCTACCTACTGCAAAGGGCCATTGTTTTGCTTGAATTATATAATTTTTAATTAACAGATCAGCCCAGAAATTTTTCTCAAATATGGGGATTGAGTACATAAAATGATAAAAATATAATTTACTTATATTTCAACGCATGGCACATCACCAGAAATAGTTCGACTTTCAAAGAGATTTAGCCTTGGTCTGTCGGTTAAGGCGTCTGACTAGAAATCAGATTCTCTATGGCAGCGTAGGTTCGAAACCTACTTGTTGCAAACGACCATTGAAATGCTTGGAATATAATTTTTGTAATTAGCAGCTCAGCTAAGAAAATTTTGTCAATTATGGGGATTGAGTGCATAAATTTTTAACAATGTATTGCCCTTATATTTCAAATGGCACATCACCAGCAATAGTTCTACTTTCAAACAGATTTGGCCCTGGCCTGTCGATTAAGGCGTCTGACTAGAAATCAGATTCTCCATGGCAGCGTAGTTTGGAAACCTACCTACTGCAAACGGCCATTGTTTTGCTTGAAATATATAATTTTTAATTAACAGCTCAGCCCAGAAATTTTTCTCAAATATGGGGATTGAGTACATAAATTTATAAAAATATAATTTACTTATATTTCAACGCATGGTACATCACCAGAAATAGTTCTACTTTCAAACAGATTTAGCCCTGGTCTGTCGGTTAAGGCGTCTGACTAGAAATCAGATTCTCTATGGCAGCGTAGGTTCGAAACCTTCTTGCTGCAAACGACCATTTGTTTTGCTTGAAATATAATTTTTGTAATTAGCAGCTCAGTCCAGAAAATTTTGTCAATTATGGGGATTGAGGGCATACATTTAAAACAATATAATGCCCTTATATTTCAAATGGCACATCACCAGAAGTAGTTCTACTTTCAAACAGATTTAGCCCTGGTCTGTCGGTTAAGGCGTCTGACTAGAAATCAGATTCTCCATGGCAGCGTAGGTACGAAACCTACCTACTGCAAACGACCATTTGCTTTGCTTGAAATACAATTTTTGTAATTAGCAGCTCAGCTAAGAAAATTTTGTCAATTATGGGGATTGAGTGCATAAATTTTTAACAATGTATTGCCCTTATATTTCAAATGGCACATCACCAGAAATAGTTCTACTTTCAAACAGATTTAGCCCTGGTCTGTAGGTTAAGGCGTCTGACTAGAAATCAGATTCTCCATGGCAGCGTAGGTTCGAAACCTACCTACTGCAAACGGCCATTGTTTTGCTTGAAATATATATTTTTTAATTAACAGCTCAGCCCAGAAATTTTTCTCAAATATGGGGATTGAGTACATAAAATGATAAAAATATAATTTACTTATATTTCAACGCATGGCACATCACCAGAAATAGTTCGACTTTCAAAGAGATTTAGCCTTGGTCTGTCGGTTAAGGCGTCTGACTAGAAATCAGATTCACCATGGCAGCGTAAGTTCGAAACCTACCTACTGCAAACGACCATTTGTTTTGCTTGAAATATGATTTTTGTAATTAGCAGCTCAATCCAGAAAATTTTGTCAATTATGGGGATTGAGTGCATACATTTAAAACAATAAAATGCCCTTATATTTCAAATGGCACATCACCAGAATTAGTTCTACTTTCCAACAGATTTAGCCCTGGTCTGTCAGTTAAGGCGTCTGACTAGAAATCAGATTCTCTATGGCAGCGTAATTTCGAAACCTACCTACTGCAAACGGCCATTGTTTTGCTTGAAATATATAATTTTCAATTAACAGATCAGCCCAGAAATTTTTCTCAAATATGGGGATTTTGTACATAAATTTATAAAAACATAATTTACTTATATTTCAACGCATGGCACATCACAAGATATAGTTCAACTTTCAAACAGATTTAGCCTTGGTGTGTCGGTTAAGGCATCTGACTTAAAATCAGAATCTCTATGTCAGCGTAGGTTCGAAACCTACCTACTGCAAAGGACCATTGTTTTGCTTGAAATATATAATTTTTAATTAACAGAGCAGCAAAGAAATTTTTCTCAAATATGGAGATTTAATACATAAATTTATAAAAATATAATTTACTTATATTTCAACGCATGGCACATCACCAGAATTAGTTCGACTTTCAAACAGATTTAGCCTTGGTCTGTCGGTTAAGGCATCTGACTTAAAATCAGAATCTCTATGGCAGCGTAGGTTCGAAACCTACCTACTGCAAACGACCATTTGTTTTGCTTGAAACATAATTTTTGTAATTAGCAGCTCAGTCCAGAAAATTTTGTCAATTATGGGGATTGAGTGCATACATTTAAAACAATATAATGCCCTTATATTTCAAATGGCACATAACCAGAAATAGTTCGACTTTCAAACAGATTTAACCCTGGTCTGTCAGTTAAGGCATCTGACTAGAAATCAGATTCTCTATGGCAGCGTAATTTCGAAACCTACCTACTGCAAACGGCCATTGTTTTGCTTGAAATATATAATTTTTAATTAACAGCTCAGACCAGAAATTTTTCTTAAATATGGGAATTTTGTACATAAATTTATAAAAACATAATTTACTTATATTTCAACGCATGGCACATCACAAGAGATAGTTCAACTTTCAAACAGATTCAGCCTTGGTGTGTCGGTTAAGGCATCTGACTTAAAATCAGAATCTCTATGTCAGCGTAGGTTCGAAACCTACCTACTGCAAAGGGCCATTGTTTTGCTTGAATTATATAATTTTTAATTAACAGATCAGCCCAGAAATTTTTCTCAAATATGGGGATTGAGTACATAAAATGATAAAAATATAATTTACTTATATTTCAACGCATGGCACATCACCAGAAATAGTTCGACTTTCAAAGAGATTTAGCCTTGGTCTGTCGGTTAAGGCGTCTGACTAGAAATCAGATTCTCTATGGCAGCGTAGGTTCGAAACCTACTTGTTGCAAACGACCATTGAAATGCTTGGAATATAATTTTTGTAATTAGCAGCTCAGCTAAGAAAATTTTGTCAATTATGGGGATTGAGTGCATAAATTTTTAACAATGTATTGCCCTTATATTTCAAATGGCACATCACCAGCAATAGTTCTACTTTCAAACAGATTTGGCCCTGGCCTGTCGATTAAGGCGTCTGACTAGAAATCAGATTCTCCATGGCAGCGTAGTTTGGAAACCTACCTACTGCAAACGGCCATTGTTTTGCTTGAAATATATAATTTTTAATTAACAGCTCAGCCCAGAAATTTTTCTCAAATATGGGGATTGAGTACATAAATTTATAAAAATATAATTTACTTATATTTCAACGCATGGTACATCACCAGAAATAGTTCTACTTTCAAACAGATTTAGCCCTGGTCTGTCGGTTAAGGCGTCTGACTAGAAATCAGATTCTCTATGGCAGCGTAGGTTCGAAACCTTCTTGCTGCAAACGACCATTTGTTTTGCTTGAAATATAATTTTTGTAATTAGCAGCTCAGTCCAGAAAGTTTTGTCAATTATGGGGATTGAGGGCATACATTTAAAACAATATAATGCCCTTATATTTCAAATGGCACATCACCAGAAGTAGTTCTACTTTCAAACAGATTTAGCCCTGGTCTGTCGGTTAAGGCGTCTGACTAGAAATCAGATTCTCCATGGCAGCGTAGGTACGAAACCTACCTACTGCAAACGACCATTTGCTTTGCTTGAAATACAATTTTTGTAATTAGCAGCTCAGCCAAGAAAATTTTGTCAATTATGGGGATTGAGTGCATAAATTTTTAACAATGTATTGCCCTTATATTTCAAATGGCATATCACCAGAAATAGTTCTACTTTCAAACAGATTTAGCCCTGGTCTGTAGGTTAAGGCGTCTGACTAGAAATCAGATTCTCCATGGCAGCGTAGGTTCGAAACCTACCTACTGCAAACGGCCATTGTTTTGCTTGAAATATATATTTTTTAATTAACAGCTCAGCCCAGAAATTTTTCTCAAATATGGGGATTGAGTACATAAAATGATAAAAATATAATTTACTTATATTTCAACGCATGGCACATCACCAGAAATAGTTCGACTTTCAAAGAGATTTAGCCTTGGTCTGTCGGTTAAGGCGTCTGACTAGAAATCAGATTCACCATGGCAGCGTAAGTTCGAAACCTACCTACTGCAAACGACCATTTGTTTTGCTTGAAATATGATTTTTGTAATTAGCAGCTCAATCCAGAAAATTTTGTCAATTATGGGGATTGAGTGCATACATTTAAAACAATAAAATGCCCTTATATTTCAAATGGCACATCACCAGAATTAGTTCTACTTTCCAACAGATTTAGCCCTGGTCTGTCAGTTAAGGCGTCTGACTAGAAATCAGATTCTCTATGGCAGCGTAATTTCGAAACCTACCTACTGCAAACGGCCATTGTTTTGCTTGAAATATATAATTTTCAATTAACAGATCAGCCCAGAAATTTTTCTCAAATATGGGGATTTTGTACATAAATTTATAAAAACATAATTTACTTATATTTCAACGCATGGCACATCACAAGATATAGTTCAACTTTCAAACAGATTTAGCCTTGGTGTGTCGGTTAAGGCATCTGACTTAAAATCAGAATCTCTATGTCAGCGTAGGTTCGAAACCTACCTACTGCAAAGGACCATTGTTTTGCTTAAATTATATAATTTTTAATTAACAGATCAGCCCAGAAATTTTTCTCAAATATGGGGATTGAGTACATAAAATTATAAAAATATAATTTACTTATATTTCAACGCATGGCACATTACCAGAAATAGTTCGACTTTCAAACAGATTTAGCCTTGGTCTGTCGGTTAAGGCGTCTGAATAGAAATCAGATTCCCCATGGCAGCGTAGTTACGAAACCTACCTACTGCAAACGGAAATTGTTTTGCTTGAAATATACATTTTTAAATTAACAGCTCAGCCCAGAAATTTTTCTCAAATATGGGGATTGAGTACATAAATTTATAAAAATATAATGGACTTATATTTCAACGCATGGCACATTACCAGAAATAGTTCGACTTTCAAACAGATTTAGCCCTGGTCTGTCGGTTAAGGCGTCTGACTAGAAATCAGATTCTCTATGGCAGCGTAGGTTCGAAACCTTCTTGCTGCAAACGACCATTGTTTTGCTTGAAATATAATTTTTGTAATTAGCAGCTCAGACAAGAAAATTTTGTCAATTATGGGGATTGAGTGCATAAATTTTTAACAATGTATTGCCCTTATATTTCAAATGGCACATCACCAGAAATAGTTCTACTTTCAAATAGATTTGGCCCTGGCCTGTCGGTTAAATCGTCTGACTAGAAATCAGATTTTCCATGGCAGCGTAGTTTGGAAACCTACCTACTGCAAACGGTAATTGTTTTGCTTGAAATATATAATTTTTAATTAACAGCTCAGCCCAGAAAGTTTTCTCAAATATGGGGATTGAGTACATAAATTTATAAAAATATAATGGACTTATATTTCAACGCATGGCACATTACCAGAAATAGTTCGACTTTCAAACAGATTTAGCCTTGGTCTGTCGGTTAAGGCGTCTGACTAGAAATCAGATTCTCCATGGCAGCGTAGGTACGAAACCTACCTACTGCAAACGACCATTTGCTTTGCTTGAAATTCAATTTTTGTAATTAGCAGCTCAGCCAAGAAAATTTTGTCAATTATGGGGATTGAGTGCATAAATTTTTAACAATGTATTGCCCTTATATTTCAAATGGCACATCACCAAAAATAGTTCTACTTTCAAACAGATTTAGCCCTGGTCTGTAGGTTAAGGCGTCTGACTAGAAATCAGATTCTCCATGGCAGCGTAGGTTCGAAACCTACCTACTGCAAACGGCCATTGTTTTGCTTGAAATATATATTTTTTAATTAACAGCTCAGCCCAGAAATTTTTCTCAAATATGGGTATTGAGTACATAAATTTATAAAAATATAATGGACTTATATTTCAACGCATGGCACATCACCAGAAATAGTTCGACTTTCAAACAGATTTACCCTTGGTCTGTCGGTTAAGGCGTCTGACTAGAAATCAGATTCTCTATGGCAGCGTAGGTTCGAAACCTACCTACTGCAAACGGCCATTGTTTTGCTTGAAATATATAATTTTTAATTAACAGATCAGCCAAGAAAATTTTCTCAAATATGGGGATTGAGTACATAAATTTATAAAAATATAAATTACTTATATTTCAACGCATGGCACATCACAAGAAATAGTTCGACTTTCAAACAGATTTAGCCTGGGTGTGTCGGTTAAGGCATCTGACTTAAAATCAGAATCTCTATGTCAGCGTAGGTTCGAAACCTACCTACTGCAAACTGCCATTGTTTTGCTTGAAATATATATTTTTTAATTAACAGCTCAGCCCAGAAATTTTTCTTAAATATGGGGATTGAGTACATAAATTTATAAAAATATAATGGACTTATATTTCAACGCATGGCACATCACCAGAAATAGTTCGACTTTCAAACAGATTTAGCCTTGGTCTGTCGGTTAAGGCGTCTGACTAGAAATCAGATTCTCTATGGCAGCGTAGGTTCGAAACCTACCTACTGCAAACGGCCATTGTTTTGCTTGAAATATATAATTTTTAATTAACAGATCAGCCCAGAAAATATTGGTTCGAAACAAACTTGCTGCAAACGACCATTGTTTTGCTTGGAATATAATTTTTGTAATTAGCATCTCAGCCAAGAAAATTTTGTCAATTATGGGGATTGAGTGCATAAATTTTTAACAATGTATTGCCCTTATATTTCAAATGGCACATCACCAGAAATAGTTCGACTTTCAAACAGATTTAGCCTTGGTCTGTCGGTTAAGGCGTCTGACTAGAATTCAGATTCACCATGGCAGCGTAGGTTCGAAACCTACCTACTGCAAACGACCATTTGTTTTGCTTGAAATATAATTTTTGTAATTAGCAGCTCAGTCCAGAAAATTATGTCAATTATGGGGATTGAGTGCATACATTTAAAACAATATAATGCTCTTATATTTCAAATGGCACATCACCAGAAATAGTTCTACTTTCCAACAGATTTAGCCCTGGTCTGTCAGTTAAGGCGTCTGACTAGAAATCAGATTCTCTATGGCAGCGCAATTTCGAAACCTACCTACTGCAAACGGCCATTGTTTTGCTTGAAATATATAATTTTTAATTAACAGATCAGCCCAAAAATTTTTCTCAAATATGGGGATTTAGTACATAAATTTATAAAAATATAATTTACTACTTATATTTCAACGCATGGCACATCACCAGAATTAGTTCGACTTTCAAACAGATTTAGCCTTGGTCTGTCGTTTAAGGCATCTGACTTAAAATCAGAATCTCTATGGCAGCGTAGGTTCGAAACCTACCTACTGCAAACGGCCATTGTTTTGCTTGAAATATAATTTTTGTAATTAGCAGCTCAGCCAAAAAAATTTTGTCAATTATGGGGATTGAGTGCATAAATTTATAACAATATAATGCCCTTATATTTCAAATGGCACATCACCAGAAATAGTTCGACTTTCAAACAGATTTAGCCCTGGTCTGTCGGTCACGGCTTCTGACTAGAAATCAGATTCTCCATGGCATCGTAGGTTCGAAACCTACCTACTGCAAACGGCCATTGTTTTGCTTGAAATATATATTTTTTAATTAACAGCTCAGCCCAGAAATTTTTCTTAAATATGGGGATTGAGTACATAAATTTATAAAAATATAATGGACTTATATTTCAACGCATGGCACATCACCAGAATTAGTTCGACTTTCAAACAGATTTAGCCTTGGTCTGTCGTTTAAGGTATCTGACTTAAAATCAGAATCTCTATGGCAGCGTAGGTTAGAAACCTACCTGCTGCAAACGACCATTGTTTTGCTTAAAATATAATTTTTGTAATTAGCAGCTCAGCCAAAAAAAATTTGTCAATTATGGGGATTGAGTGCATAAATTTATAACAATATAATGCCCTTATATTTCAAATGGCACATTACCAGAAATAGTTCTACTTTCAAACAGATTTAGCCCTGGTCTGTCAGTTAAGGCGTCTGACTAGAAATCAGATTCTCTATGGCAGCGTAGGTTCGAAACCTACCTACAGCAAACGACCATTGTTTTGCTTGAAATATATAGTTTTTAATTAACAGATCAGATCAGAAATTTTTCTCAAATATGGGGATTGAGTACATAAATTTATAAAAATATAATTTACTTATATTTCAACGCATGGCACATCACAAGAAATAGTTCGACTTTCAAACAGATTTAGCCTGGGTGTGTCGGTTAAGGCATCTGACTTAAAATCAGAATCTTTATATCAGCGTAGGTTCGAAACCTACCTACTGCAAACGGCCATTGTTTTGCTTGAAATATATAATTTTTAATTAACAGATCAGCCCAGAAAATTTTCTCAAATATGGGGATTGAGTACATAAATTTATAAAAATATAATTTACTTATATTTCAACGCTTGGCACATCACAATAAATAGTTCGACTTTCAAACAGATTTAGCCTGGGTGTGTCGGTTAAGGCATCTGACTTAAAATCAGAATCTCTATGTCAGCGTAGGTTCGAAACCTACCTACTGCAAACGGCCATTGTTTTGCTTGAAATATATATTTTTTAATTAACAGCTCAGCCCAGAAAGTTTTCTTAAATATGTGGATTGAGTACATAAATTTATAAAAATATAATTTACTTATATTTGAACGCATGGCACATCACCAGAAATAGTTCTACTTTCAAACAGATTTAGCCCTGGTCTGTCGGTTAAGGCGTCTGACTAGAAATCAGATTCTTCATGGCAGCGTAGGTTCGAAACGTACCTACTGCAAACGACCATTGTTTTGCTTGAAATATATAATTTTTAATTAAAGCTCAGCCCAGAAATTTTTGTCAAATATGGGGATTGAGTACATAAATTTATAAAAATATAATTTACTTATATTTCAACGCATTGCACATCACCAGAAATAGATCTACTTTCAAACAGATTTAGCCCTGGTCTGTCGGTTAAGGCGTCTGACTAGAAATCAGATTCTCTATGGCAGCGTAGGTTCGAAACCTTCTTGCTGCAAACGACCATTGTTTTGCTTGAAATATAATTTTTGTAGTTAGCAGCTCAGCCAAGAAAATTTTGTCAATTATGGGGATTGTGTGCATAAATTTTTAACAATGTATTGCCCTTATATTTCAAATGGCACATCACCAGAAGTAGTTCTACTTTCAAACAGATTTAACCCTGGTCTGTCGGTTAAGGCGTCTGACTAGAAATCAGATTCTCTATGGCAGCGTAGGTTCGAAACCTTCTTGCTGCAAACGACCATTGTTTTGCTTGAAATATAATTTTTGTAGTTAGCAGCTCAGCCAAGAAAATTTTGTCAATTATGGGGATTGAGTGCATAAATTTATAACAATGTAATGCCCTTATATTTCAAATGGCACATCACCAGAAATAGTTTTACTTTCAAACAGATTTAGCCCTGGTCTGTCGGTCAAGGTGTCTGACTAGAAATTAGATTCTCCATGGCAGCGTAGGTTAGAAACGTACCTGCTGCAAACGACCATTGTTTTGCTTAAAATATAATTTTTGTAATTAGCAGCTCAGCCAAGAAAATTTTGTCAATTATGGGGATTGTGTGCATAAATTTATAACAATATAATGCCCTTATATTTCAAATGGCACATTACGAGAAATAGTTCGACTTTCAAACAGATTTAGCCTTGGTCTGTCGGTTAAGGCATCTGACTTAAAATCAGAATCTCTATGGCAGCGTAGGTTCGAAACCTACCTACTGCAAACGGCCATTGTTTTGCTTGAAATATATAATTTTTAATTAACAGAGCAGCAAAGGAATTTTTCTCAAATATTCGGATTTAATACATAAATTTATAAAAATATAATTTACTTATATTTCAACGCATGGCACATCACCAGAATTAGTTCGACTTTCAAACAGATTTAGCCTTGGTCTGTCGGTTAAGGCGTCTGACTTAAAATCAGAATCTCTATGTCAGCGTAGGTTCGAAACCTACCTACTGCAAAGGGCCATTGTTTTGCTTGAATTATATAATTTTTTATTAACAGATCAGCCCAGAAATTTTTCTCAAATATTGGGATTGAGTACATAAAATGATAAAAATATAATTTACTTATATTTCAACGCATGGCACATCACCAGAAATAGTTCGACTTTCAAAGAGATTTAGCCTTGGTCTGTCGGTTAAGGCGTCTGACTAGAAATCAGATTCTCTATGGCAGCGTAGGTTCGAAACCTACTTGTTGCAAACGACCATTGTTTTGCTTGGAATATAATTTTTGTAATTAGCAGCTCAGCTAAGAAAATTTTGTCAATTATGGGGATTGAGTGCATAAATTTTTAACAATGTATTGCCCTTATATTTCAAATGGCACATCACCAGAAATAGTTCTACTTTCA
Source organism: Cylas formicarius (assembly GCF_029955315.1). NCBI lineage: Eukaryota > Metazoa > Arthropoda > Insecta > Coleoptera > Brentidae > Cylas > Cylas formicarius. Next base: position 35,895,856 of record NW_026844334.1, on the reverse strand, counting down.
AACAGATTTGGCCCTGGCCTGTCGGTTAAGGCGTCTGACTAGAAATCAGATTCTCCATGGCAGCGTAGTTTGGAAACCTACCTACTGCAAACGGCCATTGTTTTGCTTGAAATATATAATTTTTAATTAACAGCTCAGCCCAGAAATTTTTCTCAAATATGGGGATTGAGTACATAAATTTATAAAAATATAATGGACTTATATTTCAACGCATGGCACATTACCAGAAATAGTTCGACTTTCAAACAGATTTAGCCTTGGTCTGTCGGTTAAGGCATCTGACTTAAAATCAGAATCTCTATGGCAGCGTAGGTTCGAAACCTACCTACTGCAAACGGCCATTGTTTCGCTTGAAATATGTAATTTTTAATTAACAGATCAGCCCAGAAATTTTTCTCAAATATGGGGATTGAGTACATAAATTTATAAAAATATAATGGACTTATATTTCAACGCATGGCACATTACCAGAAATAGTTCGACTTTCAAACAGATTTAGCCCTGGTCTGTCGGTTAAGGCGTCTGACTAGGAATCAAATTCTCTATGGCAGCGTAATTTCGAAACCTTCTTGCTGCAAACGACCATTTGTTTTGCTTGAAATATAATTTTTGTAATTAGCAGCTCAGTCCAGAAAATTTTGTCAATTATGGGGATTGAGGGCATACATTTAAAACAATATGATGCCCTTATATTTCAAATGGCACATCACCAGAAATAGTTCTACTTTCAAACAGATTTAACCCTGGTCTGTCGGTTAAGGTGTCTGATTAGAAATCAGATTCTCTATGGCAGCGTAGGTTCGAAACCTTCTTGCTGCAAACGACCATTGTTTTGCTTGAAATATAATTTTTGTAGTTAGCAGCTCAGCCAAGAAAATTTTGTCAATTATGGGGATTGAGGGCATACATTTAAAACAATATAATGCCCTTATATTTCAAATGGCACATCACCAGAAATAGTTCTACTTTCAAACAGATTTAGCCCTGGTCTGTCGGTCAAGGTGTCTGACTAGAAATTAGATTCTCCATGGCAGCGTAGGTTAGAAACCTACCTGCTGCAAACGACCATTGTTTTGCTTAAAATATAATTTTTGTAATTAGCAGCTCAGCCAAGAAAATTTTGTCAATTATGGGGATTGTGTGCATAAATTTATAACAATATAATGCCCTTATATTTCAAATGGCACATTACGAGAAATAGTTCGACTTTCAAACAGATTTAGCCTTGGTCTGTCAGTTAAGGCATCTGACTTAAAATCAGAATCTCTATGGCAGCGTAGGTTCGAAACCTACCTACTGCAAACGGCCATTGTTTTGCCTGAAATATATAATTTTTAATTAACAGAGCAGCAAAGAAATTTTTCTCAAATATGGGGATTTAATACATAAATTTATAAAAATATAATTTACTTATATTTCAACGCATGGCAAATCACCAGAATTAGTTCGACTTTCAAACAGATTTAGCCTTGGTCTGTCGGTTAAGGCGTCTGACTAGAAATCAGATTCACCATGGCAGCGTAAGTTCGAAACCTACCTACTGCAAACGACCATTTGTTTTGCTTGAAACATAATTTTTGTAATTAGCAGCTCAGTCCAGAAAATTTTGTCAATTATGGGGATTGAGTGCATACATTTAAAACAATATAATGCCCTTATATTTCAAATGACACATAACCAGAAATAGTTCGACTTTCAAACAGATTTAACCCTGGTCTGTCAGTTAAGGCGTCTGACTAGAAATCAGATTCTCTATGGCAGCGTAATTTCGAAACCTACCTACTTCAAACGGCCATTGTTTTGCTTGAAATATATAATTTTTAATTAACAGCTCAGACCAGAAATTTTTCTTAAATATGGGAATTTTGTACATAAATTTATAAAAACATAATTTACTTATATTTCAACGCATGGCACATCACAAGAGATAGTTCAACTTTCAAACAGATTAAGCCTTGGTGTGTCGGTTAAGGCATCTGACTTAAAATCAGAATCTCTATGTCAGCGTAGGTTCGAAACCTACCTACTGCAAAGGGCCATTGTTTCGCTTGAATTATATAATTTTTAATTAACAGATCAGCACAGAAATTTTTCTCAAATATGGGGATTGAGTACATAAAATGATAAAAATATAATTTACTTATATTTCAACGCATGGCACATCACCAGAAATAGTTCTACTTTCAAACAGATTTGGCCCTGGCCTGTCGGTTAAGGCGTCTGACTAGAAATCAGATTCTCCATGGCAGCGTAGTTTGGAAACCTACCTACTGCAAACGGCCATTGTTTTGCTTGAAATATATAATTTTTAATTAACAGCTCAGCCCAGAAATTTTTCTCAAATATGGGGATTGAGTACATAAATTTATAAAAATATAATGGACTTATATTTCAACGCATGGCACATTACCAGAAATAGTTCGACTTTCAAACAGATTTAGCCTTGGTCTGTCGGTTAAGGCGTCTGAATAGAAATCAGATTCCCCATGGCAGCGTAGTTACGAAACCTACCTACTGCAAACGGAAATTGTTTTGCTTGAAATATACATTTTTAAATTAACAGCTCAGCCCAGAAATTTTTCTCAAATATGGGGATTGAGTACATAAATTTATAAAAATATAATTTACTTATATTTCAACGCATGGTACATCACCAGAAATAGTTCTACTTTCAAACAGATTTAGCCCTGGTCTGTGGGTTAAGGCGTCTGACTAGAAATCAGATTCTCTATGGCAGCGTAGGTTCGAAACCTTCTTGCTGCAAACGACCATTTGTTTTGCTTGAAATATAATTTTTGTAATTAGCAGCTCAGTCCAGAAAATTTTGTCAATTATGGGGATTGAGGGCATACATTTAAAACAATATAATGCCCTTATATTTCAAATGGCACATCACCAGAAGTAGTTCTACTTTCAAACAGATTTAGCCCTGGTCTGTCGGTTAAGGCGTCTGACTAGAAATCAGATTCTCCATGGCAGCGTAGGTACGAAACCTACCTACTGCAAACGACCATTTGCTTTGCTTGAAATACAATTTTTGTAATTAGCAGCTCAGCCAAGAAAATTTTGTCAATTATGGGGATTGAGTGCATAAATTTTTAACAATGTATTGCCCTTATATTTCAAATGGCACATCAATAGAAATAGTTCTACTTTCAAACAGATTTAGCCCTGGTCTGTAGGTTAAGGCGTCTGACTAGAAATCAGATTCTCCATGGCAGCGTAGGTTCGAAACCTACCTACTGCAAACGGCCATTGTTTTGCTTGAAATATATATTTTTTAATTAACAGCTCAGCCCAGAAATTTTTCTCAAATATGGGGATTGAGTACATAAATTTATAAAAATATAATGGACTTATATTTCAACGCATGGCACATCACCAGAAATAGTTCGACTTTCAAAGAGATTTAGCCTTGGTCTGTCGGTTAAGGCGTCTGACTAGAAATCAGATTCACCATGGCAGCGTAATTTCGAAACCTACCTACTGCAAACGGCCATTGTTTTGCTTGAAATATATAATTTTTAATTAACAGCTCAGACCAGAAATTTCTCTTAAATATGGGGATTTTGTACATAAATTTATAAAAACATAATTTACTTATATTTCAACGCATGGCACATCACAAGATATAGTTCAACTTTCAAACAGATTTAGCCTTGGTGTGTCGGTTAAGGCATCTGAATTAAAATCAGAATCTCTATGTCAGCGTAGGTTCGAAACCTACCTACTGCAAAGGACCATTGTTTTGCTTGAATTATATAATTTTTAATTAACAGATCAGCCCAGAAATTTTTCTCAAATATGGGGATTGAGTACATAAAATTATAAAAATATAATTTACTTATATTTCAACGCATGGCACATCACCAGAAATAGTTCTACTTTCAAAGAGATTTAGCCTTGGTCTGTCGGTTAAGGCGTCTGACTAGAAATCAGATTCTCTATGGCAGCGTAGGTTCGAAACCTACTTGTTGCAAACGACCATTGTTTTGCTTGGAATATAATTTTTGTAATTAGCAGCTCAGCTAAGAAAGTTTTGTCAATTATGGGGATTGAGTGCATAAATTTTTAACAATGTATTGCCCTTATATTTCAAATGGCACATCACCAGAAATAGTTCTACTTTCAAACAGATTTGGCCCTGGCCTGTCGGTTAAATCGTCTGACTAGAAATCAGATTTTCCATGGCAGCGTAGTTTGGAAACCTACCTACTGCAAACGGCCATTGTTTTGCTTGAAATATATAATTTTTAATTAACAGCTCAGCCCAGAAAATTTTCCCAAATATGGGGATTGAGTACATAAATTTATAAAAATATAATGGACTTATATTTCAACGCATGGCACATTACCAGAAATAGTTCGACTTTCAAACAGATTTAGCCTTGGTCTGTCGGTTAAGGCGTCTGACTAGAAATCAGATTCACCATGGCAGCGTAGTTTCGAAACCTACCTACTGCAAACGACCATTGTTTTGCTTGAAATATATAGTTTTTAATTAACAGATCAGATCAGAAATTTTTCCCAAATATGGGGATTGAGTACATAAATTTATAAAAATATAATTTACTTATATTTCAACGCATGGCACATCGCAAGAAATAGTTCGACTTTCAAACAGATTTAGCCTGGGTGTGTCGGTTAAGGCATCTGACTTAAAATCAGAATCTTTATATCAGCGTAGGTTCGAAACCTACCTACTGCAAACGGCCATTGTTTTGCTTGAAATATATAATTTTTAATTAACAGATCAGCCAAGAAAATTTTCTCAAATATGGGGATTGAGTACATAAATTTATAAAAATATAAATTACTTATATTTCAACGCATGGCACATCACAAGAAATAGTTCGACTTTCAAACAGATTTAGCCTGGGTGTGCCGGTTAAGGCATCTGACTTAAAATCAGAATCTTTATGTCAGCGTAGGTTCGAAACCTACCTACTGCAAACGGCCATTGTTTTGCTTGAAATATATATTTTTTAATTAACAGCTCAGCCCAGAAATTTTTCTTAAATATGGGGATTGAGTACATAAATTTATAAAAATATAATGGACTTATATTTCAACGCATGGCACATCACCAGAAATAGTTCGACTTTCAAACAGATTTAGCCTTGGTCTGTCGGTTAAGGCGTCTGACTAGAAATCAGATTCACCATGGCAGCGTAGGTTCGAAACCTACCTACTGCAAACGACCATTTGTTTTGCTTGAAACATAATTTTTGTAATTAGCAGCTCAGTCCAGAAAATTTTGTCAATTATGGGGATTGAGTGCATACATTTAAAACAATATAATGCCCTTATATTTCAAATGGCACATAACCAGAAATAGTTCGACTTTCAAACAGATTTAACCCTGGTCTGTCAGTTAAGGCGTCTGACTAGAAATCGGATTCTCTATGGCAGCGTAATTTCGAAACCTACCTCCTGCAAACGGCCATTGTTTTGCTTGAAATATATAATTTTTAATTAACAGCTCAGACCAGAAATTTTTCTTAAATATGGGAATTGAATACATAAATTTATAAAAATATAATGGACTTATATTTCAACGCATGGCACATCACCAGAAATAGTTCGACTTTCAAAGAGATTTAGCCTTGGTCTGTCGGTTAAGGCGTCTGACTAGAAATCAGATTCTCCATGGCAGCGTAATTTCGAAACCTACCTACTGCAAACGACCATTTGCTTTGCTTGAAATACAATTTTTGTAATTAGCAGCTCAGCCAAGAAAATTTTGTCAATTATGGGGATTGAGTACATAAATTTATAAAAATATAATGGACTTATATTTCAACGCATGGCACATCACCAGAAATAGTTCGACTTTCAAACAGATTTAGCCTTGGTCTGTCGGTTAAGGCGTCTGACTAGAAATCAGATTCACCATGGCAGCGTAGGTTCGAAACCTACCTACTGCAAACGACCATTTGTTTTGCTTGAAACATAATTTTTGTAATTAGCAGCTCAGTCCAGAAAATTTTGTCAATTATGGGGATTGAGTGCATACATTTAAAACAATATAATGCCCTTATATTTCAAATGGCACATAACCAGAAATAGTTCGACTTTCAAACAGATTTAACCCTGGTCTCTCAGTTAAGGCGTCTGACTAGAAATCAGATTCTCTATGGCAGCGTAATTTCGAAACCTACCTACTGCAAACGGCCATTGTTTTGCTTGAAATATATAATTTTTAATTAACAGCTCAGACCAGAAATTTTTCTTAAATATGGGAATTGAATACATAAATTTATAAAAATATAATGGACTTATATTTCAACGCATGGCACATCACCAGAAATAGCTCGACTTTCAAAGAGATTTAGCCTTGGTCTGTCGGTTAAGGCGTCTGACTAGAAATCAGATTCACCATGGCAGCGTAGGTTCGAAACCTACCTACTGCAAACGACCATTTGTTTTGCTTGAAACATAATTTTTGTAATTAGCAGCTCACTCCAGAAAATTTTGTCAATTATGGGGATTGAGGGCATACATTTAGAAAAATATAATGCCCTTATATTTCATATGGCACATCACCAGAAATAGTTCTACTTTCAAACAGATTTAACCCTGGTCTGTCAGTTAAGGCGTCTGACTAGAAATCAGATTCTCCATGGCAGCGTAATTTCGAAACCTACCTACTGCAAACGACCATTTGCTTTGCTTGAAATACAATTTTTGTAATTAGCAGCTCAGCCAAGAAAATTTTGTCAATTATGGGGATTGAGTGCATAAATTTTTAACAATGTATTGCCCTTATATTTCAAATGGCACATCACCAGAAATAGTTCTACTTTCAAGCAGATTTAGCCCTGGTCTGTAGGTTAAGGCGTCTGACTAGAAATCAGATTCTCCATGGCAGCGTAGGTTCGAAACCTACCTACTGCAAACGGCCATTGTTTTGCTTGAAATATATATTTTTTAATTAACAGCTCAGCCCAGAAATTTTTCTCAAATATGGGGATTGAGTACATAAATTTATAAAAATATAATGGACTTATATTTCAACGCATGGCACATCACCAGAAATAGTTCGACTTTCAAAGAGATTTAGCCTTGGTCTGTCGGTTAAGGCGTCTGACTAGAAATCAGATTCACCATGGCAGCGTAATTTCGAAACCTACCTACTGCAAACGGCCATTGTTTTGCTTGAAATATATAATTTTTAATTAACAGCTCAGACCAGAAATTTTTCTTAAATATGGGAATTGAATACATGAATTTATAAAAATATAATGGACTTATATTTCAACGCATGGCACATCACCAGAAATAGTTCGACTTTCAAAGAGATTTAGCCTTGGTCTGTCGGTTAAGGCGTCTGACTAGAAATCAGATTCACCATGGCAGCGTAAGTTCGAAACCTACCTACTGCAAACGACCATTTGTTTTGCTTGAAATATAGTTTTTGTAATTAGCAGCTCAATCCAGAAAATTTTGTCAATTATGGGGATTGAGTGCATACATTTAAAACAATATAATGCCCTTATATTTCAAATGACACATCACCAGAATTAGTTCTACTTTCCAACAGATTTAGCCCTGGTCTGTCAGTTAAGGCGTCTGACTAGAAATCAGATTCTCTATGGCAGCGTAATTTCGAAACCTACCTACTGCAAACGGCCATTGTTTTGCTTGAATTATATAATTTTTAATTATCAGATCAGCCCAGAAATTTTTCTCAAATATGGGGATTGAGTACATAAAATTATAAAAATTTAATTTACTTATATTTCAACGCATGGCACATCACCAGAAATAGTTCTACTTTCAAAGAGATTTAGCCTTGGTCTGTCGGTTAAGGCGTCTGACTAGAAATCAGATTCTCTATGGCAGCGTAGGTTCGAAACCTACTTGTTGCAAACGACCATTGTTTTGCTTGGAATATAATTTTTGTAATTAGCAGCTCAGCTAAGAAAGTTTTGCCAATTATGGGGATTGAGTGCATAAATTTTTAACAATGTATTGCCCTTATATTTCAAATGGCACATCACCAGAAATAGTTCTACTTTCAAACAGATTTGGCCCTGGCCTGTCGGTTAAATCGTCTGACTAGAAATCAGATTTTCCATGGCAGCGTAGTTTGGAAACCTACCTACTGCAAACGGCCATTGTTTTGCTTGAAATATATAATTTTTAATTAACAGCTCAGCCCAGAAAATTTTCTCAAATATGGGGATTGAGTACATAAATTTATAAAAATATAATGGACTTATATTTCAACGCATGGCACATTACCAGAAATAGTTCGACTTTCAAACAGATTTAGCCTTGGTCTGTCGGTTAAGGCGTCTGAATAGAAATCAGATTCCCCATGGCAGCGTAGTTACGAAACCTACCTACTGCAAACGGAAATTGTTTTGCTTGAAATATACCTTTTTAAATTAACAGCTCAGCCCAGAAATTTTTCTCAAATATGGGGATTGAGTACATAAATTTATAAAAATATAATGGACTTATATTTCAACGCATGGCACATTACCAGAAATAGTTCGACTTTCAAACAGATTTAGCCCTGGTCTGTCGGTTAAGGCGTCTGACTAGAAATCAGATTCTCTATGGCAGCGTAGGTTCGAAACCTTCTTGCTGCAAACGACCATTGTTTTGCTTGAAACATAATTTTTGTAATTAGCAGCTCAGACAAGAAAATTTTGTCAATTATGGGGATTGAGTGCATAAATTTTTAACAATGTATTGCCCTTATATTTCAAATGGCACATCACCAGAAGTAGTTCTACTTTCAAATAGATTTAGCCCTGGTCTGTCGGTTAAGGCGTCTGACTAGAAATCAGATTCTCCATGGCAGCGTAGGTACGAAACCTACCTACTGCAAACGACCATTTGCTTTGCTTGAAATACAATTTTTGTAATTAGCAGCTCAGCCAAGAAAATTTTGTGAATTATGGGGATTGAGTGCATACATTTAAAACAATATAATGCCCTTATATTTCAAATGGCACATCACCAGAAATAGTTCTACTTTCCAACAGATTTAGCCCTGGTCTGTCAGTTAAGGCGTCTGACTAGAAATCAGATTCTCTATGGCAGCCTAGGTTCGAAACCTACCTACTGCAAACGGCCATTGTTTTGCTTGAAATATATATTTTTTAATTAACAGCTCAGCCCAGAAATTTTTCTCAAATATGGGTATTGAGTACATAAATTTATAAAAATATAATGGACTTATATTTCAACGCATGGCACATCACAAGAAATAGTTCGACTTTCAAACAGATTTAGCCTGGGTGTGTCGGTTAAGGCATCTGACTTAAAATCAGAATCTCTATGTCAGCGTAGGTTCGAAACCTACCTACTGCAAACGGCCATTGTTTTGCTTGAAATATATATTTTTTAATTAACAGCTCAGCCCAGAAATTTTTCTTAAATATGGGGATTGAGTACATAAATTTATAAAAATATAATGGACTTATATTTCAACGCATGGCACATCACCAGAAATATTTCGACTTTCAAACAGATTTAGCCTTGGTCTGTCGGTTAAGGCGTCTGACTAGAAATCAGATTCACCATGGCAGCGTAGGTACGAAACCTACCTACTGCAAACGACCATTTGCTTTGCTTGAAATACAATTTTTGTAATTAGCAGCTCAGCCAAGAAAATTTTGTCAATTATGGGGATTGAGTGCATACATTTAAAACAATATAATGCCCTTATATTTCAAATGGCACATCACCAGAAATAGTTCTACTTTCAAATAGATTTAGCCCTGGTCTGTCGGTTAAGGCGTCTGACTAGAAATCAGATTCTCCATGGCAGCGTAGGTACGAAACCTACCTACTGCAAACGACCATTTGCTTTGCTTGAAATACAATTTTTGTAATTAGCAGCTCAGCCAAGAAAATTTTGTCAATTATGGGGATTGAGTGCATACATTTAAAACAATATAATGCCCTTATATTTCAAATGGCACATCACCAGAAATAGTTCTACTTTCCAACAGATTTAGCCCTGGTCTGTCAGTTAAGGCGTCTGACTAGAAATCAGATTCTCTATGGCAGCGCAATTTCGAAACCTACCTACTGCAAACGGCCATTGTTTTGCTTAAAATATATAATTTTTAATTAACAGATCAGCACAGAAAATTTTCTCAAATATGGGGATTTTGTACATAAAATTATAAAAATATAATTTACTTATATTTCAACGCATGGCACATCACCAGAAATAGATCGACTTTCAAACAGATTTAGCCTTGGTCTGTCGGTTAAGGCGTCTGACTAGAAATCAGATTCACCATGGCAGCGTAGGTTCGACACCTACCCACTGCAAACGACCATTTGTTTTGCTTGAAATATAATTTTTGTAATTAGCATCTCAGTCCAGAAAATTTTGTCAATTATGTTGATTGAGTGCATAAATTTTTAACAATGTATTGCCTTATATTTCAAATGGCACATCACCAGAAATAGTTCTACTTTCAAACAGATTTAGCCCTGGTCTGTCGGTTAAGGCGTCTGACTAGAAATCAGATTCTCCATGGCAGCGTAGGTTCGAAACCTACCTACTGCAAACGGCCATTTTTTTGCTTGAAATATATAATTTTTAATTAAAAGCTCAGCCCAGAAATTTTTCTCAAATATGGGGAATGAGTACATAAATTTATAAAAATATAATTTACTTATATTTCAACGCATGGCACATCACCAGAAATAGTTCTACTTTCAAACAGATTTAGCCCTGGTCTGTCGGTTAAGGCGTCTGACTAGAAATCAGATTCTCTATGGCAGCGTATGTTCGAAACCTACCTACTGCAAACGACCATTGTTTTGCTTGAAATATATAGTTTTTAATTAACAGATCAGATCAGAAATTTTTCTCAAATATGGGAATTGAGTACATAAATTTATAAAAATATAATTTGCTTATATTTCAACGCATGGCACATCACAAGAAATAGTTCGACTTTCAAACAGATTTAGCCTGGGTGTGTCGGTTAAGGCATCTGACTTAAAATAAGAATCTCTATGTCAGCGTGGGTTCGAAACCTACCTATTGCAAACGGCCATTGTTTTGCTTGAAATATATAATTTTTAATTAACAGATCAGCCCAGAAATTTTTCTCAAATATGGGGATTTAGTACATAAATTTATAAAAATATAATTTACTTATATTTCAACGCATGGCACATCACCAGAATTAGTTCGACTTTCAAACAGATTTAGCTTTGGTCTGTCGGTTAAGGCGTCTGACTAGAAATCAGATTCACCATGGCAGCGTAGGTTCGAAACCTACCTACTGCAAACGACCATTTGTTTTGCTTGAAATATAATTTTTGTAATTAGCAGCTCAGTCCAGAAAATTATGTCAATTATGGGGATTGAGTGCATACATTTAAAACAATATAATGCCCTTATATTTCAAATGGCACATCACCAGAAATAGTTCTACTTTCCAACACATTTAGCCCTGGTCTGTCAGTTAAGGCGTCTGACTAGAAATCAGATTCTCTATGGCAGCGCAATTTCGAAACCTACCTACTGCAAACGGCCATTGTTTTGCTTGAAATATATAATTTTTAATTAACAGATCAGCCCAGAAAATTTTCTCAAATATGGGGATTTTGTACATAAATTTATAAAAATATAATTTACTTCTATTTCAACGCATGGCACATCACAAGAAATAGTTCGACTTTCAAGCAGATTTAGCCTGGGTGTGTCGGTTAAGGCATCTGACTTAAAATAAGAATCTCTATGTCAGCGTGGGTTCGAAACCTACCTATTGCAAACGGCCATTGTTTTGCTTGAAATATATAATTTTTAATTAACAGATCAGCCCAGAAATTTTTCTCAAATATGGGGATTTAGTACATAAATTTATAAAAATATAATTTACTTATATTTCAACGCATGGCACATCACCAGAAATAGTTCGACTTTCAAAGAGATTTAGCCTTGGTCTGTCGGCTAAGGCGTCTGACTAGAAATCAGATTCTCCATGGCAGCGTAGGTTCGAAAACTGCCTACTGCAAACGAACATTTGTTTTGCTTGAAATATAATTTATGTAATTAGCAGCTCAGTCCAGAAAATTATGTCAATTATGGGGATTGAGTGCATACATTTAAAACAATATAATGCCCTTATATTTCAAATGGCACATCACCAGAAATAGTTCTACTTTCCAACAGATTTAGCCCTGGTCTGTCAGTTAAGGCGTCTGACTAGAAATCAGATTATCTATGGCAGCGTAATTTCGAAACCTACCTACTGCAAACGGCCATTGTTTTGCTTGAAATATATAATTTTTAGTTAACAGATCAGCCCAGAAATTTTACTCAAATATGGGGATTTCGTACATAAATTTTTAAAAAAATAATTTACATATATTTCAACGCATGGCACATCACAAGAGATAGTTCGACTTTCAAAGAGATTTAGCCTTGGTCTGTCGGCTAAGGCGTCTGACTAGAAATCAGATTCTCTATGGCAGCGTAGGTTCGAAACCTACTTGTTGCAAACGACCATTGTTTTGCTTGGAATATAATTTTTGTAACTAGCAGCTCAGCTAAGAAAATTTTGTCAATTATGGGGATTGAGTGCATAAATTTTTAACATTGTATTGCCCTTATATTTCAAATTTCACATCACCAGAAATAATTCTACTTTCAAACAGATTTGGCCCTGGTCTGTCGGATAAGGCGTCTGACTAGAAATCAGATTCTCCATGGCAGCGTAGGTTCGAAACCTACCTACTGCAAACGGCCATTGTTTTGCTTGAAATATATAATTTTTAATTAACAGCTCAGCCCAGAAATTTTTCTCAAATATGGGGATTGAGTACATAAATTTATAAAAATATAATGGACTTATATTTCAACGCATGGCACATTACCAGAAATTGTTCGACTTTCAAACAGATTTAGCCTTGGTCTGTCGGTTAAGGCGTCTGACTAGAAATCAGATTCCCCATGGCAGCGTAGTTACGAAATCTACCTACTGCAAACGGAAATTGTTTTGCTTGAAATATACATTTTTTAATTAACAGCTCAGCCCAGAAGTTTTTCTTAAATATGGGGATTGAGTACATAAATCTATAAAAATATAATTTACTTATATTTCAAATGGCACATCACCAGAAATTGTTCTACTTTCAAACAGATTTAGCCCTGGTCTGTCGGTTAAGGCGTCTGAATAGAAATCAGATTCTCCATGGCAGCGTAGGTACGAAACCTACCTACTGCAAACTACCATTTGCTTTGCTTGAAATATAATTTTTGTAATTAGCAGCTCAGTCCAGAAAGTTTTGTCAATTATGGGGATTGAAGGCATACATTTAAAACAATATAATGCCCTTATATTTCAAATAGCACATCACCAGAAGTAGTTCTACTTTCAAACAGATTTAGAACTGGTCTGTCGGTTAAGGCGTCTAACTAGAAATCAGATTCTCCATGGCAGCGTAGGTACGAAACCTACCTACTGCAAACGACCATTTGCTTTGCTTGAAATATAATTTTTGTAATTAGCACCTCAGTCCAGAAAATTTTGTCAATTATGGGGATTGAGTGCATACATTTATAACAATATAATGCCCTTATATTTCAATTGGACATCACCAGAAATAGATCGACTTTCAAACAGATTTAGCCCTGGTCTCTCGGTTAAGGCGTCTGACTAGAAATCAGATTCGCTTTGGCAGCGTAGGTTCGAAACCTACTTGCTGCAAACGACCATTGTTTTGCTTGGAATATAATTTTTGTAATTAGCAGCTCAGCCAAGAAAATTTTGTCAATTATGGGGATTGAGTGTACAAACTTATAACAATATAATGTCCTTATATTTCAAATGGCACATTACCAGAAATAGTTCTACTTTCAAACAGATTTAGCCCTGGTCTGTCAGTTAAGGCGTCTGACTAGAAATCAGATTCTCTATGGCAGCGTAGTTTCGAAACCTACCTACTGCAAACGACCATTGTTTTGCTTGAAATATATAGTTTTTAATTAACAGATCAGATCAGAAATTTTTCTCAAATATGGGAATTGAGTACATAAATTTATAAAAATATAACTTACTTATATTTCAACGCATGGTACATCACAAGAAATAGTTCGACTTTCAAACAGATTTAGCCTGGGTGTGTCGGTTAAGGCATCTGACTTAAAATCAGAATCTCTATGTCAGCGTAGGTTCGAAACCTACCTACTGCAAACGGCCATTGTTTTGCTTGAAATATATAATTTTTAATTAACAGATCAGCCCAGAAAATTTTCTCAAATATGGGGATTGAGTACATAAATTTATAAAAATATAATTTACATATATTTCAACGCATAGCACATCACAAGAGATAGTTCGACTTTCAAACAGATTTAGCCTTGGTGTGTCGGTTAAGGCATCTTATTTAAAATCAGAATCTCTATGTCAGCGTAGGTTCGAAACCTACCTACTGCAAACGGCCATTGTTTTGCTTGAATTATATAATTTTTAATTAACAGATCAGCCCAGAAATTTTTCTCAAATATGGGGATTGAGTACATAAAAGTATAAAAATATAATTTACTTTTATTTCAACGCATGGCACATCACCAGAAATAGTTCGACTTTCAAACAGATTTAGCCTTGGTCTGTCGGTTAAGGCATCTGACTTAAAATCAGAATCTCTATGGCAGCGTAGGTTCGAAACCTACCTACTGCAAACGGCCATTGTTTCGCTTGAAATATGTAATTTTTAATTAACAGATCAGCCCAGAAATTTTTCTCAAATATGGGGATTGAGTACATAAATTTATAAAAATATAATGGACTTATATTTCAACGCATGGCACATTACCAGAAATAGTTCGACTTTCAAACAGATTTAGCCCTGGTCTGTCGGTTAAGGCGTCTGACTAGAAATCAGATTCTCCATGGCAGCGTAGGTTTGAAACCTACCTACTGCAAACGACCATTTGCTTTGCTTGAAATATAATTTTTGTAATTAGCAGCTCAGTCCAGAAAGTTTTGTCAATTATGGGGATTGAGGGCATACATTTAAAACAATATAATGCCCTTATATTTCAAATAGCACATCACCAGAAGTAGTTCTACTTTCAAACAGATTTAGCCCTGGTCTGTCGGTTAAGGCGTCTAACTAGAAATCAGATTCTCCATGGCAGCGTAGGTACGAAACCTACCTACTGCAAACGACCATTTGCTTTGCTTGAAATATAATTTTTGTAATTAGCACCTCAGTCCAGAAAATTTTGTCAATTATGGGGATTGAGTGCATACATTTAAAACAATATAATGCCCTTATATTTCAAATGGCACATCACCAGAAATAGTTCTACTTTCCAACAGATTTAGCCCTGGTCTGTCGGTTAAGGCGTCTGACTAGAAATCAGATTCTCCATGGCAGCGTAGGTTCGAAACCTACCTACTGCAAACGGCCATTGTTTTGCTTGAAATATATAATTTTTAATTAAAAGCTCAGCCCAGAAATTTTTCTCAAATATGGGGAATGAGTACATAAATTTATAAAAATATAATTTACTTATATTTCAACGCATGGCACATCACCAGAAATAGTTCTACTTTCAAACAGATTTAGCCCTGGTCTGTCGGTTAAGGCGTCTGACTAGAAATCAGATTCTCTATGGCAGCGTATGTTCGAAACCTACCTACTGCAAACGACCATTGTTTTGCTTGAAATATATAGTTTTTAATTAACAGATCAGATCAGAAATTTTTCTCAAATATGGGGATTGAGTACATAAATTTATAAAAATATAATTTGCTTATATTTCAACGCATGGCACATCACAAGAAATAGTTCGACTTTCAAACAGATTTAGCCTGGGTGTGTCGGTTAAGGCATCTGACTTAAAATAAGAATCTCTATGTCAGCGTGGGTTCGAAACCTACCTATTGCAAACGGCCATTGTTTTGCTTGAAATATATAATTTTTAATTAACAGATCAGCCCAGAAATTTTTCTCAAATATGGGGATTTAGTACATAAATTTAAAAAAATATAATTTACTTATATTTCAACGCATGGCACATCACCAGAATTAGTTCGACTTTCAAACAGATTTAGCCTTGGTCTGTCGGTTAAGGCGTCTGACTAGAAATCAGATTCACCATGGCAGCGTAGGTTCGAAACCTACCTACTGCAAACGACCATTTGTTTTGCTTGAAATATAATTTTTGTAATTAGCAGCTCAGTCCAGAAAATTATGTCAATTATGGGGATTGAGTGCATACATTTAAAACAATATAATGCCCTTATATTTCAAATGGCACATCACCAGAAATAGTTCTACTTTCCTACACATTTAGCCCTGGTCTGTCAGTTAAGGCGTCTGACTAGAAATCAGATTCTCTATGGCAGCGCAATTTCGAAACCTACCTACTGCAAACGGCCATTGTTTTGCTTGAAATATATAATTTTTAATTAACAGATCAGCCCAGAAAATTTTCTCAAATATGGGGATTTTGTACATAAATTTATAAAAATATAATTTACTTATATTTCAACGCATGGCACATCACCAGAAATAGATCGACTTTCAAACAGAT
This sequence comes from Cylas formicarius, assembly GCF_029955315.1. Classification (NCBI taxonomy): domain Eukaryota; kingdom Metazoa; phylum Arthropoda; class Insecta; order Coleoptera; family Brentidae; genus Cylas; species Cylas formicarius. The sequence continues at coordinate 35,879,322 of NW_026844334.1, read as the reverse complement.
TTAGCCTTGGTCTGTCGGTCACGGCTTCTGACTAGAAATCAGATTCTCCATGGCATCGTAGGTTCGAAACCTACCTACTGCAAACGGCCATTGTTTTGCTTGAAATATATATTTTTTAATTAACAGCTCAGCCCAGAAATTTTTCTTAAATATGGGGATTGAGTACATAAATTTATAAAAATATAATGGACTTATATTTCAACGCATGGCACATCACCAGAAATAGTTCGACTTTCAAACAGATTTAGCCTTGGTCTGTCGTTTAAGGTATCTGACTTAAAATCAGAATCTCTATGGCAGCGTAGGTTAGAAACCTACCTGCTGCAAACGACCATTGTTTTGCTTAAAATATAATTTTTGTAATTAGCAGCTCAGCCAAAAAAATTTTGTCAATTATGGGGATTGAGTGCATAAATTTATAACAATATAATGCCCTTATATTTCAAATGGCACATTACCAGAAATAGTTCTACTTTCCAACAGATTTAGCCCTGGTCTGTCAGTTAAGGCGTCTGACTAGAAATCAGATTCTCTATGGCAGCGCAATTTCGAAACCTACCTACCGCAAACGGCCATTGTTTTGCTTGAAATATATAATTTTTAATTAACAGATCAGCCCAGAAAATTTTCTCAAATATGGGGATTTTGTACATAAATTTATAAAAATATAATTTACTTATATTTCAACGCATGGCACATCACCAGAAATAGATCGACTTTCAAACAGATTTAGCCTTGGTCTGTCGGTCACGGCTTCTGACTAGAAATCAGATTCTCCATGGCATCGTAGGTTCGAAACCTACCTACTGCAAACGGCCATTGTTTTGCTTGAAATATAAATTTTTTAATTAACAGCTCAGCCCAGAAATTTTTCTTAAATATGTGGATTGAGTACATAAATTTATAAAAATATAATGGACTTATATTTCACCAGAAATAGTTCGACTTTCAAACAGATTTAGCCTTGGTCTGTCGGTTAAGGCGTCTGACTAGAAATCAGATTCCCCATGGCAGCGTAGGTTCGAAACCTACCTACTGCAAACGACCATTTGTTTTGCTTGAAATATAATTTTTGTAATTAGCAGCTCAGTCCAGAAAATTATGTCAATTATGGGGATTGAGTGCATACATTTAAAACAATATAATGCCCTTATATTTCAAATGGCACATTACCAGAAATAGTTCTACTTTCCAACAGATTTAGCCCTGGTCTGTCAGTTAAGGCGTCTGACTAGAAATCAGATTCTCTATGGCAGCGCAATTTCGAAACCTACCTACCGCAAACGGCCATTGTTTTGCTTGAAATATATAATTTTTAATTAACAGATCAGCCCAGAAAATTTTCTCAAATATGGGGATTTTGTACATAAATTTATAAAAATATAATTTACTTATATTTCAACGCATGGCACATCACAAGAGATAGTTCGACTTTCAAACAGATTTAGCCTTGGTGTGTGGGTTAAGGGATCTGATTTAAAATCAGAATCTCTATGTCAGCGTAGGTTCGAAACCTATCTACTGCAAACGGCCATTGTTTTGCTTGAATTATATAATTTTTAATTAACAGATCAGCCCAGAAATTTTTCTCAAATATGGGGATTGGGTACATAAAATTATAAAAATATAATTTACTTATATTTCAACGCATGGCACATCACCAGAAATAGATCGACTTTCAAACAGATTTAGCCTTGGTCTGTCGGTTAAGGCGTCTGACTAGAAATCAGATTCTCTATGTCAGCGTTGGTTCGAAACCTACTTGCTGCAAACGACCATTGTTTTGCTTGGAATATAATTTTTGTAATTAGCATCTCAGCCAAGAAAATTTTGTCAATTATGGGGATTGAGTGCATAAATTTTTAACAATGTATTGCCCTTATATTTCAAATGGCACATCACCAGAAATAGTTCTACTTTCAAACAGATTTAGCCCTGGTCTGTCGGTTAAGGCGTCTGACTAGAGATCAGATTCTCCATGGCAGCGTAGGTTCGAAACCTACCTACTGCAAACGGCCATTGTTTTGCTTGAAATATATAATTTTTAATTAAAAGCTCAGCCCAGAAATTTTTCTCAAATATGGGGATTGAGTACATAAATTTATAAAAATATAATTTACTTATATTTCAACGCATTGCACATCACCAGAAATAGATCTACTTTCAAACAGATTTAGCCCTGGTCTGTCGGTTAAGGCGTCTGACTAGAAATCAGATTCTCTATGGCAGCGTAGGTTCGAAACCTACCTACTGCAAACGACCATTGTTTTGCTTGAAATATATAGTTTTTAATTAACAGATCAGATCAGAAATTTTTCTCAAATATGGGGATTGAGTACATAAATTTATAAAAATATAATTTGCTTATATTTCAACGCATGGCACATCACAAGAAATAGTTCGACTTTCAAACAGATTTAGCCTGGGTGTGTCGGTTAAGGCGTCTGACTAGAAATCAGATTCACCATGGCAGCGTAGGTTCGAAACCTACCTATTGCAAACGGCCATTGTTTTGCTTGAAATATATAATTTTTAATTAACAGATCAGCCCAGAAATTTTTCTCAAATATGGGGATTTAGTACATAAATTTATAAAAATATAATTTACTTATATTTCAACGAATGGCACATCACCAGAATTAGTTCGACTTTCAAACAGATTTAGCCTTGGTCTGTCGGTTAAGGCGTCTGACTAGAAATCAGATTCTCCATGGCAGCGTAGGTTCGAAAACTGCCTACTGCAAACGAACATTTGTTTTGCTTGAAATATAATTTTTGTAATTAGCAGCTCAGTCCAGAAAATTATGTCAATTATGGGGATTGAGTGCATACATTTAAAACAATATAATGCCCTTATATTTCAAATGGCACATCACCAGAAATAGTTCTACTTTCCAACAGATTTAGCCCTGGTCTGTCAGTTAAGGCGTCTGACTAGAAATCAGATTATCTATGGCAGCGTAATTTCGAAACCTACCTACTGCAAACGGCCATTGTTTTGCTTGAAATTAATAATTTTTAGTTAACAGATCAGCCGAGAAATTTTACTCAAATATGGGGATTTTGTACATAAATTTTTAAAAAAATAATTTACTTATATTTCAACGCATGGCACATCACAAGAGATAGTTCAACTTTCAAACAGATTTAGCCTTGGTGTGTCGGTTAAGGCATCTGACTTAAAATCAGAATCTCTATATCAGCGTAGGTTCGAAACCTACCTACTGCAAAGGGCTATTGTTTTGCTTGAATTATATAATTTTTAATTAACAGATCAGCCCAGAAATTTTTCTCAAATATGGGGATTGAGTACATAAAATTATAAAAATATAATTTACTTATATTTCAACGCATGGCACATCACTAGAAATAGTTCGACTTTCAAAGAGATTTAGCCTTGGTCTGTCGGCTAAGGCGTCTGACTAGAAATCAGATTCTCTATGGCAGCGTAGGTTCGAAACCTACTTGTTGCAAACGAACATTGTTTTGCTTGGAATATAATTTTTGTAATTAGCAGCTCAGCTAAGAAAATTTTGTCAATTATGGGGTTTGAGTGCATAAATTTTTAACATTGTATTGCCCTTATATTTCAAATTTCACATCACCAGAAATAATTCTACTTTCAAACAGATTTGGCCCTGGTCTGTCGGATAAGGCGTCTGACTAGAAATCAGATTCTCCATGGCAGCGTAGGTTCGAAACCTACCTACTGCAAACGGCCATTGTTTTGCTTGAAATATATAATTTTTAATTAACAGCTCAGCCCAGAAATTTTTCTCAAATATGGGGATTGAGTACATAAATTTATAAAAATATAATGGACTTATATTTCAACGCATGGCACATTACCAGAAATTGTTCGACTTTCAAACAGATTTAGCCTTGGTCTGTCGGTTAAGGCGTCTGACTAGAAATCAGATTCCCCATGGCAGCGTAGTTACGAAATCTACCTACTGCAAACGGAAATTGTTTTGCTTGAAATATACATTTTTTAATTAACAGCTCAGCCCAGAAATTTTTCTTAAATATGGGGATTGAGTACATAAATCTATAAAAATATAATTTACTTATATTTCAAATGGCACATCACCAGAAATTGTTCTACTTTCAAACAGATTTAGCCCTGGTCTGTCGGTTAAGGCGTCTGAATAGAAATCAGATTCTCCATGGCAGCGTAGGTTTGAAACCTACCTACTGCAAACGACCATTTGCTTTGCTTGAAATATAATTTTTGCAATTAGCAGCTCAGTCCAGAAAGTTTTGTCAATTATGGGGATTGAGGGCATACATTTAAAACAATATAATGCCCTTATATTTCAAATAGCACATCACCAGAAGTAGTTCTACTTTCAAACAGATTTAGCCCTGGTCTGTCGGTTAAGGCGTCTAACTAGAAATCAGATTCTCCATGGCAGCGTAGGTACGAAACCTACCTACTGCAAGCGACCATTTGCTTTGCTTGAAATATAATTTTTGTAATTAGCACCTCAGTCCAGAAAATTTTGTCAATTATGGGGATTGAGTGCATACATTTATAACAATATAATGCCCTTATATTTCAATTGGACATCACCCGAAATAGATCGACTTTCAAACAGATTTAGCCCTGGTCTCTCGGTTAAGGCGTCTGACTAGAAATCAGATTCGCTATGGCAGCGTAGGTTCGAAACCTACTTGCTGCAAACGACCATTGTTTTGCTTGGAATATAATTTTTGTAATTAGCAGCTCAGCCAAGAAAATTTTGTCAATTATGGGGATTGAGTGCACAAACTTATAACAATATAATGTCCTTATATTTCAAATGGCACATTACCAGAAATGGTTCTACTTTCAAACAGATTTAGCCCTGGTCTGTCAGTTAAGGCGTCTGACTAGAAATCAGATTCTCTATGGCAGCGTAGGTTCGAAACCTACCTACTGCAAACGACCATTGTTTTGCTTGAAATATATAGTTTTTAATTAACAGATCAGATCAGAAATTTTTCTCAAATATGGGGATTGAGTACATAAATTTATAAAAATATAACTTACTTATATTTCAACGCATGGCACATCACAAGAAATAGTTCGACTTTCAAACAGATTTAGCCTGGGTGTGTCGGTTAAGGTATCTGACTTAAAATCAGAATATCTATGGCAGCGTAGGTTCGAAACCTACCTACTGCAAACGGCCATTGTTTTGCTTGAAATATAATTTTTGTAATTAGCAGCTCAGCCAAAAAAATTTTGTCAATTATGGGGATTGAGTGCACAAACTTATAACAATATAATGCCCTTATATTTCAAATGGCACATTACCAGAAATAGTTCTACTTTCAAACAGATTTAGCCCTGGTCTGTCAGTTAAGGCGTCTGACTAGAAATCAGATTCTCTATGGCAGCGTAAGTTCGAAACCTACCTACTGCAAACGACCATTGTTTTGCTTGAAATATATAGTTTTTAATTAACAGATCAGATCAGAAATTTTTCTCAAATATGGGGATTGAGTACATAAATTTATAAAAATATAACTTACTTATATTTCAACGCATGGCACATCACAAGAAATAGTTCGGCTTTCAAACAGATTTAGCCTGGGTGTGTCGGTTAAGGCATCTGACTTAAAATCAGAATCTCTATGTCAGCGTAGGTTCGAAACCTACCTACTGCAAACGGCCATTGTTTTGCTTGAAATATATAATTTTTAATTAACAGATCAGCCCAGAAAATTTTCTCAAATATGATGATTGAGTACATAAATTTATAAAAATATAATTTACTTATATTTCAACGCATGGCACATCACAAGAAATAGTTCGACTTTCAAACAGATTTAGCCTAGGTGTGTCGGTTAAGGCATCTGACTTAAAATCAGAATCTCTATGTCAGCGTAGGTTCGAAACCTACCTACTGCCAACGGCCATTGTTTTGCTTGAAATATATATTTTTTAATTAACATCTCAGCCCAGAAATTTTTCTTAAATATGGGGATTGAGTATATAAATTTATAAAAATATAATGGACTTATATTTCAACGCATGGCACATCACCAGAAATAGTTCGACTTTCAAACAGATTTAGCCCTGGTCTGTCGGTTAAGGCGTCTGACTAGAAATCAGATTCACCATGGCAGCGTAGGTTCGAAACCTACCTACTGCAAACGGCCATTGTTTTGCTTGAAATATATAATTTTTAATTAACAGATCAGCCCAGAAATTTTTCTCAAATATGGGGATTTTGTACATAAATTTATAAAAATTTAATTTACATATATTTCAACGCATGGCACATCACAAGAGATAGTTCGACTTTCAAACAGATTTAGCCTTGGTGTGTCGGTTAAGGCATCTTATTTAAAATCAGAATCTCTATGTCAGCGTAGGTTCGAAACCTACCTACTGCAAACGGCCATTGTTTTGCTTGAATTATATAATTTTTAATTAACAGATCAGCCCAGAAATTTTTCTCAAATATGGGGATTGAGTACATAAAATTATAAAAATATAATTTACTTTTATTTCAACGCATGGCACATCACCAGAAATAGTTCGACTTTCAAACAGATTTAGCCCTGGTCTGTCGGTTAAGGCGTCTGACTAGAAATCAGATTCTCCATGGCAGCGTAGGTTTGAAACCTACCTACTGCAAACGACCATTTGCTTTGCTTGAAATATAATTTTTGTAATTAGCAGCTCAGTCCAGAAAGTTTTGTCAATTATGGGGATTGAGGGCATACATTTAAAACAATATAATGCCCTTATATTTCAAATAGCACATCACCAGAAGTAGTTCTACTTTCAAACAGATTTAGCCCTGGTCTGTCGGTTAAGGCGTCTAACTAGACATCAGATTCTCCATGGCAGCGTAGGTACGAAACCTACCTACTGCAAACGACCATTTGCTTTGCTTGAAATATAATTTTTGTAATTAGCACCTCAGTCCAGAAAATTTTGTCAATTATGGGGATTGAGTGCATACATTTATAACAATATAATGCCCTTATATTTCAATTATACATCACCAGAAATAGATCGACTTTCAAACAGATTTAGCCCTGGTCTCTCGGTTAAGGCGTCTGACTAGAAATCAGATTCTCTATGGCAGCGTAGGTTCGAAACCTACTTGCTGCAAACGACCATTGTTTTGCTTGGAATATAATTTTTGTAATTAGCAGCTCAGCCAAGAAAATTTTGTCAATTATGGGGATTGAGTGCATAAATTTTTAACAATGTTTTGCCCTTATATTTCAAAAGGCACATCACCAGAAATAGTTCTACTTTCAAACAGATTTAGCCCTGGTCTGTAGGTTAAGGCGTCTGACTAGAAATCAGATTCTCCATGGCAGCGTAGGTTCGAAACCTACCTACTGCAAACGGCCATTGTTTTGCTTGAAATATATATTTTTTAATTAACAGCTCAGCCCAGAAATTTTTCTCAAATATGGGGATTGAGTACATAAATTTATATAAATATAATGGACTTATATTTCAACGCATATCACATCACCAGAATTAGTTCGACTTTCAAACAGATTTACCCTTGGTCTGTCGGTTAAGGCGTCTGACTAGAAATCAGATTCTCTATGGCAGCGTAGTTTCGAAACCAACCTGCTGCAAACGACCATTGTTTTGCTTGAAATATAATTTTTGTAATTAGCAGCTCAGCCAAAAAAATTTTGTCAATTATGGGGATTGAGCGCATAAATTTATAACAATATAATGCCCTTATATTTCAAATGGCACATCACCAGAAATAGATCTACTTTCAAACAGATTTAGCCCTGGTCTGTCGGTCAAGGTGTCTGACTAGAAATTAGATTCTCCATGGCAGCGTAGGTTCGAAACCTACCTACTGCAAACGGCCATTGTTTTGCTTGAAATACAATTTGTGTAATTAGCAGCTCAGCCAAAAAAATTTTGTCAATTATAGGGATTGAGTGCACAAACTTATAACAATATAATGCCCTTATATTTCAAATGGCACATCACCAGAAATAGTTCTACTTTCAAACAGATTTAGCCCTGGTCTGTCAGTTAAGGCGTCTGACTAGAAATCAGATTCTCTATGGCAGCGTAGGTTCGAAACCTACCTACTGCAAACGACCATTGTTTTGCTTGAAATATATAGTTTTTAATTAACAGATCAGATCAGAAATTTTTCTCAAATATGGGGATTGAGGACATAAATTTATAAAAATATAACTTACTTATATTTCAACGCATTTCACATCACCAGAATTAGTTCGACATTCAAACAGATTTAGCCTTGGTCTGTCGGTTAAGGCATCTGACTTAAAATCAGAATGTCTATGGCAGCGTAGGTTCGAAACCAACCTACTGCAAACGGCCATTGTTTTGCTTGAAATATAATTTTTGTAATTAGCAGCTCAGCCAAAAAAATTTTGTCAATTATGGGGATTGAGTGCACAAACTTATAACAATATAATGCCCTTATATTTCAAATGGCACATCACAAGAAATAGTTCGACTTTCAAACAGATTTAGCCTAGGTGTGTCGGTTAAGGCATCTGACTTAAAATCAGAATCTCTATGTCAGCGTAGGTTCGAAACCTACCTACTGCAAACGGCCATTGTTTTGCTTGAAATATATATTTTTTAATTAACATCTCAGCCCAGAAATTTTTCTTAAATATGGGGATTGAGTACATAAATTTATAAAAATATAATGGGCTTATATTTCAACGCATGGCACATCACCAGAAATAGTTCGACTTTCAAACAGATTTAGCCTTGGTCTGTCGGTTAAGGCGTCTGACTAGAAATGAGATTCACCATGGCAGCGTAGGTTCGAAACCTACCTACTGCAAACGACCATTTGTTTTGCTTGAAATATAATTTTTGTAATTAGCAGCTCAGTCCAGAAAATTATGTCAATTATGGGGATTGAGTGCATACATTTAAAACAATATAGTGCCCTTATATTTCAAATGGCACATCACCAGAAATAGTTCTACTTTCCAACAGATTTAGCCCTGGTCTGTCAGTTAAGGCGTCTGACTAGAAATCAGATTCTCTATGCCAGCGCAATTTCGAAACCTACCTACTGCAAACGGCCATTGTTTTGCTTGAAATATATAATTTTTAATTAACAGATCAGCCCAGAAATTTTTCTCAAATATGGGGATTTTGTACATAAATTTATAAAAATATAATTTACTTATATTTCAACGCATGGCACAACACAAGAGATAGTTCGACTTTCAAACAGATTTAGCCTTGGTGTGTCGGTTAAGGCATCTTATTTAAAATCAGAATCTCTATGTCAGCGTAGGTTCGAAACCTACCTACTGCAAACGGCCATTGTTTTGCTTGAATTATATAATTTTTAATTAGCAGATCAGCCCAGAAATTTTTCTCAAATATGGGGATTGAGTACATAAAATTATAAAAATATAATTTACTTTTATTTCAACGCATGGCACATCACCAGAAATAGTTCGACTTTCAAACAGATTTAGCCTTGGTCTGTCGGTTAAGGCATCTGACTTAAAATCAGAATCTCTATGGCAGCGTAGGTTCGAAACCTACCTACTGCAAACGGCCATTGTTTCGCTTGAAATATACATTTTTTAATTAACAGCTCAGCCCAGAAATTTTTCTTAAATATGGGGATTGAGTACATAAATTTATAAAAATATAATTTACTTATATTTCATATGGCACATCACCAGAAATTGTTCTACTTTCAAACAGATTTTGCCCTGGTCTGTCGGTTAAGGCGTCTGACTAGAAATCATATTCTCCATGGCAGCGTAGGTTTGAAACCTACCTACTGCAAACGACCATTTGCTTTGCTTGAAATATAATTTTTGTAATTAGCAGCTCAGTCCAGAAAATTTTGTCAATTATGGGGATTGAGTGCATAAATTTATAACAATATAATGCCCTTATATTTCAAATGGCACATTACCAGAAGTAGATCTACTTTCAAACAGATTTAGCCCTGGTCTGTCGGTCAAGGTGTCTGGCTAGAAATTAGATTCTCCATGGCAGCGTAGGTTCGAAACCTACCTACTGCAAACGACCATTGTTTTGCTTGAAATATAATTTTTGTAATTAGCAGCTCAGTCCAGAAAATTTTGTCAATTATGGGGATTGAGGGCATACATTTAAAACAATATAATGCCCTTATATTTCAAATGGCACATCACCAGAAGTAGTTCTACTTTCAAACAGATTTAGCCCTGGTCTGTCGGTTAAGGCGTCTGACTAGAAATCATATTCTCCATGGCAGCGTAGGTTTGAAACCTACCTACTGCAAACGACCATTTGCTTTGCTTGAAATATAATTTTTGTAATTAGCAGCTCAGTCCAGAAAATTTTGTCAATTATGGGGATTGAGGGCATACATTTAAGACAATATAATGCCCTTATATTTCAAATGGCACATCACCAGAAGTAGTTCTACTTTCAAACAGATTTAGCCCTGGTCTGTCGGTTAAGGCGTCTGACTAGAAATCAGATTCTCCATGGCAGCGTAGGTTTGAAACCTACCTACTGCAAACGACCATTTGCTTTGCTTGAAATATAATTTTTGTAATTAGCAGCTCAGCCAAAAAAATTTTGTCAATTATGGGGATTGAGCGCATAAATTTATAACAATATAATGCCCTTATATTTCAAATGGCACATCACCAGAAATAGATCTACTTTCAAACAGATTTAGCCCTGGTCTGTCGGTCAAGGTGTCTGGCTAGAAATTAGATTCTCCATGGCAGCGTAGGTTCGAAACCTAACTACTGCAAACGACCATTGCTTTGCTTGAAATATATAGTTTTTAATTAACAGATCAGATCAGAAATTTTTCTCAAATATGGGGATTTAGTACATAAATTTATAAAAATATAATTTACTTATATTTCAACGCGTGGCACATCACCAGAATTAGTTCGACATTCAAACAGATTTAGCCTTGGTCTCTCGGTTAAGGCATCTGACTTAAAATCAGAATGTCTATGGCAGCGTAGGTTCGAAACCTACCTACTGCAAACGGCCATTGTTTTGCTTGAAATATAATTTTTGTAATTAGCAGCTCAGCCAAAAAAATTTTGTCAATTATGGGGATTGAGTGCACAAATTTATAACAATATAATGCCCTTATATTTCAAATGGCACATTACCAGAAATAGTTCTACTTTCAAACAGATTTAGCCCTGGTCTGTCAGTTAAGGCGTCTGACTAGAAATCAGATTCTCTATGGCAGCGTAGGTTCGAAACCTACCTACTGCAAACGACCATTGTTTTGCTTGAAATATATAGTTTTTAATTAACAGATCAGATCAGAAATTTTTCTCAAATATGGGGATTGAGTACATAAATTTATAAAAATATAACTTACTTATATTTCAATGCATAGCACATCACCAGAAATAGTTCGACTTTCAAACAGATTTAGCCTTGGTCTGTCGGTTAAGGCGTCTGACTAGAAATCAGATTCTCTATGGCAGCGTACGTTCGAAACCTACCTAATGCAAACGGCCATTGTTTTGCTTTAAATATATATTTTTTAATTAACAACTCAGCCCAGAAATTTTTTTCAAATATGGGGATTGAGTCCATAAATTTATAAAAATATAATGGCCTTATATTTCAAACGCATGGCACATCAACAAAATAGTTCGTCTTTCTAACAGATTTATCCTTGGTCTATCGGTTAAGGTGTCTGACTCGAAATTAGATTCTCTATGGCAGCGTAGGTTCGAATCCTACTTGCTGCAAACGACCATTGTTTTGCTTGAAATATATATTTTTTAATTAACAGCTCAGCCCAGAAAATTTTCTAAAATATGGGGATTGAGTACATAAATTTGTAAAAATATAATGGCCTTATATTTCAATGCATAGCACATCACCAGAAATAGTTCGACTTTCAAACAGATTTAGCCTTGGTCTGTCGGTTAAGGCGTCTGACTAGAAATCAGATTCTCTACGGTAGCGTAAGTTCGAAACCTACCTACTGCAAACTGCCATTGTTTTGCTGGAAATATATATATTTTAATTAACAGTTCAGCTCAGAAATTTTTCTCAAATATGGGGTTGAGTGCATAAATTTATAAAAATATAATGGAATTTTATACCAGAAATAGTTCGACTTTCAAACAGATTTAGCCTTGGTCTGTCGGTTAAGGCGTCTGACTAGAAATCAGATCCTCCATGGCAGCGTAGATTCGAAACCTACCTACCGCAAACGAAAATGTGTTTTGCTTGAAATATAATTTTTGTAATTAGCAGCTCAGCAAAAAAATGTGGTCAATTATGGGGATTGAGTCAATAAATTTATAACAATATAATGCCCCTATATTTCAAATGGCACATCTCCAGAAATAGTTCGACTTTCAAACAGATTTAGCCTTGGTCTGTCAGTTAAGGCGTCTGACTAGAAATCAGATTCTCTGTCAGCAAAGGTTCGAAACCTACCTACTGCAAACGACCATTTGTTTTGCTTGAAATATAATTTTTGTAATTAGCAGCTCAGTCCAGAAAATTATGTCAATTAGGGGGATTGAGTGCATACATTTAAAACAATATAATGCCCTTATATTTCAAATGGCACATCACCAGAAATAGTTCTACTTTCCAACAGATTTAGCCCTGGTCTGTCAGTTAAGGCGTCTGACTAGAAATCAGATTCTCTATGGCAGCGCAATTTCGAAACCTACCTACTGCAAACGGCCATTGTTTTGCTTGAATTATATAATTTTTAATTAACAGATCAGCCCAGAAATTTTTCTCAAATATGGGGATTGAGTACATAAAATTATAAAAATATAATTTACTTTTATTTCAACGCATGGCACATCACCAGAAATAGTTCGACTTTCAAACAGATTTAGCCTTGGTCTGTCGGTTAAGGCATCTGACTTAAAATCAGAATCTCTATGGCAGCCTACCTACTGCAAACGGCCATTGTTTTGCTTGAAATACAATTTTTGTAATTAGCAGCTCAGCCAAAAAAATTTTGTCAATTATAGGGATTGAGTGCACAAACTTATAACAATATAATGCCCTTATATTTCAAATGGCACATTACCAGAAATAGTTCCACTTTCAAACAGATTTAGCCCTGGTCTGTCAGTTAAGGCGTCTGACTAGAAATCAGATTCTCTATGGCAGCGTAGGTTCGAAACCTACCTACTGCAAACGACCATTGTTTTGCTTGAAATATATAGTTTTTAATTAACAGATCAGATCAGAAATTTTTCTCAAACATGGGGATTGAGGACATAAATTTATAAAAATATAACTTACTTATATTTCAACGCATGGCACATCACCAGAATTAGTTCGACATTCAAACAGATTTAGCCTTGGTCTGTCGGTTAAGGCATCTGACTTAAAATCAGAATGTCTATGGCAGCGTAGGTTCGAAACCTACCTACTGCAAACGGCCATTGTTTTGCTTGAAATATAATTTTTGTAATTAGCAGCTCAGCCAAAAAAATTTTGTCAATTATAGGGATTGAGTGCACAAACTTATAACAATATAATGCCCTTATATTTCAAATGGCACATCACAAGAAATAGTTCGACTTTCAAACAGATTTAGCCTGGGTGTGTCGGTTAAGGCATCTGACTTAAAATCAGAATCTCTATGTCAGCGTAGGTTCGAAACCTACCTACTGCAAACGGCCATTGTTTTGCTTGAAATATATATTTTTTAATTAACATCTCAGCCCAGAAATTTTTCTCAAATATGGGAATTGAATACATAAATTTATAAAAATATAATGGGCTTATATTTCAACGCATGGTACATCACCAGAAATAGTTCGACTTTCAAACAGATTTAGCCTTGGTCTGTCGGTTAAAGCGTCTGACTAGAAATGAGATTCACCATGGCAGCGTAGGTTCGAAACCTACCTACTGCAAACGACCATTTGTTTTGCTTGAAATATAATTTTTGTAATTAGCAGCTCAGTCCAGAAAATTATGTCAATTATGGGGATTGAGTGCATACATTTAAAAGAATATAATGCCCTTATATTTCAAATGGCACATCACCAGAAATAGTTCTACTTTCCAACAGATTTAGCCCTGGTCTGTCAGTTAAGGCGTCTGACTAGAAATCAGATTCTCTATGCCAGCGCAATTTCGAAACCTACCTACTGCAAACGGCCATTGTTTTGCTTGAAATATATAATTTTTAATTAACAGATCAGCCCAGAAATTTTTCTCAAATATGGGGATTTTGTACATAAGTTTATAAAAATATAATTTACTTATATTTCAACGCATGGCACATCACAAGAGATAGTTCGACTTTCAAACAGATTTAGCCTTGGTGTGTCGGTTAAGGCATCTTATTTAAAATCAGAATCTCTATGTCAGCGTAGGTTCGAAACCTACCTACTGCAAACGGCCATTGTTTTGCTTGAATTATATAATTTTTAATTAGCAGATCAGCCCAGAAATTTTTCTCAAATATGGGGATTGAGTACATAAAATTATAAAAATATAATTTACTTTTATTTCAACGCATGGCACATCACCAGAAATAGTTCGACTTTCAAACAGATTTAGCCTTGGTCTGTCGGTTAAGGCGTCTGACTAGAAATGAGATTCACCATGGCAGCGTAGGTTCGAAACCTACCTACTGCAAACGACCATTTGTTTTGCTTGAAATATAATTTTTGTAATTAGCAGCTCAGTCCAGAAAATTATGTCAATTATGGGGATTGAGTGCATACATTTAAAACAATATAATGCCCTTATATTTCAAATGGCACATCACCAGAAATAGTTCTACTTTCCAACAGATTTAGCCCTGGTCTGTCAGTTAAGGCGTCTGACTAGAAATCAGATTCTCTATGCCAGCGCAATTTCGAAACCTACCTACTGCAAACGGCCATTGTTTTGCTTGAAATATATAATTTTTAATTAACAGATCAGCCCAGAAATTTTTCTCAAATATGGGGATTTTGTACATAAATTTATAAAAATATAATTTACTTATATTTCAACGCATGGCACATCACAAGAGATAGTTCGACTTTCAAACAGATTTAGCCTTGGTGTGTCGGTTAAGGCATCTTATTTAAAATCAGAATCTCTATGTCAGCGTAGGTTCGAAACCTACCTACTGCAAACGGCCATTGTTTTGCTTGAAATATATAATTTTTAATTAACAGATCAGCCCAGAAATTTTTCTCAAATATGGGGATTGAGTACATAAATTTATAAAAATATAATTTACTTATATTTCAACGCATGGCACATCACAAGAGATAGTTCGACTTTCAAACAGATTTAGCCTTGGTGTGTCGGTTAAGGCATCTTATTTAAAATCAGAATCTCTATGGCAGCGTAGGTTCGAAACCTACCTACTGCAAACGGCCATTGTTTCGCTTGAAATATGTAATTTTTAATTAACAGATCAGCCCAGAAATTTTTCTCAAATATGGGGATTTTGTACATAAATTTATAAAAATATAATTTACTTATATTTCAACGCATGGCACATCACAAGAGATAGTTCGACTTTCAAACAGATTTAGCCTTAGTCTGTCGGTTAAGGCGTCTGACTAGAAATCAGATTCCCCATGGCAGCGTAGTTACGAAATCTACCTAGTGCAAACGGAAATTGTTTTGCTTGAAATATACATTTTTTAATTAACAGCTCAGCCCAGAAATTTTTCTTAAATATGGGGATTGAGTACATAAATTTATAAAAATATAATTTACTTATATTTCATATGGCACATCACCAGAAATTGTTCTACTTTCAAACAGATTTAGCCCTGGTCTGTCGGTTAAGGCGTCTGACTAGAAATCATATTCTCCATGGCAGCATAGGTTTGAAACCTACCTACTGCAAACGACCATTTGCTTTGCTTGAAATATAATTTTTGTAATTAGCAGCTCAGTCCAGAAAATTTTGTCAATTATGGGGATTGAGGGCATACATTTAAAACAATATAATGCCCTTATATTTCAAATGGCACATCACCAGAAGTAGTTCTACTTTCAAACAGATTTAGCCCTGGTCTGTCGGTTAAGGCGTCTGACTAGAAATCAGATTCTCCATGGCAGCGTAGATTTGAAACCTACCTATTGCAAACGACCATTTGCTTTGCTTGAAATATAATTTTTGTAATTAGCACCTCAGTCCAGAAAATTTTGTCAATTGTGGGGATTGAGGGCATACATTTAAAACAATATAATGCCCTTATATTTCAAATGGCACATCACCAGAGGTAGTTCTACTTTCAAACAGATTTAGCCCTGGTCTGTCCGTTAAGGCGTCTGACTAGAAATCATATTCTCCATGGCAGCGTAGGTTTGAAACCTACCTACTGCAAACGACCATTTGCTTTTCTTGAAATATAATTTTTGTAATTAGCAGCTCAGTCCAGAAAATTTTGTCAATTGTGGGGATTGAGGGCATACATTTAAAACAATATAATGCCCTTATATTTCAAATGGCACATCACCAGAAGTAGTTCTACTTTCAAACAGATTTAGCCCTGGTCTGTCCGTTAAGGCGTCTGACTAGAAATCATATTCTCCATGGCAGCGTAGGTTTGAAACCTACCTACTGCAAACGACCATTTGCTTTTCTTGAAATATAATTTTTGTAATTAGCAGCTCAGTCCAGAAAATTTTGTCAATTGTGGGGATTGAGGGCATACATTTAAAACAATATAATGCCCTTATATTTCAAATGGCACATCACCAGAAGTAGTTCTACTTTCAAACAGATTTAGCCCTGGTCTGTCGGTTAAGGCGTCTAACTAGAAATCAGATTCTCCATGGCAGCGTAGGTACGAAACCTACCTACTGCAAACGACCATTTGCTTTGCTTGAAATATAATTTTTGTAATTAGCACCTCAGTCCAGAAAATTTTGTCAATTATGGGGATTGAGCGCATAAATTTATAACAATATAATGCCCTTATATTTCAAATGGCACATTACCAGAAATAGTTCTACTTTCAAACAGATTTTGCCCTGGTCTGTCAGTTAAGGCGTCTGACTAGAAATCAGATTCTCTGTCAGCAAAGGTTCGAAACCTACCTACTGCAAACGACCATTTGTTTTGCTTGAAATATAATTTTTGTAATTAGCAGCTCAGCCCAAAAAATGTGGTCAATTTTGGGATTGAGTGCATAAATTTATAACAACAAAATGCCCTTATATTTCAACGCATGGCACATCATCAGAAATAGTTCGAATTTCAAACAGATTTAGCCTTGGTCTGTCGGTTAAGGCGTCTGACTTGAAATCAGATTCTCTACGGCAGTGTAGGTTCGAAACCTACCTACTGCAAACGGCCATTGTTTTGCTTGAAATATATATTTTTTAATTAACAGCTCAGCCCAGAAATTTTTCTCAAATATGGGGATTGACTACATAAATTTAAAAAAATATAATGGCCTTATATTTCAACGCATGGCACATCACCAGAAATATTTCGACTTTCAAACAGATTTAGCCTTGGTCTGTCGGATAAGGCGTCTGACTAGAAATCAGATTCTCTATCAGCATAGGTTCGAAACCTACCTACTGCAAACGACCATTGTTTTGCTTCAAATATAATTTTTTTAATTAGCAGCTCAGCCAAGAAAATTTTGTCAATTATGGGGATTGAGTGCATTAATTTATAACAATATAATGCCCTTATATTTCAAAGCATGGCACATCACCAGAAATGGTTCTACTTTAAAACAGATTTAGCCTAGGTCTGTCCGTTAAAGCGTCTGTCTAGAAATCAGATTCTCCATGCCAGCGTAGGTTCGAAACCTACCTACTGCAAACGGCCATTGAAATATATATATTTTTTAATTAACAGCTCAGCCCAGAAATTTTTCTCAAATATGGGAATTCAGTACATAAATTTATAAAAATATAATGGACTTATATATCAACGCATGGCACATCACCAGAAATATTCCTACTTTCAAACAGATTTAGCCCTGGTCTGTCGGTTAAGCCGTCTGACTAGAAATCAGATTCTCTATGGCAGCGTAGTTTCGAAACCCACCTACTACAAACGGCCATTGTTTTGCTTGAAATATATAATTTTTAATTAACAGCTCAGAACAGAAATTTTTCTTAAATATGGGGATTGACTACATAAATTTAAAAAAATATAATGGCCTTATATTTCAACGCATGGCACATCACCAGAAATAGTTCGACTTTCAAACAGATTTAGCCTTGGTCTGTCGGATAAGGCGTCTGACTAGAAATCAGATTCTCTATCAGCATAGGTTCGAAACCTACCTACTGCAAACGACCATTGTTTTGCTTCAAATATAATTTTTGTAATTAGCAGCTCAGCCAAGAAAATTTTGTCAATTATGGGGATTGAGTGCATTAATTTACAACAATATAATGCCCTTATATTTCAAAGCATGGCACATCACCAGAAATGGTTCTACTTTAAAACAGATTTAGCCTAGGCCTGTCCGTTAAAGCGTCTGTCTAGAAATCAGATTCTCCATGGCAGCGTAGGTTCGAAACCTACCTACTGCAAACGGCCATTGTTTTGCTTGAAATATATATTTTTTAATTAACAGCTCAGCCCAGAAATTTTTCTCAAATATGGGAATTGAGTACATAAATTTATAAAAATATAATTTACTTATATTTCAACGCATGGCACATCACCAGAAATAGTTCGACTTTCAAACAGATTTAGCCTTGGTCTGTCGGTTAAGGCGTCTGACTTGAAATCAGATTCTCTATAGCAGGGTAGGTTCGAAACCTACCCACTGCAAACGGCCATTGTTTTACTTGAAATATATATTTTTTAATTAACAGCTCAGCCCAGAAATTTTTCTTAAATATGGGGATTGACTACATAAATTTAAAAAAATATAATGGCCTTATATTTCAACGCATGGCACATCACCAGAAATAGTTCGACTTTCAAAGCGATTTAGCCTTGGTCTGCCGGTTAAGGCGTCTGTCTAGAAATCAGATTCTCTATCAGCATCAGTTCGAAACCTACCTACTGCAAACGACTATTGCTTTGCTTGAAATATAATTTTCGTAAATAGCAGCTTATCCCAGAAAATTTTGTCAATTATGGGGATTGAGTTTATAAATTTAAAACAATATAATGCCCTTATACTCCAAATGGCACATCACCAGAAATAGTTCTACTTTCAAACAGATTTAGCACTGGTCTGTATACAAATCAGATTCTCTATTGCAGCGTAGGTTCGAAACCTACCTGCTGCAAACGAACATTGTTTTGCTTGAAATATAATTTTTGTAATTAGCAGCTCAGCCAAGAAAATTTTGTCAATTATCGGGATTGAGTGCATAAATTTATAACAATGTAATGGCCTTATATTTCGAATGGCACATCACCAGAAATAGTTCTACTTTCAGGCAGATTTATCCCTGGTCTGTCGGTTAAGGCGTCTGACTAGAAATCAGATTTTCTATGGCAGTGTAGGTTCGAAACCTACCTACTGCAAACGGCCATTATTTTGCTTGAAATATATATTTTTTAATTAACAGCTCAGCCCAGAAATTTTTCTCAAATATGGGGTTGAGTGCATAAATTTATAAAAATATAATGGAATTTTATACCAGAAATAGTACGACTTTCAAACAGATTTAGCCTTGGTGTGTCGGTTAAGGCGTCTGACTAGAAATCAGTTCCTCCATGGCGGCGTAGATTCGAAACCTACCTACTGCAAACGAAAATGTGTTTTGCTTGAAATATAATTTTTGTAATCAGCAGCTCAGCAAAAAAAATGTGGTCAATTATGGGGAGTGAGTGCATAAATTTATAACAACAAAATGCCCTTAAATTTCAAATGACACATCTAAAGAAATAGTTCTACTTTCAAACAGATTTAGCTCTGGTCTGTCGGTTAAGGCGTCTGACTAGAAATCAGATTCTCTATGGCAGCGTAGGTTCGAAACCTACCTACTGCAAACGGCCATTGTTTTGCTTGAAATATATAATTTTTAGTTAACAGCTCAGCCCAGAAATATTTCTTAAATACGGGGATTGAATACATAAATTTATAAAAATATAATTTACTTATATTTCAACGCATGGTACATCACTAGAAATAGTTCGACTTTCAAACCGATTTAGCCTTGGTCTGTCGGTTAAGGCGTCTGACTTGAAATCAGATTCTCTATGGCAGTGTAGGTTCGAAACCTACCTACTGCAAACGGAAATTGTTTTGCTTGAAATATGTATTTTTTAATTAACAGCTCAGCCCAGAAAATTTTCTAAAATATGGGGATTGAGTACATAAATTTATAAAAATATAATGGCCTTATATTTCAATGCAGAGCACATCACCAGAAATAGTTCGACTTTAAAACAGATTTAGCCTAGGTCTGTCCGTTAAAGCGTCTGTCTAGAAATCAGATTCTCCATGGCAGCGTAGGTTCGAAACCTACCTACTGCAAACGGCCATTGTTTTGCTTGAAATATATATTTTTTAATTAACAGCTCAGCCCAGAAATTTTTCTCAAATATGGGAATTGAGTACATAAATTTATAAAAATATAATTTACTTATATTTCAACGCATGGCACATCACTAGAAATAGTTCGACTTTCAAACAGATTTAGCCTTGGTCTGTCGGTTAAGGCGTCTGACTTGAAATCAGATTCTCTATAGCAGCGTAGGTTCGAAACCTACCCACTGGAAACGGCCATTGTTTTACTTGAAATATATATTTTTTAATTAACAGCTCAGCCCAGAAATTTTTCTTAAATATGGGGATTGACTACATAAATTTAAAAAAATATAATGGCCTTATATTTCAACGCATGGCACATCACCAGAAATAGTTCGACTTTCAAACCGATTTAGCCTTGGTCTGCCGGTTAAGGCGTCTGTCTAGAAATCAGATTCTCTATCAGCATCAGTTCGAAACCTACCTACTGCAAACGACTATTGCTTTGCTTGAAATATAATTTTCGTAAATAGCAGCTTATCCCAGAAAATTTTGTCAATTATGGGGATTGAGTTTATAAATTTAAAACAATATAATGCCCTTATACTCCAAATGGCACATCACCAGAAATAGTTCTACTTTCAAACAGATTTAGCACTGGTCTGTCTACAAATCAGATTCTCTATTGCAGCGTAGGTTGGAAACCTACCTGCTGCAAACGAACATTGTTTTGCTTGAAATATAATTTTTGTAATTAGCAGCTCAGCCAAGAAAATTTTGTCAATTATCGGGATTGAGTGCATAAATTTATAACAATGTAATGGCCTTATATTTCGAATGGCACATCACCAGAAATAGTTCTACTTTCAAGCAGATTTATCCCTGGTCTGTCGGTTAAGGCGTCTGACTAGAAATCAGATTTTCTATGGCAGTGTAGGTTCGAAACCTACCTACTGCAAACGGCCATTATTTTGCTTGAAATATATATTTTTTAATTAACAGCTCAGCCCAGAAATTTTTCTCAAATATGTGGTTGAGTGCATAAATTTATAAAAATATAATGGAATTTTATACCAGAAATAGTACGACTTTCAAACAGATTTAGCCTTGGTGTGTCGGTTAAGGCGTCTGACTAGAAATCAGTTCCTCCATGGCGGCGTAGATTCGAAACCTACCTACTGCAAACGAAAATGTGTTTTGCTTGAAATATAATTTTTGTAATCAGCAGCTCAGCAAAAAAAATGTGGTCAATTATGGGGAGTGAGTGCATAAATTTATAACAACAAAATGCCCTTAAATTTCAAATGACACATCTAAAGAAATAGTTCTACTTTCAAACAGATTTAGCTCTGGTCTGTCGGTTAAGGCGTCTGACTAGAAATCAGATTCTCTATGGCAGCGTAGGTTCGAAACCTACCTACTGCAAACGGCCATTGTTTTGCTTGAAATATATAATTTTTAGTTAACAGCTCAGCCCAGAAATATTTCTTAAATACGGGGATTGAATACATAAATTTATAAAAATATAATTTACTTATATTTCAAAGCATGGTACATCACTAGAAATAGTTCGACTTTCAAACAGATTTAGCCTTGGTCTGTCGGTTAAGGCGTCTGACTTGAAATCAGATTCTCTATGGCAGTGTAGGTTCGAAACCTACCTACTGCAAACGGAAATTGTTTTGCTTGAAATATGTATTTTTTAATTAACAGCTCAGCCCAGAAAATTTTCTAAAATATGGGGATTGAGTACATAAATTTATAAAAATATAATGGCCTTATATTTCAATGCATAGCACATCACCAGAAATAGTTCGACTTTCAAACAGATTTAGCCTTGGTCTGTCAGTTAAGGCGTCTGACTAGAAATCAGATTCTCTATGGCAGCGTAAGTTCGAAACCTACCTACTGCAAACGGCCATTGTTTTGCTGGAAATATATATTTTTTAATTAACAGCTCAGCTCAGAAATTTTTCTCAAATATGGGGTTGAGTGCATAAATTTATAAAAATATAATGGAATTTTATACCAGAAATAGTTCGACTTTCAAACAGATTTAGCCTTGGTCTGTCGGTTAAGGCGTCTGACTAGAAATCAGATTCTCTATGGCAGCGTAGGTTCGAAACCTACCTAATGCAAACGGCCATTGTTTTGCTTGAAATATATTATTTTTAGTTAAAAGCGCAGCCCAGAAATATTTCTTAAATATGGGGATTGAGTACATAAATTTATAAAAATATAATTTACTTATATTTCAACGCATGGCACATCACTAGAAATAGTTCGACTTTCAAACAGATTTAGCCTTGGTCTGTCGGTTAAGGCGTCTGACTAGAAATCAGATTCTCTATGGCAGCGTAGGTTCGAAACCTACCTACTGCAAACGGCCATTGTTTTGCTTGAAATATATTATTTTAAGTTAAAAGCGCAGCCCAGAAATATTTCTTAAATATGGGGATTGAGTACATAAATTTATAAAAATATAATTTACTTATATTTCAACGCATGGCACATCACCAGAAATAGTTCTACTTTCAAACAGATTTAGCCCTGGTCTGTCGGTTAAGGCGTCTGACTAGAAATCAGATTCTCTATGGCAGCGTAGGTTCGAAACCTACCTACTGCAAACGGCCATTGTTTTGCTTGAAATATATATTTTTTTGTTAACAGCTCAGCCCAGAAATTTTTCTCAAATGTGGGGATTGACTACATAAATTTAAAAAAATATAATGGCCTTATATTTCAACGCATGGCACATCACCAGAAATAGTTCGACTTTCAAACAGATTTAGCCTTGGTCTGTCGGATAAGGCGTCTGACTAGAAATCCGATTCTCTATCAGCATAGGTTCGAAACCTACCTACTGCAAACGACCATTGTTTTGCTTCAAATATAATTTTTGTAATTAGCAGCTCAGCCAAGAAAATTTTGTCAATTATGGGGATTGAGTGCATTAATTTATAACAATATAATGCCCTTATATTTCAAAGCATGGCACATCACCAGAAATGGTTCTACTTTAAAACAGATTTAGCCTTGGTCTGTCCGTTAAAGCGTCTGTCTAGAAATCAGATTCTACATGGCAGCGTAGGTTCGAAACCTACCTACTGCAAACGGCCATTGTTTTGCTTGAAATATATATTTTTTAATTAACAGCTCAGCCCAGAAATTTTTCCCAAATATGGGAATTGAGTACATAAATTTATAAAAATATAATGGACTTATATTTCAACGCATGGCACATCACCAGAAATATTTCTACTTTCAAACAGATTTAGCCCTGGTCTGTCGGTTAAGCCGCCTGACTAGAAATCAGATTCTCTATGGCAGCGAAGTTTCGAAACCCACCTACTACAAACAGCCATTGTTTTGCTTGAAATATATAATTTTTTATTAACAGCTCAGAACAGAAATTTTTCCCAAATATGGGAATTGAGTACATAAATTTATAAAAATATAATGGACTTATATTTCAACGCATGGCACATCACCAGAAATAGTTCGACTTTCAAACAGATTTAGCCTTGGTCTGTCGGTTAAGGCGTCTGACTTGAAATCAGATTCTCTATAGCAGCGTAGGTTCGAAACCAACCCACTGCAAACGGTAATTGTTTTGCTTGAAATATATATTTTTTAATTAACAGCTCAGCCCAGAAATTTTTCTCAAATATGGGGATTGACAACATAAATTTAAAAAAATATAATGGCCTTATATTTCAACGAATGGCACATCACCAGAAATAGTTCGACTTTCAAACAGATTTAGCCTTGGTCTGCCGGTTAAGGCGTCTGACTAGAAATCAGATTCTCTATCAGCATCGGTTCGAAACCTACCTACTGCAAACGACTATTGTTTTGCTTGAAATATAATTTTCGTAAATAGCAGCTTATTCCAGAAAATTTTGTCAATTATGGGGATTGAGTTCATAAATTTAAAATAATATAATGCCCTTATACTTCAAATGCACATCACCAGAAATAGTTCTACTTTCAAACAGATTTAGCCCTGGTCTGTCGGTTAAGGCGTCTGACTTGAAATCAGATTCTCTATAGCAGCGTAGGTTCGAAACCAACCCACTGCAAACGGTAATTGTTTTGCTTGAAATATATATTTTTTAAATAACAGCTCAGCCCAGAAATTTTTCTCAAATATGGGGATTGAATAAATAAATTTATAACAATATAATGCCCTTATATTTCGAATGGCACATCACCAGAAATAGTTCGACTTTCAAACAGATTTAGCCTTGGTCTGTTGGTTGAGGCGTCTGACTGGAAATCAGATTCTCTATGGCAGCATAGGTTCGAAACCTATCTACTGCAAACGGAGATTGTTTTGCTTGAAATATATATTTTATAATTAACAGCTCAGCCCAGAAATTTTTCTCAAATATGGGGATTAAATACATAAATTTATAAAAATATAATGGCCTTAAATTTCAACGCATGGCACATCACCAGAAATAGTTCAACTTTCAAACAGATTTAGCCTTGGTCTGTCTTTTAAGGCGTCGGACTCGAAATCAGATTAACTATGGCAGCGTAGGTTCGAAACCTACCTACTGCAAACGGCCATTGTTTTGCTTGAAATATATATTTTTTAATTAACAGCTCAGCCCAGAAATTTTTCTCAAATATGGGAATTAAATACATACATTTATAAAAATATAATGTCCTTATATTTCAACGCATGGCACATCACCAGAAATAGTTCGACTTTCAAACAGATTTAGCCTTGGTCTGTCGGTTAAGGCGTCTGACTAGAAATCAGATTCCCTATGGCAGGGTAGGTTCAAAACCTACCTGCTGTAAACGGCCATTGTTTTGCTTGAAATATATATTTTTTAATTAACAGCTCAGCCCAGAAATTTTTCTCAAATGTGGGGATTGAATACATAAATTTATAACAATATAATGCCCTTATATTTCAAATGGCACATCACCAGAAATAGTTCTACTTTCAAACAGATTTAGCCCTTGTCTGTCGGTTAAGGCGTCCGACTAGAAATCAGATTTTCTATGGCAGCGTGGGTTCGAAACATACCTACTGCAAACGGCCATTGTTTTGCTTGAAATATATATTTTTTAATTAACAGCTCAGCCCAGAAATTTTTCTTAAATATGGGGATTGAATACATAAATTTATAAAAATATAATGGTCTTATATTTCAACGCATGGCACATCACCAGAAATAGTTCAACTTTCAAACAGATTTAGCCTTGGTGTGTCGGTTAAGGCGTCCGACTAGAAATCAGATTCTCTATGGCAGCGTAGGTTCGAAACCTACCCACTGTAAACGGCCATTGATTTGCTTGAAATATATATTTTTTAATTAACAGCTCATCCCAGAAATTTTTCTCAAATGTTTCAAACAGATTTAGCCTTGGTCTGTCGGTTAAGGCGTCTGACTGGAAATCAGATTCTCTATGGCAGCAGAGGTTCGAAACCTATCTACTGCAAACGGAGATTGTTTTGCTTGAAATATATATTTTTAAATTAACAGCTCAGCCCAGAAATTTTTCCCAAATGTTGGGATTGAATACATAAATTTATAAAAATATAATGGAATTATATTTCAACGCACGGCACATCACCAGAAAGAGTTCGACTTTCAAACAGATTTAGCCTTGGTCTGTCGGTTAAGGCGTCCGACTAGAAATCAGATTCTCCATGGCAGCGTAGGTTCGAAACCTACCTACTGCAAACGACCATTGTTTTGCTTGAAATATATTATTTTTAGTTAAAAGCTCAGCCCAGAAATTTTTTTCAAATATGTGGATTGAGTACATAAATTTATAAAAATATAATGGCCTTATATTTCAACGCATGGCACATCACCAGAAATAGTTCGACTTTCAAACAGATTTAGGCTTGGTCTGTCGATTAAGGTGTCTGACTAGAAGTCAGATTCTTCATGGCAGCGTAGGTTCGAAATCTACCTACTGCAAACGGCCATTGTTTTGCTTGAAATATGTATTTTTTAATTAATAGTTCAGGCCAGAAATTTTTCTCAAATTTGGGGATTGAGTACATAAATTTATAAAAATATAATGGACTTATATTTCAACGCATGGCACATCACCAGAAATTATTTGACTTTCAAAAAGATTTAGCCTTGGTCGGTCGGTTAAGGCGTCTGACTAGAAATCAGATTGTCCATGGCAGCGTAGGTTCGAAACCTGCCTACCGCAAACGGATATTGTTTTGCTTGAAATATATTTTTTTAAATTAGCAGCTCAATCCAGAAAATTTTATCAATTATGGGGATTGAGTGCGTAGGTTCGAAACCTACCTACTGCAAACGGCCATTGTTTTGCTTGAAATATATATTTTTTAATTAACAGCTCAGCCCAGAAATTTTTTTCAAATTTGGGGATTGAGTGCATAAATTTATAACAATATAATGCCCTTATATTTCAAATGGCACATCACCAGAAATAGTTCGACTTTCAAACAGATTTAGCCTTGGTCTGTCGGTTAAGGCGTCTGAGTAGAAATCAGATTCCCTATGGCGGCGTAGGGTCAAAACCTACCTGCTGTAAACGGCCATTGTTTTGCTTGAAATATATATTTTTTAATTAACAGCTCAGCCCAGAAATTTTTCTCAAATGTGGGGATTGAATACATAAATTTATAACAATATAATGCCATTATATTTCAAATGGCACATCACCAGAAATAGTTCGACTTTCAAACAGATTTAGCCTTGGTCTGTCGGTTAAGGCGTCTGACTGGAAATCAGATTCTCTATGGCAGCAGAGGTTCGAAACATATCTACTGCAAACGGAGATTGTTTTGCTTGAAATATATATTTTTTAATTAACAGCTCAGCCCAGAAATTTTTCCCAAATGTTGGGATTGAATACATAAATTTATAAAAATATAATGGCCTTATATTTCAACCCACGGCACATCAACAGAAATAGTTCAACTTTCAAACAGATTTAGCCTTGGTCTGTCTTTTAAGGCGTCTGACTCGAAATCAGATTAACTATGGCAGCGTAGGTTCGAAACCTACCTACTGCAAATGGCCATTGTTTTGCTTGAAATATATATTTTTTAATTAACAGCTCAGCCCAGAAATTTTTCTCAAATATGGGAATTAAATACATACATTTATAAAAATATAATGTCCTTATATTTCAACGCATGGCACATCACCAGAAATAGTTCGACTTTCAAACAGATTTAGCCTTGGTCTGTCGGTTAAGGCGTCTGACTAGAAATCAGATTCCCTATGGCAGCGTAGGTTCAAAACCTACCTGCTGTAAACGGCCATTGTTTTGCTTGAAATATATATTTTTTAATTAACAGCTCAGCGCAGAAATTTTTCTCAAATGTGGGGATTGAATACATAAATTTATAACAATATAATGCCCTTATATTTCAAATGGCACATCACCAGAAATAGTTCTACTTTCAAACAGATTTAGCCCTTGTCTGTCGGTTAAGGCGTCCGACTAGAAATCAGATTTTCTATGGCAGCGTGGGTTCGAAACATACCTACTGCAAACGGCCATTGTTTTGCTTGAAATATATATTTTTTAATTAACAGCTCAGCCCAGAAATTTTTCATAAATATGGGGATTGAATACATAAATTTGTAAAAATATAATGGCCTTATATTTCAACGCATGGCACATCACCAGAAATAGTTCAACTTTCAAACAGATTTAGCCTTGGTGTGTCGGTTAAGGCGTCCGACTAGAAATCAGATTCTCTATGGCAGCGTAGGTTCGAAACCTACCTACTGTAAACAACCATTGTTTTGCTTTAAATATATATTTTTTAATTAACAGCTCATCCCAGAAATTTTTCTCAAATGTTTCAAACAGATTTAGCGTTGGTCTGTCGGTTAAGGCGTCTGACTGGAAATCAGATTCTCTATGGCAGCAGAGGTTCGAAACCTATCTACTGCAAACGGAGATTGTTTTGCTTGAAATATATATTTTTAAATTAACAGCTCAGCCCAGAAATTTTTCCCAAATGTTGGGATTGAATACATAAATTTATAAAAATATAATGGAATTATATTTCAACGCACGGCACATCACCAGAAAGAGTTCGACTTTCAAACAGATTTAGCCTTGGTCTGTCGGTTAAGGCGTCCGACTAGAAATCAGATTCCCTATGGCAGCGTAGGTTCGAAACCTACCTACTGCAAACGTCCATTGTTTTGCTTGAAATATATATAAACATATATATTTCAACGCATGGCACATCACCAGAAATAGTTTTACTTTCAAACAGATTTAGCCTTGGTCGGTCGGTTAAGGCGTCTGACTAGAAATCAGATTGTCCATATCAGCGTAGGTTCGAAACCTGCCTACCGCAAACGGATATTGTTTTGCTTGAAATATATTTTTTTAAATTAGCAGCTCAATCCAGAAAATTTTATCAATTATGGGGATTGAGTGCGTAGGTTCGAAACCTACCTACTGCAAACGGCCATTGTTTTGCTTGAAATATATATTTTTTAAATAACAGCTCAGCCCAGAAATTTTTCTCAAATATGGGGATTGAATACATAAATTTATAACAATATAATGCCCTTATATTTCAAATGGCACATCACCAGAAATAGTTCGACTTTCAAACAGATTTAGCCTTGGTCTGTCGGTTAAGGCGTCTGACTGGAAATCAGATTCTCTATGGCAGCATAGATTCGAAACCTATCTACTGCAAACGGAGATTGTTTTGCTTGAAATATATATTTTTTAATTAACTGCGCAGCCCAGAAATTTTTCTCGAATTTGGGGATTGAGTGTATAAATTTATAACAATATAATGCCCTTATATTTCAAATGGCACATCACCAGAAATAGTTCGACTTTCAAACAAATTTAGCCTTGGTCTGTCGGTTAAGGCGTCTGTCTAGAAATCAGATTCTCCATGGCAGCGTAGGTTCGAAACCTACCTATTGCAAGCGACCATTTGTTTTGCTTGAAATATAATTTTTGTAATTAGCAGCTCAGTCCAGAAAATTTTGTCAATTATGGGGATTGAATGCATACATTTAAAACAATATAATGCCCTTATATTTCAAATGGCACATCACCAGAAATAGTTCTACTTTCAAACATATTTAGCCTTGGTCTGTCGGTTAAGGCGTCTGATTGGAAATCAGATTCTCTATGGCAGCATAGGTTGCTTGAAATATATATTTTTTAATTAACAGCTCAGCCCAGAAATTTTTTTCAAATTTGGCGATTGAGTGCATAAATTTATAACAATATAATGCCCTTATATTTCAAATGGCACATCACCAGAAATAGTTCGACTTTCAAACAGATTTAGCCTTGGTCTGTCGGTTAAGGCGTCTGAGTAGAAATCAGATTCCCTATGGCGGCGTAGGGTCAAAACCTACCTGCTGTAAACGGCCATTGTTTTGCTTGAAATATATATTTTTTAATTAACAGCTCAGCCCAGAAATTTTTCTCAAATGTGGGGATTGAATACATAAATTTATAACAATATAATGCCATTATATTTCAAATGGCACATCACCAGAAATAGTTCGACTTTCAAACAGATTTAGCCTTGGTCTGTTGGTTAAGGCGTCTGACTGGAAATCAGATTCTCTATGGCAGCAGAGGTTCGAAACATATCTACTGCAAACGGAGATTGTTTTGCTTGAAATATATATTTTTTAATTAACAGCTCAGCCCAGAAATTTTTCCCAAATGTTGGGATTGAATACATAAATTTATAAAAATATAATGGCCTTATATTTCAACGCACGGCACATCACCAGAAATAGTTCAACTTTCAAACAGATTTAGCCTTGGTCTGTCTTTTAAGGCGTCTGACTCGAAATCAGATTAACTATGGCAGCGTAGGTTCGAAACCTACCTACTGCAAATGGCCATTGTTTTGCTTGAAATATATATTTTTTAATTAACAGCTCAGCCCAGAAATTTTTCTCAAATATGGGAATTAAATACATACATTTATAAAAATATAATGTCCTTATATTTCAACGCATGGCACATCACCAGAAATAGTTCGACTTTCAAACAGATTTAGGCTTGGTCTGTCGGTTAAGGCGTCTGACTAGAAATCAGATTCCCTATGGCAGCGTTGGTTCAAAACCTACCTGCTGTAAACGGCCATTGTTTTGCTTGAAATATATATTTTTTAATTAACTGCTCAGCCCAGAAATTTTTCTCAAATATGGGGATTGAATACATAAATTTATAAAAATATAATGTCCTTATATTTCAACGCATGGCACATCACCAGAAATAGTTCGACTTTCAAACAGATTTAGCCCTTGTCTGTCGGTTAATGCGTCCGACTAGAAATCAGATTTTCTATGGCAGCGTGGGTTCGAAACATACCTACTGCAAACGGCCATTGTTTTGCTTGAAATATATATTTTTTAATTAACAGCTCAGCCCAGAAATTTTTCTTAAATATGGGGATTGAATACATAAATTTATAAAAATATAATGGCCTTATATTTCAACGCATGGCACATCACCAGAAATAGTTCAACTTTCAAACAGATTTAGCCTTGGTGTGTCGGTTAAGGCTTCCGACTAGAAATCAGATTCTCTATGGCAGCGTAGGTTCGAAACCTACTGTAAACGGCCATTGTTTTGCTTGAAATATATATTTTTTAATTAACAGCTCATCCCAGAAATTTTTCTCAAATGTTTCAAACAGATTTAGCGTTGGTCTGTCGGTTAAGGCGTCTGACTGGAAATCAGATTCTCTATGGCAGCAGAGGTTCGAAACCTATCTACTGCAAACGGAGATTGTTTTGCTTGAAATATATATTTTTAAATTAACAGCTCAGCCCAGAAATTTTTTCCAAATGTTGGGATTGAATACATAAATTTATAAAAATATAATGGAATTATATTTCAACGCACGGCACATCACCAGAAATAGTTCGACTTTCAAACAGATTTAGCCTTGGTCTGTCGGTTAAGGCGTCCGACTAGAAATCAGATTCCCTATGGCAGCGTAGGTTCGAAACCTACCTACTGCAAACGTCCATTGTTTTGCTTGAAATATATATAAACATATATATTTCAACGCATCGCACATCACCAGAAATAGTTTTACTTTCAAACAGATTTAGCCTTGGTCGGTCGGTTAAGGCGTCTGACAAGAAATCAGATTCTCCATGGCAGCGTAGGTTCGAAACCTACCTACTGCAAACGACCATTGTTTTGCTTGAAATATATTATTTTTAGTTAAAAGCTCAGCCCAGAAATTTTTTTCAAATATGTGGATTGAGTACATAAATTTATAAAAATATAATGGCCTTATATTTCAACGCATGGCACATCACCAGAAATAGTTCGACTTTTAAACAGATTTAGCCTTGGTCTGTCGATTAAGGTGTCTGACTAGAAGTCAGATTCTTCATGGCAGCGTAGGTTCGAAATCTACCTACTGCAAACGGCCATTGTTTTGCTTGAAATATGTATTTTTTAATTAATAGTTCAGGCCAGAAATTTTTCTCAAATTTGGGGATTGAGTACATAAATTTATAAAAATATAATGGACTTATATTTCAACGCATGGCACATCACCAGAAATTATTTGACTTTCAAAAAGATTTAGCCTTGGTCGGTCGGTTAAGGCGTCTGACTAGAAATCAGATTGTCCATGGCAGCGTAGGTTCGAAACCTGCCTACCGCAAACGGATATTGTTTTGCATGAAATATATTTTTTTAAATTAGCAGCTCAATCCAGAAAATTTTATCAATTATGGGGATTGAGTGCGTAGGTTCGAAACCTACCTACTGCAAACGGCCATTGTTTTGCTTGAAATATATATTTTTTAATTAACAGCTCAGCCCAGAAATTTTTCCCAAATGTTGGGATTGAATACATAAATTTATAAAAATATAATGGCCCTATATTTCAACGCACGGCACATCACCAGAAATAGTTCAACTGTCAAACAGATTTAGCCTTGGTCTGTCTTTTAAGGCGTCTGACTCGAAATCAGATTAACTATGGCAGCGTAGGTTCGAAACCTACCTACTGCAAATAACCATTGTTTTGCTTGAAATATATATTTTTTAATTAACAGCTCAGCCCAGAAATTTTTCTCAAATATGGGAATTAAATACATACATTTATAAAAATATAATGTCCTTATATTTCAACGCATGGCACATCACCAGAAATAGTTCGACTTTCAAACAGATTTAGCCTTGGTCTGTCGGTTAAGGCGTCTGACCAGAAATCAGATTCCCTATGGCAGCGTTGGTTCAAAACCTACCTGCTGTAAACGGCCATTGTTTTGCTTGAAATATATATTTTTTAATTAACTGCTCAGCCCAGAAATTTTTCTCAAATATGGGGATTGAATACATAAATTTATAAAAATATAATGTCCTTATATTTCAACGCATGGCACATCACCAGAAATAGTTCGACTTTCAAACAGATTTAGCCTTGGTCTGTCGGTTAAGGCGTCTGACTAGAAATCAGATTCCCTATGGCAGCGTAGGTTCAAAACCTACCTGCTGTAAACGGCCATTGTTTTGCTTGAAATATATATTTTTTAATTAACAGCTCAGCCCAGAAATTTTTTTCAAATGTGGGGATTGAATACATAAATTTATAACAATATAATGCCCTTATATTTCAAATGGCACATCACCAGAAATTGTTCTACTTTCAAACAGATTTAGCCCTTGTCTGTCGGTTAAGGCGTCCGACTAGAAATCAGATTTTCTATGGCAGCGTGGGTTCGAAACATACCTACTGCAAACGGCCATTGTTTTGCTTGAAATATATATTTTTTAATTAACAGCTCAGCCCAGAAATTTTTCTTAAATATGGGGATTGAATACATAAATTTATAAAAATATAATGGACTTATGTTTCAACGCATGGCACATCACAAGAAATAGTTCGACTTTCAAACAGATTTAGCCTGGGTGTGTCGGTTAAGGCATCTGACTTAAAATCAGAATCTCTATGTCAGCGTAGGTTCGAAACCTACCTACTGCAAACGGCCATTGTTTTGCTTGAAATATATATTTTTTAATTAACAGCTCAGCCCAGAAATTTTTCTTAAATATGGGGATTGAGTACATAAATTTATAAAAATATAATGGACTTATATTTCAACGCATGGCACATCACCAGAAATATTTCGACTTTCAAACAGATTTAGCCTGGGTGTGTCGGTTAAGGCATCTGACTTAAAATCAGAATCTCTATGTCAGCGTAGGTTCGAAACCTACCTACTGCAAACGTCCATTGTTTTGCTTGAAATATATATAAACATATATATTTCAACGCATGGCACATCACCAGAAATAGTTTTACTTTCAAACAGATTTAGGCTTGGTCGGTCGGTTAAGGCGTCTGACTAGAAATCAGATTCTCCATGGCAGCGTAGGTTCGAAACCTACCTACTGCAAACGACCATTGTTTTGCTTGAAATATATTATTTTTAGTTAAAAGCTCTGCCCAGAAATTTTTTTCAAATATGTGGATTGAGTACATAAATTTATAAAAATATAATGGCCTTATATTTCAACGCATGGCACATCACCAGAAATAGTTCGACTTTCAAACAGATTTAGCCTTGGTCTGTCGATTAAGGTGTCTGACTAGAAGTCAGATTCTTCATGGCAGCGTAGGTTCGAAATCTACCTACTGCAAACGGCCATTGTTTTGCTTGAAATATGTATTTTTTAATTAATAGTTCAGGCCAGAAATTTTTCTCAAATTTGGGGATTGAGTACATAAATTTATAAAAATATAATGGACTTATATTTCAACGCATGGCACATCACCAGATATTATTTGACTTTCAAAAAGATTTAGCCTTGGTCGGTCGGTTAAGGCGTCTGACTAGAAATCAGATTGTCCATGGCAGCGTAGGTTCGAAACCTGCCTACCGCAAACGGATATTGTTTTGCTTGAAATATATTTTTTTAAATTAGCAGCTCAATCCAGAAAACTTTATCAATTATGGGGATTGAGTGCGTAGGTTCGAAACCTACCTACTGCAAACGGCCATTGTTTTGCTTGAAATATATATTTTTTAATTAACAGCTCAGCCCAGAAATTTTTTTCAAATTTGGGGATTGAGTGCATAAATTTATAACAATATAATGACCTTATATTTCAAATGGCACATCACCAGAAATAGTTCGACTTTCAAACAGATTTAGCCTTGGTCTGTCGGTTAAGGCGTCTGAGTAGAAATCAGATTCCCTATGGCGGCGTAGGGTCAAAACCTACCTGCTGTAAACGGCCATTGTTTTGCTTGAAATATATATTTTTTAATTAACAGCTCAGCCCAGAAATTTTTCTCAAATGTGGGGATTGAATACATAAATTTATAACAATATAATGCCATTATATTTCAAATGGCACATCACCAGAAATAGTTCGACTTTCAAACAGATTTAGCCTTGGTCTGTCGGTTAAGGCGTCTGACTGGAAATCAGATTCTCTATGGCAGCAGAGGTTCGAAACATATCTACTGCAAACGGAGATTGTTTTGCTTGAAATATATATTTTTTAATTAACAGCTCAGCCCAGAAATTTTTCCCAAATGTTGGGATTGAATACATAAATTTATAAAAATATAATGGCCTTATATTTCAACGCACGGCACATCACCAGAAATAGTTCAACTTTCAAACAGATTTAGCCTTGGTCTGTCAGTTAAGGCGTCCGACTTGAAATCAGATTCCCTATGGCAGCGTAGGTTCGAAACCTACCTACTGCAAACGGCCATTGTTTTGCTTGAAATATATATAAACATATATATTTCAACGCATGGCACATCACCAGAAATAGTTTTACTTTCAAACAGATTTAGCCTTGGTCGGTCGGTTAAGGCGTCTGACTAGAAATCAGATTCTCCATGGCAGCGTAGGTTCGAAACCTACCTGCTGCAAACGACCATTGTTTTGCTTGAAATATATTATTTTTAGTTAAAAGCTCAGCCCAGAAATTTTTTTCAAATATGAGAATTGAGTACATAAATTTATAAAAATATTATGGCCTTATATTTCAACGCATGGCACATCACCAGAAATAGTTCGACTTTCAAACAGATTTAGCCTTGGTCTGTCGATTAAGGTGTCTGACTAGAAGTCAGATTCTTCATGGCAGCGTAGGTTCGAAATCTACCTACTGCAAACGGCCATTGTTTTGCTTGAAATATGTATTTTTTAATTAATAGTTCAGGCCAGAAATTTTTCTCAAATTTGGGGATTGAGTACATAAATTTATAAAAATATAATGGACTTATATTTCAACGCATGGCACATCACCAGAAATTATTTGACTTTCAAAAAGATTTAGCCTTGGTCGGTCGGTTAAGGCGTCTGACTAGAAATCAGATTCTCCATGGCAGCGTAGGTTCGAAACCTACCTACTGCAAACGACCATTGTTTTGCTTGAAATATATTATTTTTAGTTAAAAGCTCAGCCCAGAAATTTTTTTCAAATATGTGGATTGAGTACATAAATTTATAAAAATATAATGGCCTTATATTTCAACGCATGGCACATCACCAGAAATAGTTCGACTTTCTAACAGATTTAGCTTTGGTCTGTCGATTAAGGTGTCTGACTAGAAGTCAGATTCTTCATGGCAGCGTAGGTTCGAAATCTACCTACTGCAAACGGCCATTGTTTTGCTTGAAATATGTATTTTTTAATTAATAGTTCAGGCCAGAAATTTTTCTCAAATTTGGGGATTGAGTACATAAATTTATAAAAATATAATGGACTTATATTTCAACGCATGGCACATCACCAGAAATTATTTGACTTTCAAAAAGATTTAGCCTTGGTCGGTCGGTTAAGGCGTCTGACTAGAAATCAGATTGTCCATGGCAGCGTAGGTTCGAAACCTGCCTACCGCAAACGGATATTGTTTTGCTTGAAATATATTTTTTTAAATTAGCAGCTCAATCCAGAAAATTTTATCAATTATGGGGATTGAGTGCGTAGGTTCGAAACCTACCTATTGCAAACGGCCATTGTTTTGCTTGAAATATATATTTTTTAAATAACAGCTCAGCCCAGAAATTTTTCTCAAATATGGGGATTGAATACATAAATTTATAACAATATAATGCCCTTATATTTCAAATGGCACATCACCAGAAATAGTTCGACTTTCAAACAGATTTAGCCTTGGTCTGTCGGTTAAGGCGTCTGACTGGAAATCAGATTCTCTATGGCAGCATAGATTCGAAACCTATCTACTGCAAACGGAGATTGTTTTGCTTGAAATATATATTTTTTAATTAACTGCTCAGCCCAGAAATTTTTCTCGAATTTGGTGATTGAGTGTATAAATTTATAACAATATAATGCCCTTATATTTCAAATGGCACATCACCAGAAATAGTTCGACTTTCAAACAGATTTAGCCTTGGTCTGTCGGTTAAGGCGTCTGTCTAGAAATCAGATTCTCCATGGCAGCGTAGGTTCGAAACCTACCTACTGCAAGCGACCATTTGTTTTGCTTGAAATATGATTTTTGTAATTAGCAGCTCAGTCCAGAAAATTTTGTCAATTATGGGGATTGAATGCATACATTTAAAACAATATAATGCCCTTATATTTCAAATGGCACATCACCAGAAATAGTTCGACTTTCAAACAGATTTAGCCTTGGTGTATCGGTTAAGGCGTCCGACTAGAAATCAGATTCTCTATGGCAGCGTAAGTTCGAATCCTACCTACTGTAAACGGCCATTGTTTTGCTTGAAATATATATTTTTTAATTAACAGCTCAGCCCAGAAATTTTTCTCAAATATGGGGATTAAATACATAAATTTATAAAAATATAATGGCCTTAAATTTCAACGCATGGCACATCACCAGAAATAGTTCAACTTTCAAACAGATTTAGCCTTGGTCTGTCTTTTAAGGCGTCTGACTCGAAATCAGATTAACTATGGCAGCGTAGGTTCGAAACCTACCTACTGCAAACGGCCATTGTTTTGCTTGAAATATATATTTTTTAATTAACAGCTCAGCCCAGAAATTTTTCTCAAATATGGGAATTAAATACATAAATTTATAAAAATATAATGTCCTTATATTTCAACGCATGGCACATCACCAGAAATAGTTCGACTTTCAAACAGATTTAGCCTTGGTCTGTCGGTTAAGGCGTCTGACTAGAAATCAGATTAACTATGGCAGCGTAGGTTCGAAACCTACCTACTGCAAACGGCCATTGTTTTGCTTGAAATATATATTTTTTAATTAACTGCTCAGCCCTGAAATTTTTCTCAAATATGGGGATTGAATACATAAATTTATAAAAATATAATGTCCTTATATTTCAACGCATAGCACATCACCAGAAATAGTTCGACTTTCAAACAGATTTAGCCTTGGTCTGTCGGTTAAGGCGTCTGACTAGAAATCAGATTCCCTATGGCAGCGTAGGTTCAAAACCTACCTGCTGTAAACGGCCATTGTTTTGCTTGAAATATATATTTTTTAATTAACAGCTCAGCCCAGAAATTTTTCTCAAATGTGGGGATTGAATACATAAATTTATAACAATATAATGCCCTTAAATTTCAAATGGCACATCACCAGAAATAGTTCTACTTTCAAACAGATTTAGCCCTGGTCTGTCGGTTAAGGCGTCTGACTAGAAATCAGATTCTCTATGGCAGCGTAGGTTCGAAACCTACCTACTGCAAACGGCCATTGTTTTGCTTGAAATATATTATTTTTAGATAAAAGCTCAGCCCAGAAATATTTCTTAAATATGGGGATTGAGTACATAAATTTATAAAAATATAATTTACTTATATTTCAACGCATGGCACATCACTAGAAATAGTTCGACTTTCAAACAGATTTAGCCTTGGTCTGTCGGTTAAGGCGTCTGACTTGAAATCAGATTCTCTATGGCAGTGTAGGTTCGAAACCTACCTACTGCAAACGGAAATTGTTTTGCTTGAAATATATATTTTTTAGTTAACAGCTCAGCCCAGAATATTTTCTAAAATATGGGGATGGAGTACTTAAATTTATAAAAATATAATGGCCTTATATTTCAATGCATAGCACATCACCAGAAATAGTTCGACTTTCAAACAGATTTAGCCTTGGTCTGTCGGTTAAGGCGTCTGACTAGAAATCAGATTCTCTATGGCAACGTAGGTTCGAAACCTACCTAATGCAAACGGCCATTGTTTTGGTTTAAATATATATTTTTTAATTAACAACTCAGCCCAGAAATTTTTTTCAAATATGGGGATTGAGTCCATAAATTTATAACAATATAATGCCCTTATATTTCAAATGGCACAACACCAGAAATAGTTCTACTTTCAAACAGATTTAGCCTTGGTCTGTCGGTTAAGGCGTCTGACTAGAAATCAGATTCTCCATGACAGCGTAGATTCGAAACCTACCTACTGCAAACGATTATTTGTTTTGCTTGAAATACATATTTTATAGTTAACAGCTCAGCCCAGAAATTTTTCTCAAATATTGGGATTGAGCGCATAAATTTATAAAAATATAATGGCCTTATATTTCAAACGCATAGCACATCACCAAAATAGTTCGACTTTCTAACAGATTTATCCTTGGTCTATCGGTTAAGGTGTCTGACTCGAAATTAGATTCTCTATGGCAGCGTAGGTTCGAATCCTACCTGCTGTTTTGCTTAATATATATATATTTTAATTAACAGCTCAGCTCAGAAATTTTTCTCAAATATGAAGTTGAGTGTATAAATTCAAACAGATTTAGCCTTGGTCTGTCGGTTAAGGCGTCTGACTAGAAATCAGATTCTCTGTCAGCATAGGTTCGAAACCTACCTACTGCAAACGACCATTTGTTTTGCTTGAAATAAAATTTTTGTAATTAGCAGCTCAGCCCAAAAAATGTGGTCAATTATTTGGATTGAGTGCATAAATTTATACCAACAAAATGCCCTTATATTTCAAAGCATGGCACATCACCAGAAATAGTTCGACTTTCAAACAGATTTAGCCTTGGTCTGTCGGTTAAGGCGTCTGACTTGAAATCAGATTCTCTATGGCAGTGTAGGTTCGAAACCTACCTACTGCAAACGGCCATTGTTTTGCTTGAAATATATATTTTTTAATTAACAGCTCAGCCCAGAAATTTTTCTCAAATGTGGGGATTGACTACATAAATTTAAAAAAAATATAATGGCCTTATATTTCAACGCATGGCACATCACCAGAAATAGTTCGACTTTCAAACAGATTTAGCCTTGGTCTGTCGGATAAGGCGTCTGACTAGAAATCCGATTCTCTATCAGCATAGGTTCGAAACCTACCTACTGCAAACGACCATTGTTTTGCTTCAAATATAATTTTTGTAATTAGCAGCTCAGCCAAGAAAATTTTGTCAATTATGGGGATTGAGTACATAAATTTATAAAAATATAATGGACTTATATTTCAACGCATGGCACATCACCAGAAATAGTTCTACTTTCAAACAGATTTAGCCCTGGTCTGTCGGTTAAGCCGCCTGACTAGAAATCAGATTCTCTATGGCAGCGAAGTTTCGAAACCCACCTACTAACAACGGCCATTGTTTTGCTTGAAATATATAATTTTTAATTAACAGCTCAGAACAGAAATTTTTCTTAAATATGGGGATTGAGTACATAAATTTATAAAAATATAATAGACTTATATTTCAAAGCATGGCACATCACCAGAAATAGTTCGACTTTCAAACAGATTAAGCC
The DNA here is from genome assembly GCF_029955315.1 of Cylas formicarius. Lineage (NCBI taxonomy): Eukaryota > Metazoa > Arthropoda > Insecta > Coleoptera > Brentidae > Cylas > Cylas formicarius. Next base: position 35,839,233 of record NW_026844334.1, on the reverse strand, counting down.
CTGGTCTGTCGGTTATGGCGTCTGACTACAAATCAGATTCTCTATTGCAGCGTAGGTTCGAAACCTACCTGCTGCAAACGATCATTGTTTAGCTTGAAATATAATTTTTGTAATTAGCAGCTCAGCCAAGAAAATTTTGTCAATTATCGGGATTGTTCGTTTTGCTTGAAATACATATTTTATAGTTAACAGCTCAGCCCAGAAATTTTTCTCAAATATTGGGATTGAGCGCATAAATTTATAAAAATATAATGGACTTATATTTCAACGCATGGCACATCACCAGAAATGGTTCTACTTTAAAACAGATTTAGCCTTGGTCTGTCGGTTAAGGCGTCTGACTAGAAATCAGATTCTCTATCAGCATAGGTTCGCCACTGCAAACGACCATTGTTTAGCTTGAAATATAATTCTCGTAAATAGCAGCTTATCCCCGAAAATTTTGTCAATCATGGGGATTGAGTTCATAAATTTAAAACAATATAATGCCCTTATATTTCAAATGGCACATCGCCACAAATAGTTCTACTTTCAAACAGATTTAGCCTTGGTCTGTCGGTTAAGGCGTCTGACTAGAAATCAGATTCTCTATGGCAGCGTAAGTTCGAAACCTACCTACTCCAAACGGCCATTGTTTTGCTGGAAATATATATTTTTTAATTAACAGCTCAGCTCAGAAATTTTTCTCAAATATGGGGTTGAGTGCATAAATTTATAAAAATATAATGGAATTTTATACCAGAAATAGTTCGACTTTCAAACAGATTTAGCCTTGGTCTGTCGGTTAAGGCGTCTGACTAGAAATCAGATCCTCCAAGCCAGCGTAGATTCGAAACCTACCGACTGCAAACGAAAATGTGTTTTGCTTGAAATATAATTTTTGTAATTAGCAGCTCAGCAAAAAAATGTGGTCAATTATGGGGATTGAGTGCATAAATTTATAACAACAAAATGCCCTTATATTTCAACGCATGGCACATCACCAGAAATGGTTCTACTTTAAAACAGATTTAGCCTTGGTCTGTCTGTTAAAGCGTCTGTCTAGAAATCAGATTCTACATGGCAGCGTAGGTTCGAAACCTACCTACTGCAAACGGCCATTGTTTTGCTTGAAATATATATTTTTTAATTAACAGCTCAGCCCAGAAATTTTTCCCCAATATGGGAATTCAGTACATAAATTTATAAAAATATAATGGACTTATATTTCAACGCATGGCACATCACCAGAAATAGTTCTACTTTCAAACAGATTTAGCCCTGGTCTGTCGGTTAAGCCGCCTGACTAGAAATCAGATTCTCTATGGCAGCGAAGTTTCGAAACCCACCTACCAACAACGGCCATTGTTTTGCTTGAAATATATAATTTTTAATTAACAGCTCAGAACAGAATTTTTTCTTAAATATGGGGATTGAGTACATAAATTTATAAAAATATAATAGACTTATATTTCAAAGCATGGCACATCACCAGAAATAGTTCGACTTTCAAACAGATTAAGCCCTGGTCTGTCGGTTATGGCGTCTGACTACAAATCAGATTCTCTATTGCAGCGTAGGTTCGAAACCTACCTGCTGCAAACGAACATTGTTTAGCTTGAAATATAATTTTTGTAATTAGCAGCTCAGCCAAGAAAATTTTGTCAATTATCGGGATTGTTTGTTTTGCTTGAAATACATATTTTATAGTTAACAGCTCAGCCCAGAAATTTTTCTCAAATATTGGGATTGAGCGTATAAATTTATAAAAATATAATGGACTTATATTTCAACGCATGGCACATCACCAGAAATGGTTCTACTTTAAAACAGATTTAGCCTTGGTCTGTCGGTTAAGGCGTCTGACTAGAAATCAGATTCTCTATCAGCATAGGTTCGCCACTGCAAACGACCATTGTTTAGCTTGAAATTTAATTCTCGTAAATAGCAGCTTATCCCCGAAAATTTTGTCAATCATGGGGATTGAGTTCATAAATTTAAAACAATATAATGCCCTTATATTTCAAATGGCACATCACCACAAATAGTTCTACTTTCAAACAGATTTAGAGTTGGTCTGTCGGTTAAGGCGTCTGACTAGAAATCAGATTCTCTATGGCAGCGTAAGTTCGAAACCTACCTACTCCAAACGGCCATTGTTTTGCTGGAAATATATATTTTTTAATTTACAGCTCAGCTCAGAAATTTTTCTCAAATATGGGGTTGAGTGCATAAATTTATAAAAATATAATTCAATTTTATACCAGAAATAGTTCGACTTTCAAACAGATTTAGCCTTGGTCTGTCGGTTAAGGCGTCTGACTAGAAATCAGATCCTCCATGGCAGCGTAGATTCGAAACCTACCTACTGCAAACGAAAATGTGTTTTGCTTGAAATATAATTTTTGTAATTAGCAGCTCAGCAAAAAAATGTGGTCAATTATGGGGATTGAGTCAATAAATTTATAACAATATAATGCCCTTATATTTCAAATGGCACATGTCCAGAAATAGTTCGACTTTCAAACAGATTTAGCCTTGGTCTGTCGGTTAAGGCGTCTGACTAGAAATCAGATTCTCTGTCAGCATAGGTTCGAAACCTACCTACTGCAAACGACCATTTGTTTTGCTTGAAATATAATTTTGGTAATTAGCAGCTCAGCCCAAAAAATGTGGTCAATTATGGGGATTGAGTGCATAAATTTATAAAAATATAATGGACTTATATTTCAACGCATGGCACATCACCAGAAATAGTTCGACTTTCAAGCAGATTAAGCCTTGGTGTGTCGGTTAAGGCGTCCGACTAGAAATCAGATTCTCTATGGCAGCGTAGGTTCGAAACCTACCTACTGTAAACGGCCATTGTTTTGCTTGAAATATATATTTTTTAATTAACAGCTCAGCCCAGAAATTTTTCTCAAATATGGGGATTAAATACATAAATTTATAAAAATATAATGGCCTTAAATTTCAACGCATGCCACATCACCAGAAATAGTTCAACTTTCAAACAGATTTAGCCTTGGTCTGTCTTTTAAGGCGTCTGACTCGAAATCAGATTAACTATGGCAGCGTATTTTCGAAACCTACCTACAGCAAACGGCCATTGTTTTGCTTGAAATATATATTTTTTAATTAACAGCTCAGCCCAGAAATTTTTCTCAAATATGGGAATTAAATACATACATTTATAAAAATATAATGTCCTTATATTTCAACGCATGGCACATCAGCAGAAATAGTTCGACTTTCAAACAGATTTAGCCTTGGTCTGTCGGTTAAGGCGTCTGACTAGAAATCAGATTTCCTATGGCAGCGTTGGTTCAAAACCTACCTGCTGTAAACGGCCATTGTTTTGCTTGAAATATATATTTTTTAATTAACTGCTCAGCCTAGAAATTTTTGTCAAATATGGGGATTGAATACATAAATTTATAAAAATATAATGTCCTTATATTTCAACGCATGGCACATCACCAGAAATAGTTCGACTTTCAAACAGATTTAGCCTTGGTCTGTCGGTTAAGGCGTCTGACTAGAAATCAGATTCCCTATGGCAGCGTAGGTTCAAAACCTACCTGCTGTAAACGGCTATTGTTTTGCTTGAAATATATATTTTTTAATTAACAGCTCAGCCCAGAAATTTTTCTCAAATATGGGAATTAAATACATACATTTATAAAAATATAATGTCCTTATATTTCAACGCATGGCACATCACCAGAAATTGTTCGACTTTCCAACAGATTTAGCCTTGGTCTGTCGGTTAAGGCGTCTGACTAGAAATCAGATTCCCTATGGCAGCGTAGGTTCAAAACCTACCTGCTGTAAACGGCTATTGTTTTGCTTGAAATATATATTTTTTAATTAACAGCTCAGCCCAGAAATTTTTCTCAAATGTGGGGATTGAATACATAAATTTATAACAATATAATGCCCTTATATTTTAAATGGCACATCACCAGAAATAATTCTACTTTCAAACAGATTTAGCCCTTGTCTGTCGGTTAAGGCGTCCGTCTAGAAATCAGATTTTCTATGGCAGCGTGGGTTCGAAACATACCTACTGCAAACGGCCATTGTTTTGCTTGAAATATATATTTTTTAATTAACAGCTCAGCCCAGAAATTTTTCTTAAATATGGGGATTGAATACATAAATTTATAAAAATATAATGGCCTTATATTTCAACGCATGGCACATCACCAGAAATAGTTCAACTTTCAAACAGATTTAGCCTTGGTGTGTCGGTTAAGGCGTCCGACTAGAAATCAGATTCTCTATGGCAGCGTAGGTTCGAAACCTACCTACTGTAAACGGCCATTGTTTTGCTTGAAATATATATTTTTTAATTAACAGCTCATCCCAGAAATTTTTCTCAAATGTGGGGATTGAATTCATAAATTTATAAAAATATAATGGCCTTATATTTCAACGCAAGGCACATTACCAGAAATAGTTCGACTTTCAAACAGATTTAGCCTTGGTCTGTCGGTTAAGGCGTCTGTCTAGAAATCAGATTCCCTATGGCAGCGTAGGTTCAAAACCTACCTGCTCTAAACGGCCATTGTTTTGCTTGAAATATATATTTTTTAATTAACAGCTCAGCCCAGAAATTTTTCTCAAATGTGGGGATTGAATACATAAATTTATAACAATATAATGCCATTATATTTCAAATGGCACATCACCAGAAATAGTTCGACTTTCAAACAGATTTAGCCTTGGTCTGTCGGTTAAGGCGTCTGACTGGAAATCAGATTCTCTATGGCGGCAGAGGTTCGAAACCTATCTACTGCAAACGGAGATTGTTTTGCTTGAAATATATATTTTTTAATTAACAGCTCAGCCCAGAAATTTTTCCCAAATGTTGGGATTGAATACATAAATTTATAAAAATACAATGGCCTTATATTTCAACGCACGGCACATCACCAGAAATAGTTCGACTTTCAAACAGATTTAGCCTTGGTCTGTCAGTTAAGGCGTCCGACTAGAAATCAGATTCCCTATGGCAGCGTAGGTTCGAAACCTACCTACTGCAAACGGCCATTGTTTTGCTTGAAATATATATAAACATATATATTTCAACGCATGGCACATCACCAGAAATAGTTTTACTTTCAAACAGATTTAGCCTTGGTCGGTCGGTTAAGGCGTCTGACTAGAAATCAGATTCTCCATGGCAGCGTAGGTTCGAAACCTACCTACTGCAAACGACCATTGTTTTGCTTGAAATATAAATTTTTTAATTAACAGCTCAGCCCAGAAATTTTTTTCAAATATGTGGATTGAGTATATAAATTTAAAACAATATAATGCCCTTATATTTCAAATGGCACATCACCAGAAATAGTTCGACTTTCAAACAGATTTAGCCTTGGTGTGTCGGTTAAGGCGTCCGACTAGAAATCAGATTCCCTATGGCAGCGTAGGTTCAAAACCTACCTACTGCAAACGGCCATTGTTTTGCTTGAAATATATATTTTTTAATTAACTGCTCAGCCCTGAAATTTTTCTCAAATATGGGGATTGAATACATAAATTTATAAAAATATAATGTCCTTATATTTCAACGCATGGCACATCACCAGAAATAGTTCGACTTTCAAACAGATTTATTTAGCCTTGGTCTGTCGGTTAAGGCGTCTGACTAGAAATCAGATTCCCTATGGCAGCGTAGGTTCAAAACCTACCTGCTGTAAACGGCCATTGTTTTGCTTGAAATACATATTTTTTAATTAACAGCTCAGCCCAGAAATTTTTCTCAAATGTGGGGATTGAATACATAAATTTATAACAATATAATGTCCTTATATTTCAAATGGCACATCACCAGAAATAGTTCTACTTTCAAACAGATTTAGCCCTGGTCTGTCGGTTAAGGCGTCCGACTAGAAATCAGATTCTCTATGGCAGCGTGGGTTCGAAATATGCCTACTGCAAACGGCCATTGTTTTGCTTGAAATATATATTTTTTAATTAACAGCTCATCCCAGAAATTTTTCTCAAATATGGGGATTGAATACATAAATTTATAAAAATATAATGGCCTTAAATATCAACGCATGGCACATCACCAGAAATAGTTTGACTTTCAAACAGATTTAGCCTTGGTCTGTCGGTTAAGGCGTCTGACTAGAAATCAGATTCCCTATGGCAGCGTAGGTTCAAAACCTACCTGCTCTAAACGGCCATTGTTTTGCTTGAAATATATATTTTTTAATTAACAGCTCAGCCCAGAAATTTTTCTCAAATGTGGGGATTGAATACATAAATTTATAACAATATCTTCTTCTTCACGTGTCATCTCCGCTGCGAAGGTTGGCAATCATCAATGCAATTCGTATCCTTGAGACTGCAGCACGAAACAATTGGTTGGAGTTACATCCAAACCATTCTCTCAGATTACGCAACCATGACATCCTTCTCCTTCCGATACTCCGTTTACCTTGGATTTTACCTTGCATATTCAGTTGTAGCAATTTATATTTTTCTCCGCGTGTAATATGCCCCAGATACTGCAATTTTCTTATTTTGACCGTATCCATTATTTCACGTTGCTTGTCCATCCTCACAAGTACTTGTTCGTTTGTCATTCTGTCCGTCCAGGATATCCTTAAAATTCTTCGGTACGTCCACATCTCAAAAGCTTCTAGTTTATTCAGGCATTGTTTATTCAAAGTCCAGGCCTCCACGCCATACAAGAGGACCGAGAAAACATAGCATTTAAGCATCCTCACTCTCAAACTTAAGCTCAAATCCCTGCTGCACAACAATTTCCTCATATTATTAAAAGCACTTCTGGACTTTTCTATTCTTATTCTGATTTCTTTGGAATAGTCATTTGTCTCGTTAATGTTCGTCCCCAGATAATTATAATTCCTTACTTGTTCTATCTGTTCATTCTTTATATAAAGGTTTGTATTGATAATAGATTTTTTTGTAATTATCATAAATTTAGTTTTCTTTGTATTGAGTGATAGCCCAAACTCTTCGCTTACTTCTACAATTTTGTTCGTAATTCTCTGTAGATCATCCATATTTTCTGCTATTAGCGCGGTGTCATCGGCATATCTAATATTACAAACGGGTAAGCCATTAATCTTTACTCCACCTGTTTCATCTTGGAGTGCTGTCTTAAATATTTCTTCGGAGTATAGGTTGAACAGAGATGGTGATAAGACACATCCCTGTCTAACACCTCTTTTTATTTTTATTCTGTCTGTCACCTCATTGTGTACCCTTATCACGGCCTCTTGTTGGTAATACAAATTATTTATTATTCTTATGTCTCTAGAGTCAATGTTTTTACTTTTAAGCAGTCTTATGAGTGTTTTATGTTGGACGGTGTCAAATGCCTTATTGTAGTCCAGAAAACAAACGTACACATCCTGATTTACATCTAAGCACAGCTGCGTTAATACGTTGAAGGCAAACAGTGCTTCTCTAGTCCCTAGTCTATTCCTAAAGCCGAACTGCGTATCCTCAATATCTATTTCTAACTTTTTATATATTCTGCGATGGATGATTTTCAGAAGTACCTTAAGTATGTGACACATTAAGCTGATGGTACGATGGTCCGAGCACTGTCTTGCGTTGGTCTTTTTGGGGATAGTTATAAATGTTGATTGTAGCCACTCTTTCGGTAAAATTCCAGTTTTGTATACACTGTTGAAGAGATGTGTTAGAAGATGTATGTTATGATTGTCAATGAGTTTAAGAACTTCTGCTGGTATTTCATCCAGTCCCGTAGCTTTCCCGGTTTTCATTTCCTTGATGATGTGTTCTACTTCGTCCTTCGTTATTTCTGGTCCAATATCATCACATACATACTCACTACTTTCTTCATCTCGCTGATCTTCGTACAGTTGTTCTACATAGTTTTTCCATACTTTCAATTTTTCTTTTGTGTCCATAATAATATCTCCATTTTCATCCACCAGCAAGTTGTTATTGTAATTGCGTTTGTTGGTTAACTCTTTAATTCTCTTGTGCGCATTGAAACCATCATGTTTACTTTGTAATTTCTCGATTTCCTCACACTTTTCCCTGTGCCAGTTTTCTTTGGCTTCCCTAATTTTACTTCTGATCTTGCTTTGTAGATATCGGTATTTTTGTTGATCTTTGTTTCTGTATGTTCTTCTCTCGTCCATGAGACCTAATATTTCAGTTGTCATCCATTCCTTTCTTACCTCTGTTTTCTTACTAAGTTGTTCCTTGCATGTTTTTAGTATTTCTGTTTTAAACTGGAGCCAGTTATTGTTTATATGTTCTTCATTGTTATTTTCTATGCATTGCAAGGTTTGCAATGCCCCATTTATCTTATTTTTCACTCTTTCCCTTGTTTCTGGATTACGCAATTGATTAGTGTCAATTGTATCTTTCTTTGTTCTATGGTCAATTCTTTTTAATTTTATCCTTACTTTTGCAATTAGTGGGTTATGGTTAGAGGGTATATCTGCACCCGGATATGTTTTAACTGACATTATACCATTCCTGTATCTTTCATTGATCATTAAATAATCTATCTGGTTTCTAACTATTTTCTCTTTGCTATCTTGTGGTGATATCCATGTATATAAACGTCTATTAGGTAATTGAAAGCATGTGTTTGTGATAACCATATTTTTCTCTTGGCAGAATTGTACTAACCTTTCACCTCTGTCGTTCCTTTCCCCCAGACCGAAGTTTCCCATTAGATTATTTGTCTTTCCTTTACCAACTTTAGCATTTAGGTCACCCATTATTATTGTTACATCTTTTGCTTTGACTTGTTTCAGTATTTCGTTTATTTGTTCATAAAACATTTCTACTTCCTGATCATCTTTGTCTGCTGTTGGCGCATATACTTGGATTACGTTCATCCTTCCTATGTTCATCCTAAATTGTAGTAACATTACACGTTCTGACAGTGGTACGAAGTTCAGAACATATCGGGAAACATTTTTGTTGATTATTATGCCTACTCCATGTCGGTGCTGAGGGTCGGAGCTACCTGAGTAATATATTAGATGTTGATCTTTCAACTGACATTCTCCACTTCCCGGCCAACGCGTTTCGCTTACACCTAGGATATTGATGTTCATTCTTTGCATTTCCTGGACAATATTATGTGCTTTTCCGGGTTCATACATGCTAGTGACATTCCATGTTCCAATCTTATATGTTTGTTTACTAGTCATTTGACAGGGTTTTCGCATGTTGACGACCTGAGAGGCCCTGTTTCCCCTCCTGCCGGATCTTGACTTCCGAATATCATGATCAGGAAGGTCTTTGGTCTGGTTTATTGCCATGATGATTTTACTAGAGATATCCTATAGGATCTTTACTGTAGTGGCTTCTCCTTTCCTTCTACACCCCAACGCCGTTGACCATCTTAGTGGTTCTTCCGCCTTCGGGGCCAATTTCTCAACCCCAGGACAATGAGTTGCCCTTCCAGTTGCTGGTTCCTCCACCCGAAACTGTTCACCAGCAACTGGGGGACTACTTATACCGGTAGTCACTCGGTCGCCATATCCTCGTCAGTTGAAACAGGGTGCGCCGTACAACTTATGTTGTAACTCGTGAAGGTGAGGTTGGCATTTGTATGCGGGAGGCTATATATTCGCACCACATACCTTACACCCCTTACAATATAATGCCCTTATATTTCAAATGGCACATCACCAGAAATAGTTCGACTTTCAAACAGATTTAGCCTTGGTCTGTCGGTTAAGGCGTCTAACTGGAAATCAGATCCTCTATGGCAGCATAGGTTGCTTGAAATATATATTTTTTAATTAACAGCTCACCCCAGAAATTTTTCTCAAATTTGGGGATTGAGTGCATAAATTTATAACAATATAATGCCCTTATATTTCAAATGGCACATCACCAGAAATAGTTCTACTTTCAAACAGATTTAGCCCTGGTCAGTCGATTAAGGCGTCCGACTAGAAATCAGATTCTCTATGGCAGCGTGGGTTCGAAACCTACCTACTGCAAAGGGCCATTGTTTTGCTTGAAATATATATGTTTTAGTTAACAGCTCAGCCCAGAAATTTTTCTCAAATGTGGGAATTGAATACATAAATTCATAAAAATATAATGGCCTTATATTTCAACGCATGGCACATCACCAGAAATAGTTCGACTTTCAAACAGATTTAGCATTGGTCTGTCGGTTAAAGCGTCCGGCTAGAAATCAGATTTTCTATGGCAGCGTAGGTTCGAAACCTACCTACTGCAAACGGCCATTGTTTTGCTTGAAATATATATTTTTTAATTAACAGCTCAGCCCAGAAATTTTTCTCAAATATGGGGATTAAATACATAAATTTATAAAAATATAATGGCCTTAAATTTCAACGCATGGCACATCACCAGAAATAGTTCAACTTTCAAACAGATTTAGCCTTGGTCTGTCTTTTAAGGCGTCTGACTCGAAATCAGATTAACTATGGCAGCGTAGGTTCGAAACCTACCTACTGCAAACGGCCATTGTTTTGCTTGAAATATATATTTTTTAAATAACAGCTCCGCCCAGAAATTTTTCTCAAATATGGGAATTAAATACATAAATTTATAAAAATATAATGTCCTTATATTTCAACGCATGGCACATCACCAGAAATAGTTCGACTTTCAAACAGATTTAGCCTTGGTCTGTCGGTTAAGGCGTCTGACTAGAAATCAGATTAACTATGGCAGCGTAGGTTCGAAACCTACCTACTGCAAACGGCCATTGTTTTGCTTGAAATATATATTTTTTAATTAACTGTTCAGCCCTGAAGTTTTTCTCAAATATGGGGATTGAATACATAAATTTATAAAAATATAATGTCCTTATATTTCAACGCATGGCACATCACCAGAAATAGTTCTACTTTCAAACAGATTTAGCCCTGGTCTGTCGGTTAAGGCGTCCGACTAGAAATCAGATTCTCTATGGCAGCGTGGGTTCGAAATATACCTACTGCAAATGGCACATCACCAGAAATAGTTCGACTTTCAAACAGATTTAGCCTTGGTCTGTCGGTTAAGGCGTCTGACTAGAAATCAGATTCCCTATTGCAGCGTAGGTTCAAAACCTACCTGCTGTAAACGGCCATTGTTTTGCTTGAAATATATATATTTTTAATTAACAGCTCAGCCCAGAAATTTTTCTCAAATGTGGGGATTGAATACATAAATTTATAACAATATAATGCCCTTATATTTCAAATGGCACATCACCAGAAATAGTTCGACTTTCAAACAGATTTTGCCTTGGTCTGTCGGTTAAGGCGTCTGACTGGAAATCAGATTCTCTATGGCAGCATAGGTTGCTTGAAATATATATTTTTTAATTAACAGCTCACCCCAGAAATTTTTCTCAAATTTGGGGATTGAGTGCATAAATTTATAACAATATAATGCCCTTATATTTCAAATGGCACATCACCAGAAATAGTTCTACTTTCAAACAGATTTAGCCCTGGTCTGTCGATTAAGGCGTCCGACTAGAAATCAGATTCTCTATGGCAGCGTGGGTTCGAAACCTACCTACTGCAAAGGGCCATTGTTTTGCTTGAAATATATATGTTTTAGTTAACAGCTCAGCCCAGAAATTTTTCTCAAATGTGGGAATTGAATACATAAATTCATAAAAATATAATGGCCTTATATTTCAACGCATGGCACATCACCAGAAATAGTTCGACTTTCAAACAGATTTAGCATTGGTCTGTCGGTTAAAGCGTCCGGCTAGAAATCAGATTTTCTATGGCAGCGTAGGTTCGAAACCTACCTACTGCAAACGGCCATTGTTTTGCTTGAAAAATATATTTTTTAATTAACTGCTCAGCCCTGAAATTTTTCTCAAATATGGGGATTGAATACATAAATTTATAAAAATATAATGTCCTTATATTTCAACGCATGGCACATCACCAGAAATAGTTCTACTTTCAAAGAGATTTAGCCCTGGTCTGTCGGTTAAGGCGTCCGACTAGAAATCAGATTCTCTATGGCAGCGTGGGTTCGAAATATACCTACTGCAAATGGCACATCACCAGAAATAGTTCGACTTTCAAACAGATTTAGCCTTGGTCTGTCGGTTAAGGCGTCTGACTAGAAATCAGATTCCCTATGGCAGCGTAGGTTCAAAACCTACCTGCTGTAAACGGCCATTGTTTTGCTTGAAATATATATATTTTTAATTAACAGCTCAGCCCAGAAATTTTTCTCAAATGTGGGGATTGAATACATAAATTTATAACAATATAATGCCCTTATATTTCAAATGGCACATCACCAGAAATAGTTCGACTTTCAAACAGATTTAGCCTTGGTCTGTCGGTTAAGGCGTCTGACTGGAAATCAGATTCTCTATGGCAGCATAGGTTGCTTGAAATATATATTTTTTAATTAACAGCTCACCCCAGAAATTTTTCTCAAATTTGGGGATTGAGTGCATAAATTTATAACAATATAATGCCCTTATATTTCAAATGGCACATCACCAGAAATAGTTCAACTTTCAAACAGATTTAGGCCTGGTCTGTCGATTAAGGCGTCCGACTAGAAATCAGATTCTCTATGGCAGCGTGGGTTCGAAACCTACCTACTGCAAAGGGCCATTGTTTTGCTTGAAATATATATGTTTTAGTTAACAGCTCAGCCCAGAAATTTTTCTCAAATGTGGGGATTGAATACATAAATTCATAAAAATATAATGGCCTTATATTTCAACGCATGGCACATCACCAGAAATAGTTCGACTTTCAAACAGATTTAGCATTGGTCTGTCGGTTAAAGCGTCCGGCTAGAAATCAGATTTTCTATGGCAGCGTAGGTTCGAAACCTACCTACTGCAAACGGCCATTGTTTTGCTTGAAATATATATTTTTTAATTAACAGCTCAGTCCAGAAATTTTTCTCAAATGTGGGGATTTATAAAAATATAATGGCCTTATATTTCAACGCATGACAGATCACCAGAAATAGTTCGACTTTCAAACAGATTTAGCCTTGGTCTGTCGTTTAAGGCGTCTGATTAGAAGTCAGATTATTCATGGCTGCGTAGGTTCGAAACCTACCTACTGCAAACGGCCAATGTTTTGCTTGAAATATATATTTTTTAATTAACAGCTCAGCCCAGAAATTTTTCTCAAATGTGGGGATTGAATGCATACATTTATAAAAATATAATGGCCTTATATTTCAACGCATGGCACATTACCAGAAATATTTCGACTTTCAAACAGATTTAGCCTTGGTCTGTCGGTTAAGGCGTCTGAATAGAAATCAGATTCTCCATGGCAGCGTAGGTTTGAAACGGACCTACTGCAAACGCCCAGATTCTCCATGGCAGCGTAAGTTCGAAACCTACCTACTGCAAACGCCCATTGTTTTGCTTGAAATATATATTTTTTAAATAACAGCTCAGCCCAGAAATTTTTCTCAAATATGGGGATTGAGTACATTAATTTATTAAAATATAATGGACTTATATTTCAACGCCTGGCACATCACCAGAAATAGCTTTACTTTCAAACAGATGTAGCCTTGGTCGGTCGGTTAAGGCGTCTGACTAGAAATCAGATTCTCCATGGCAGCGTACGGCCATTGTTTTGCTTGAAATATATATTTTTTAATTAACAGCTCAGCCCAGAAATTTTTCTCAAATGTGGGGATTGAATACATAAATTTATAACAATATAAAGCCCTTATATTTCAAATGGCACATCACCAGAAATAGTTCTACTTTCAAACAGATTTAGCCCTGGTCTGTCGGTTAAGGCGTCCGACTAGATATCAGATTCTCTATGGCAGCGTGGGTTCGAAATATACCTACTGCAAACGGCCATTGTTTTGCTTGAAATATATATTTTTTAATTAACAGCTCATCCCAGAAATTTTTCTCAAATGTGGGGATTGAATGCATAAATTTATAAAAATATAATGGACTTATATTTCAACGCATGGCACATTACCAGAAATAGTTCGACTTTCACACAGATTTAGCCTTGGTCTGTCGGTTAAGGCGTCCGACTAGAAATCAGATTCTCCATGGTAGCGTAGGTTCAAAACCTACCTGCTGTAAACGGCCATTGTTTTGCTTGAAATACATATTTTTTAATTAACAGCTCAGCCCAGAAATTTTTCTCAAATGTGGGGATTGAATACATAAATTTTTAACAATATAAAGCCCTTATATTTCAAATGGCACATCACCAGAAATAGTTCTACTTTCAAACAGATTTAGCCCTGGTCTGTCGGTTAAGGCGTCCGACTAGAAATCAGATTCTCTATGGCAGCGTGGGTTCGAAATATACCTACTGCAAACGGCCATTGTTTTGCTTGAAATATATATTTTTTAATTAACAGCTCATCCCAGAAATTTTTCTCAAATGTGGGGATTGAATGCATAAATTTATAAAAATATAATGGACTTATATTTCAACGCATGGCACATTACCAGAAATAGTTCGACTTTCACACAGATTTAGCCTTGGTCTGTCGGTTAAGGCGTCCGACTAGAAATCAGATTCTCCATGGTAGCGTAGGTTCGAAACCTACCTACTGCAAACGGCCATTATTTTTCTTGAGATATATATTTTTTAATTAACAGCGCAGCCCAGAAATTTTTCTCAAATATGGGGATTGAGTACATAGATTTATAAAAATATAATGGACTTATATTTCAAGGCATAGCACATCACCAGAAATAGTTTTACTTTCAAACAGATTTAGCCTTGGTCTGTCGGTTAAGGCGTCCGACTGGAAATCAGATTCCCTATGGCAGCGTAGGTTCGAAACCTACCTACTGCAAACGGATATTGTTTTGCTTGAAATATAATTTTTTAACTTAGCAGCTCAATCCAGAAAATTTTGTCAATTTTCGGGATTGAGTGCGTAGGTTCGAAATCTACCTACTGCAAACAGCCATTGTTTTCCTTGAAATATATATTTTTTAATTAACAGTTCAGCCCAGAAATTTTTCTCAAATATGGGGATTGAATACATAAATTTATAAAAATATAATGGCCTTATATTTCAACGCATGGCACATCACCAGAAATAGTTCGACTTTCAAACAGATTTAGCCTTGGTCTGTCGGTTAAGGCGTCCGACTGGAAATCAGATTCCCTATGGCAGCGTAGGTTCGAAACCTACCTACTGCAAACGGCCATTGTTTTGCTTGAATAATATATTTTTTAATTAACAGCTCAGCCCAGAAATTTTTCCCAAATGTTGGGATTGAATTATAAAAATATAATGGCCTTATATTTCAACGCATGGCACATCACCAGAAATAGTTCGACTTTCAAACAGATTTAGCCTTGGTCTGTCGGTTAAGGCGTCCGACTGGAAATCAGATTCCCTATGGCAGCGTAGGTTCGAAACCTACCCACTGCAAACGGCCATTGTTTTGCTTGAAATATGTATTTTTTAATTAATAGTTCAGGCCAGAAATTTTTCTCAAATTTGGGGATTGAGTACATAAATTTATAAAAATATAATGGACTTATATTTCAACGCATGGCACATCACCAGAAATAATTTTACTTTCAAAAAGATTTAGCCTTGGTCGGTCGGTTAAGGCGTCTGACTAGAAATCAGAAACCTACCTACTGCAAACGGATATTGTTTTGCTTGAAATATATTTTTTTAAATTAGCAGCTCAATCCAGAAACTTTTGTCAATTATGGGGATTGAGTGCGTAGGTTCGAAACCTACCTACTGCAAACGGCCATTATTTTGCTTGAAATATATATTTTTTAATTAACAGCTCAGCCCAGAAATTTAACTCAAATGTGGGGATTGAATACATAAATTTATAAAAATATAATGGCCTTATATTTCAACGCATGGCACATTACCAGAAATAGTTCGACTTTCAAACAGATTTAGCCTTGGTCTCTCGGTTAAGGCGTTTGACTATAGGTCAGATTCTCCATGGCAGCGTAGGTTCGAAACCTACTTACTGCAAACGCCCATTGTTTTGCTTGAAATATATATTTTTTAAATAACAGCTCAGCCCAGAAATTTTTCTCAAATATGGGGATTGAGTACATAAATTTATAAAAATATAATGGACTTATATTTCAACGCCTGGCACATCACCAGAAATAGCTTTACTTTCAAACAGATTTAGTCTTGGTCGGTCGGTTAATGCGTCTGACTAGAAATCAGATTCTCCATGGCAGCGTAGGTTCGAAACCTACCTACTGCAAACGGCAATTGTTTTGCTTGAAATATATATTTTTGTAATTTGCAGCTCAGTCCAGAAAATTTTGTCAATTAAGGGAATTGAGTGCATACATTTATAAAAATATAATGGACTTATATTTCAACGCATGGCACATTACCAAAAATAGTTCGACTTTCAAACAGATTTAGCCTTGGTCTGTCGGTTAAGGCGTCTGACTAGAAGTCAGATTCTTCATGGCAGCGTAGGTTCGAAAAATACCTACTGCAAACGGACATTGTTTTGCTTGAAATATATATTTTTTAATTAACAGCTCAGCCCAGAAATTTTTCTCAAATGTGGGGATTGAAAACATAAATTTATAAAAACAAAATGGCCTTATATTTCAACGCATGGCACATTACCAGAAATAGTTCGACTTTCAAATAGATTTAGCCTTGGTCTGTCGATTAAGGCATCTGACTAGAAATCAGATTCTCCATGGCGGCGTAGGTTCGAAACCTACCTACTGCAAACGGCCATTATTTTTCTTGAGATACATATTTTTTAATTAACAGCTCAGCCCAAATGTTTTCTCAAATATGGGGATTGAGTACATAAATTTATAAAAATATAATGGACTTATATTTCAACGCATGGCACATCACCAGAAATAGTTCGACTTTCAAACAGATTTTGCCTTGGTCTGTCGGTTAAGGCGTCTGACTAGAAGTCAAATTCTTCATGGCAGCGTAGGTTCGAAACCTACCTACTGCAAACGGCCATTGTTTTGCTTGAAATATATATTTTTTAATTAATAGCTCAGGCCAGAAATTTTTCTCAAATATGGGGATTGAGTACATAAATTTATAAAAATATAATGGACTTATATTTCAACGCATGGCACATCACCAGAAATAGTTCGACTTTCAAACAGATTTAGCCTTGGTCTGTCGGTTAAGGCGTCTGACTAGAAGTCAGATTCCCTATGGCAGCGTAGGTTCGAAACTTACCTACTGCAAACGGCCATTGTTTTGCTTGAAATATATATTTTTTAATTAACAACTCAGCCCAGAAATTTTTCCCAAATGTTGGGATTGAATACATAAATTTATAAAAATATAATGGCCTTATATTTCAACGCATGGCACATCACCAGAAATAGTTCGACTTTCAAACAGATTTAGCCTTGTTCTGTCGGTTAGGGCGTCCGACTAGAAATCAGATTCCCTATGGCAGCGTAGGTTCGAAACCTACCTACTGCAAACGGCCATTGTTTTGCTTGAAATATATATTTTTTAATTAATAGCTCAGGCCAGAAATTTTTCTCAAATATGGGGATTGAGTACATAAATTTATAAAAATATATTGCACTTATATTTCAACGCAAGGCACATCACCAGAAATAATTTTACTTTCAAAAAGATTTAGCCTTGGTCGGTCGGTTAAGGCGTCTGACTAGAAATCAGATTGTCCATGGCAGCGTAGGTTCGAAACCTACCTACTGCAAACGGATATTGCTTTGCTTGAAATATATTTTTTTAAATTAGCAGCTCAATCCAGAAAATTTTGTCAATTATGGGGATTGAGTGCGAAATATACATTTTTTAGTTAACAGCTCAGCCCAGAAATTTTTCTCAAATGTGGGGATTGAATAGATAAATTTATAAAAATATAATGGCCTTATATTTCAACGCATGGCACATCACCAGAAATAGCTTTACTTTCAAACAGATTTAGCCTTGGTCGGTCGGCTAAGGCGTCTGACTAGAAATCAGATTCTCCATGGCAGCGTAGGTTCGAAACCTACCTACTGCAAACGGCCATTGTTTTGCTTGTAATATATATTTTTGTAATTAGCAGCTCAGTCCAGAAAATTTTGTCAATTATGGGAATTGAGTGCATACATTTATAAAAATATAATGGCCTTATATTTCAACGCTTGGCACATCACCAGGAATAGTTCGACTTTCAAACAGATTTAGCCTTGGTCTGTCGTTTAAGGCGTCTGGTTAGAAGTCAGATTATTCATGGCAGCGTAGGTTCGAAACCTACCTACTGCAAACGGCCATTGTTTTGCTTGAAATATATATTTTTTAATTAACAGCTCAGGCCAGAAATTTTTCTCAAATATGGGGATTGAGTACATAAATTTATAAAAATAAAATGGCTTTATATTTCAACGCATGGCACATCACCAGAAATAGTTCGACTTTCAAACAGATTTAGCCTTGGTCTGTCGGTTAAACCGTCTGACTAGAAGTCAGTTTCTTCATGGCAGCGTAGGTTCGAAACCTACCTACTGCAAACGGCCATTGTTTTGCTTGAAATATATATTTTTTAATTAATAGCTCAAGCCAGAAATTTTTCTCAAATATGGGGATTGAGTACATAAATTTATAAAAATATATTGCAGTTATATTTTAACGCAAGGCACATCACCAGAAATAATTTTACTTTCAAAAAGATTTAGCCTTGGTCAGTCGGTTAAGGCGTCTGACTAGAAATCAGATTGTCCATGGCAGCGTAGTTTCGAAACCTACCTACTGCAAACGGATATTGTTTTGCTTGAAATATATTTTTTTAAATTAGCAGCTCAATCCAGAAACTTTTGTCAATTATGGGGATTGAGTGCGTAGGTTCGAAACCTACCTACTGCAAACGGCCATTATTTTGCTTGAAATATATATTTTTTAATTAACAGCTCAGCCCAGAAATTTAACTCAAATGTGGGGATTGAATACATAAATTTATAAAAATATAATGGCCTTATATTTCAACGCATGGCACATTACCAGAAATAGTTCGACTTTCAAACAGATTTAGCCTTGGTCTGTCGGTTAAGGCGTTTGACTATAGGTCAGATTCTCCATGGCAGCGTAGGTTCGAAACCTACTTACTGCAAACGCCCATTGTTTTGCTTGAAATATATATTTTTTAAATAACAGCGCAGCCCAGAAATTTTTCTCAAATATGGGGATTGAGTACATAAATTTATGAAAATATAATGGACTTATATTTCAACGCCTGGCACATCACCAGAAGTAGCTTTACTTTCAAACAGATTTAGTCTTGGTCGGTCGGTTAAGGCGTCTGACTAGAAATCAGATTCTCCATGGCAGCGTAGGTTCGAAACCTACCTACTGCAAACGGCAATTGTTTTGCTTGAAATATATATTTTTGTAATTAGCAGCTCAGTCCAGAAAATTTTGTCAATTAAGGGAATTGAGTGCATACATTTATAAAATTATAATGGACTTATATTTCAACGCATGGCACATTACCAAAAATAGTTCGACTTTCAAACAGATTTAGCCTTGGTCTGTCGGTTAAGGCGTCTGACTAGAAGTCAGATTCTTCATGGCAGCGTAGGTTCGAAAAATACCTACTGCAAACGGCCATTGTTTTGCTTGAAATATATATTTTTTAATTAACAGCTCAGCCCAGAAATTTTTCTCAAATGTGGGGATTGAATACATAAATTTATAAAAACAAAATGGCCTTATATTTCAACGCATGGCACATTACCAGAAATAGTTCGACTTTCAAATAGATTTAGCCTTGGTCTGTCGATTAAGGCATCTGACTAGAAATCAGATTCTCCATGGCGGCGTAGGTTCGAAACCTACCTACTGCAAACGGCCATTATTTTTCTTGAGATACATATTTTTTAATTAACAGCTCAGCCCAAATGTTTTCTCAAATATGGGGATTGAGTACATAAATTTATAAAAATATAATGGACTTATATTTCAACGCATGGCACATCACCAGAAATAGTTCGACTTTCAAACAGATTTTGCCTTGGTCTGTCGGTAAAGGCGTCTGACTAGAAGTCAAATTCTTCATGGCAGCGTAGGTTCGAAACCTACCTACTGCAAACGGCCATTGTTTTGCTTGAAATATATATTTTTTAATTAATAGCTCAGGCCAGAAATTTTTCTCAAATATGGGGATTGAGTACATAAATTTATAAAAATATAATGGACTTATATTTCAACGCATGGCACATCACCAGAAATAGTTCGACTTTCAAACAGATTTAGCCTTGGTCTGTCGGTTAAGGCGTCTGACTAGAAGTCAGATTCCCTATGGCAGCGTAGGTTCGA
This sequence comes from Cylas formicarius, assembly GCF_029955315.1. Classification (NCBI taxonomy): domain Eukaryota; kingdom Metazoa; phylum Arthropoda; class Insecta; order Coleoptera; family Brentidae; genus Cylas; species Cylas formicarius. The sequence continues at coordinate 35,818,986 of NW_026844334.1, read as the reverse complement.
AACTTACCTACTGCAAACGGCCATTGTTTTGCTTGAAATATATATTTTTTAATTAACAACTCAGCCCAGAAATTTTTCCCAAATGTTGGGATTGAATACATAAATTTATAAAAATATAATGGCCTTATATTTCAACGCATGGCACATCACCAGAAATAGTTCGACTTTCAAACAGATTTAGCCTTGTTCTGTCGGTTAGGGCGTCCGACTAGAAATCAGATTCCCTATGGCAGCGTAGGTTCGAAACCTACCTACTGCAAACGGCCATTGTTTTGCTTGAAATATATATTTTTTAATTAATAGCTCAGGCCAGAAATTTTTCTCAAATATGGGGATTGAGTACATAAATTTATAAAAATATATTGCACTTATATTTCAACGCAAGGCACATCACCAGAAATAATTTTACTTTCAAAAAGATTTAGCCTTGGTCGGTCGGTTAAGGCGTCTGACTAGAAATCAGATTGTCCATGGCAGCGTAGGTTCGAAACCTACCTACTGCAAACGGATATTGCTTTGCTTGAAATATATTTTTTTAAATTAGCAGCTCAATCCAGAAAATTTTGTCAATTATGGGGATTGAGTGCGAAATATACATTTTTTAGTTAGCAGCTCAGCCCAGAAATTTTTCTCAAATGTGGGGATTGAATAGATAAATTTATAAAAATATAATGGCCTTATATTTCAACGCATGGCACATCGCCAGAAATAGCTTTACTTTCAAACAGATTTAGCCTTGGTCGGTCGGCTAAGGCGTCTGACTAGAAATCAGATTCTCCATGGCAGCGTAGGTTCGAAACCTACCTACTGCAAACGGCCATTGTTTTGCTTGTAATATATATTTTTGTAATTAGCAGCTCAGTCCAGAAAATTTTGTCAATTATGGGAATTGAGTGCATACATTTATAAAAATATAATGGCCTTATATTTCAACGCTTGGCACATCACCAGGAATAGTTCGACATTCAAACAGATTTAGCCTTGGTCTGTCGTTTAAGGCGTCTGATTAGAAGTCAGATTATTCATGGCAGCGTAGGTTCGAAACCTACCTACTGCAAACGGCCATTGTTTTGCTTGAAATATATATTTTTTAATTAACAGCTCAGGCCAGAAATTTTTCTCAAATATGGGGATTGAGTACATAAATTTATAAAAATAAAATGGCTTTATATTTCAACGCATGGCACATCACCAGAAATAGTTCGACTTTCAAACAGATTTAGCCTTGGTCTGTCGGTTAAACCGTCTGACTAGAAGTCAGTTTCTTCATGGCAGCGTAGGTTCGAAACCTACCTACTGCAAACGGATATTGTTTTGCTTGAAATATATTTTTTTAAATTAGCAGCTCAATCCAGAAAATTTTGTCAATTATGGGGATTGAGTGCGTAGGTTCGAAACCTACCTACTGCAAACGGCCATTATTTTGCTTGAAATATACATTTTTTAATTAACAGCTCAGCCCAGAAATTTTTCTCAAATGTGGGGATTGAATAGATAAATTTATAAAAATATAATGGCCTTATATTTCAACGCATGGCACATCACCAGAAATAGCTTTACTTTCAAACAGATTTAGCCTTGGTCGGTCGGCTAAGGCGTCTGACTAGAAACCAGATTCTCCATGGCAGCGTAGGTTCGAAACCTACCTACTGCAAACGGCCATTGTTTTGCTTGAAATATATATTTTTTAATTAACAGCTCAGCTCAGAAATTTTTTTCATATGTGGGGATTGAATTCATAAATTTATAAAAATATAATGGCCTTATATTTCAACGCATGGCACATTACCAGAAATAGTTCGACTTTCAAACAGATTTAGCCTTGGTCTGTCGGATAAGGCGTCTGACTAGAAATCAGATTCTCCATGGCAGCGTAGGTTCGAAACCTACCTACTGCAAACGGCCATTAATTTTCTTGAGATATAATTTTTTTAATTAACAGCTCAGCCCAAAAGTTTTCTCAAATATGGGGATTGAGTACATAAATTTATAAAAATATAATGGACTTATATTTCAACGCATGGCACATCACCAGGAATAGTTCGACTTTCAAACAGATTTTGCCTTGGTCTGTCGGTTAAGGCGTCTGACTAGAAGTCAGATTCTTCATGGCAGCGTAGGTTCGAAACCTACCTACTGCAAACGGCCATTGTTTTGCTTGAAATATATATTTTTTAATTAATAGCTCAGCCCAGAATTTTTTTTCAAATATGGGGATTGAGTACATAAATTTATAAAAATATAATTTCAACGCATGGCACATCGCCAGAAATAATTTTACTATCAAACAGATTTAGCCTTGGTCGGTCGGTTAAGGCGTCTGACTAGAAATCAGATTGTCTATGGCAGCGTAGGTTCGAAACCTACCTACTGCAAACGGATATTGTTTTGCTTGAAATATATGTTTTTTAATTAACAGCTCAGCGCAGAAATTTTTCTCAAATGTGGGGATTGAATACATAAATTTATAAAAATATAATGGCCTTGTATTTCAACGCATGGCACATTACCAGAAATATTTCGACTTTCAAACAGATTTAGCCTTGTTCTGTCGGTTAAGGCGTCTGACTAGAAATCAGATTTTCCATTTCAGGGTAGGTTCGAAACCTACTTACTGCAAACGCCCAGATTCTCCATGGCAGCGTAGGTTCGAAACCTACCTACTGCAAACGGCCATTGTTTTGCTTGAAATATATATATTTTTTAATTAACAGCGCAGCCCAGAAATTTTTCTCAAATGTGGGGATTGAATAGATAAATTTATAAAAATATAATGGCCTTATATTTCAACGCATGGCACATCACCAGAAATAGCTTTACTTTCAAACAGATTTAGCCTTGGTCGGTCGGCTAAGGCGTCTGACTAGAAACCAGATTCTCCATGGCAGCGTAGGTTCGAAACCTACCTACTGCAAACGGCCATTGTTTTGCTTGAAATATATATTTTTTAATTAACAGCTCAGCTCAGAAATTTTTTTCATATGTGGGGATTGAATTCATAAATTTATAAAAATATAATGGCCTTATATTTCAACGCATGGCACATTACCAGAAATAGTTCGACTTTCAAACAGATTTAGCCTTGGTCTGTCGGATAAGGCGTCTGACTAGAAATCAGATTCTCCATGGCAGCGTAGGTTCGAAACCTACCTACTGCAAACGGCCATTAATTTTCTTGAGATATAATTTTTTTAATTAACAGCTCAGCCCAAAAGTTTTCTCAAATATGGGGATTGAGTACATAAATTTATAAAAATATAATGGACTTATATTTCAACGCATGGCACATCACCAGGAATAGTTCGACTTTCAAACAGATTTTGCCTTGGTCTGTCGGTTAAGGCGTCTGACTAGAAGTCAGATTCTTCATGGCAGCGTAGGTTCGAAACCTACCTACTGCAAACGGCCATTGTTTTGCTTGAAATATATATTTTTTAATTAATAGCTCAGCCCAGAATTTTTTTTCAAATATGGGGATTGAGTACATAAATTTATAAAAATATAATTTCAACGCATGGCACATCGCCAGAAATAATTTTACTATCAAACAGATTTAGCCTTGGTCGGTCGGTTAAGGCGTCTGACTAGAAATCAGATTGTCTATGGCAGCGTAGGTTCGAAACCTACCTACTGCAAACGGATATTGTTTTGCTTGAAATATATGTTTTTTAATTAACAGCTCAGCGCAGAAATTATTCTCAAATGTGGGGATTGAATACATAAATTTATAAAAATATAATGGCCTTGTATTTCAACGCATGGCACATTACCAGAAATATTTCGACTTTCAAACAGATTTAGCCTTGTTCTGTCGGTTAAGGCGTCTGACTAGAAATCAGATTTTCCATGGCAGGGTAGGTTCGAAACCTACTTACTGCAAACGCCCAGATTCTCCATGGCAGCGTAGGTTCGAAACCTACCTACTGCAAACGGCCATTGTTTTGCTTGAAATATATATATTTTTTAATTAACAGCGCAGCCCAGAAATTTTTCTCAAATATGGGGAATGAGTACATAGATTTATAAAAATATAATGAACTTATATTTCAACGCATGGCACATCACCAGAAATAGTTCGACTTTCAAACAGATTTAGCGTTGGTCGGTCGGTGAAGGCGTCTGACTAGAAATCAGATTCTCCATGGCAGCGTAGGTTCGAAACCTACCCACTGCAAACGGATATTGTTTTGCTTGAAATATAATTTTCTAACTTAGCAGCTCAATCCAGAAAATTTTGTCAATTATGGGGATTGAGTGCATACATTTAAAACAATATAATGCCCTTATTTTTCAAATGGCACATCGCCAGAAATAGTTCAACTTTCAAACAGATTTAGCCCTGGTCTGTCGGTTAAGGCGTCTGACTAGAAATCAGATTCTCCATGACAGCGTAGATTCGATACCTACCTACTGCAAACGATTATTTGTTTTGCTTGAATTACATATTTTATAGTTAACTTTATTTTTCTAAAATATTGGGATTGAGCGCATAAATTTATAAAAATATAATGGCCTTATATTTCAAACGCATGGCACATCACCAAAATAGTTCGACTTTCAAACAGATTTAGAACTGGTCTGTCGGTTAAGTTGTCTGACTCGAAATCAGATTCTCTATGGCCGCGTAGGTTCGAATCCTACCTGCTGCAAACGACCATTGTTTTGCTTAAAATATATATTTTTTAATTAACAGCTCAGCCCAGAAATTTTTCTCAAATATGGGGATTGAGTACATAAATTTATAAAAATATAATGGACTTATATTTCAACGCATGGCACATCACCAGAAATAGTTCGACTTTCAAACAGATTTTGCCTTGGTCTGTCGGTTAAGGCGTCTGACTAGAAGTCAGATTCTTCATGGCATCGTAGGTTCGAAACCTACCTACTGCAAACGGCCATTGTTTTGCTTGAAATATATATTTTTTAATTAATAGCTCAGCCCATAATTTTTTTTCAAATATGGGGATTGAGTACATAAATTTATAAAAATATAATTTCAACGCATGGCATATCACCAGAAATAATTTTACTATCAAACAGATTTAGCCTTGTTCGGTCGGTTAAGGCGTCTGACTAGAAATCAGATTGTCTATGGCAGCGTAGGTTCGAAACCTACCTACTGCAAACGGATATTGTTTTGCTTGAAATATATTTTTTTTTAAATTAGCAGCTCAATACAGAAAATTTTATCAATTATTTGGATTGAGTGCGTAGGTTCGAAATCTACCTACTGCAAAAGGCCATTGTTTTGCTTGAAATATATGTTTTTTAATTAACAGCTCAGCCCAGAAATTTTTCTCAAATGTGGGGATTAAGTACATAAATTTATAAAAATATAATGGCCTTATATTTCAACGCATGGCACATCACCAGAAATAGTTCGACTTTGAAACAGATTTAGCCTTGGTCTGTCGGTTAAGGCGTCTGATTAGAAGTCAGATTATGCATGGCAGCGTAGGTTCGAAATCTACCTACTGCAAACGGCCATTCTTTTGCTTGAAATATATATTTTTTAATTAACAGCTCAGCCCAGAAATTTTTCTCAAATGTGGGGATTGAATACATAAATTTATAAAAATATAAGGGCCTTATATTTCAACGCATGGCACATTACCAGAAATAGTTCGACTTTCAAACAGATTTAGCCGTGGTTTGTCGGTTAAAGCGTCTGACTAGAAACCAGATTCTCCATGGCAGCGTAGGTTCGAAACCTACCTACTGAAAACGGCCATTATTTTTCTTGAGATATATATTTTTTAATTAACAGCTCAGCCCAAAAGTTTTTCTCAAATTTGGGGATTGAGTACATAAATTTATAAAAATATAATTTTATAAAATATAATGGACTTATATTTCAACGCATGGCACATCACCAGAAATAATTTTACTCTCAAACAGATTTAGCCTTGGTCGGTCGGTTAAGGCGTCTGACTAGAAATCAGATTGTCTATGGCAGCGTATGTTCGAAACCTACCTACTGCAAACGGCCATTGTTTTGCTTGAAATATATATTTTTTAATTAACAGCTCGGCCCAGAAATTTTTCTTAAATATGGGGCTTGAATACATAAATTTATAAAAATATAGTGGCCCTATATTTCAACGCATGGCACATCACCAGAAATAATTTTACTCTCAAACAGATTTAGCCTTGGTCGGTCGGTTAAGGCGTCTGACTAGAAGTCAGATTCTTCATGGCAGCGTAGGTTCGAAACCTACCTACTGCAAACGGCCATTGTTTTGCTTGAAATATATATTTTTTAATTAATAGCGCAGCCCAGAAATTTTTCTCAAATATGGGGATTGAGTACATAGATTTATAAAAATATAATGAACTTATATTTCAACGCATGGCACATCACCAGAAATAGTTCGACTTTCAAACAGATTTAGCGTTGGTCGGTCGGTAAAGGCGTCTGACTAGAAATCAGATTCTCCATGGCAGCGTAGGTTCGAAACCTACCCACTGCAAACGGATATTGTTTTGCTTGAAATATAATTTTTTAACTTAGCAGCTCAATCCAGAAAATTTTGTCAATTACGGGGATTGAGTGCATACATTTAAAACAATATAATGCCCTTATTTTTCAAATGGCACATAAACAGAAATAGTTCTACTTTCAAATATATTTAGCCCTGGTCTGTCGGTTAAGTCGTCTGACTAGAAATCACATTCTCCATGGTAGCGTATGTTCGAAACCTACCTGCTGCAAACGACTATTGTTTTGCTTGAAATATAATTTTTGTAATTAGTAGCTCAGCCAAGAAAATTTTGTCAATTATGGGGATTGAGTGCATAAATTTATAAAATATAATGCCCTAATATTTCAAATGGCACATCGCCAGAAATAGTTCAACTTTCAAACAGATTTAGCCTTGGTCTGTCGGTTAAGGCGTCTGACTAGAAATCAGATTCTCCATGACAGCGTAGATTCGATACCTACCTACTGCAAACGATTATTTGTTTTGCTTGAATTACATATTTTATAGTTAACTTTATTTTTCTCAAATATTGGGATTGAGCGCATAAATTTATAAAAATATAATGACCTTATATTTCAAACGCATGGCACATCACCAAAATAGTTCGACTTTCAAACAGATTTAGAACTGGTCTGTCGGTTAAGTTGTCTGACCCGAAATCAGATTCTCTATGGCCGCGTAGGTTCGAATCCTACCTGCTGCAAACGACCATTGTTTTGCTTAAAATATAATTTTTGTAATTAGCAGCTCAGCCAAGAAAATTTTGTCAATTATGAGGATTTAGTGCATAAATTTATAACAATATAATGCCCTTATATTTCAAAAAGAACATCACCAGAAATAGTTCTACTTTTAAACAGATTTAACCCTGGTCTGTCGGTTAAGGCGTTTGACTGGAAATCAGAATCACTATGGCAGCGTAGGTTCGAAACCTACCTACTGCAAACGGAAATTGTTTTGCTTGAAATATATATTTTTTAATTAACAGCTCAGCCCAGAAATTTTTCTCAAATGTGGTGATTGAATACATAAATTTATAAAAATATAATGGAATTATATTTCAACGCATGGCACATTACCAGAAATAGTTCGACTTTCAAACAGATTTAGCCTTGGTCTGTCGGTTAAGGCGTCTGACTAGAAGTCAGATTCTTCATGGCAGCGTAGGTTCGAATCCTACCTACTGCAAACGGCCATTGTTTTGCTTGAAATATATATTTTTTAATTAACAGCTCAGCCCAGAAATTTTAATCAAATATGGGTATTGACTAAATAAATTTAAAAAAATATAATGGCCTTATATTTCAACGCATGGCACATCGCCAGAAATAGTTCGACTTTCAAACAGATTTAGCCTTGGTCTGTCGGTTAAGGCGTCTGACTTGAAATCAGATTCTCCATGGCAGCTTAGTTTCGAAACTTACCTACTGCAAACGACCATTTGTTTTACTTAAAATATAATTTTTGAATTTAGCAGCTCAGTCCAGAAAATTTTGTCGATTTTGGGGATTGAGTGCATACATTTAAAACAATATAATGCCCTCATATTTCATATGGCACATTACCAGAAATTGTTCTATTTTCAAACAGATTTAGCCCTGGTCTGTCGATTAAGGCGTCTGACTAGAAATCAGATTCTCCATGGCAGCTTAGGTTCGAAACCTACCTACTGCAAACTTCCATTGTTTTTCTTGCAATTCATATTTTTTAATTAACAGCTCAGCCCAGAAATTTTAATCAAATATGGGTATTGACTACATAAATTTAAAAAAATATAATAGCCTTATATGTCAACGCATGGCACATCGCCAGAAATAGTTCTACTTTCAAACAGATTTAGCCTTGGTCTGTTGGTTAAGGCGTCTGACTAGAAATCAGATTCTCCATGGCAGTTTAGGTTCGAAACCTACCTACTGCAAACGACCATTTGTTTTGCCTGAAATATAATTTTTGTAATTAGCAGCTCAGTCCAGAAAAATTTGTCAATTATGGGGATTGAATGCATACATTTAAAACAATATAATGCCCTCATATTTCATATGGCACATTACCAGAAATTGTTCAACTTTCAAACAGATTTAGCCTTGGTCTGTCAGTTAAGGCGTCTGACTAGAAATCAGATTCTCCATGGCAGCTTAGGTTCGAAACCTACCTACTGCAAACGACCATTTGTTTTGCTTGAAATATAATTTTTGTAATTAGCAGCTCATTCCAGAAAATTTTGTCAATTATGGGGATTGAATGTGTACATTTAAAACAATATAATGCCCTTACATTTCAAATGGCACATCACCAGAAATAGTTCTACTTTCAAACAGATTTAGCCCTGGTCTGTCGGTTAAGGCGTCTGACTAGAAATCAGATTCCCCCTGGCAGCGTAGGTTCGAAACCTACCTGCTGCAAACGACCATTGTTTTACTTGAAATATAATTTGTGTAATTAGCAGCTCAGCCCAGAAATTTTTCTCAAATATGGGGATTGACTACATAAATTTAAAAAAATATAATGGCCTTATATTTCAACGCATGGCACATCACCAGAAATAGTTCGACTTTGAAACAGATTTAGCCTTGGTATTCCGGTTAAGGCGTCTGACTAGAATTCAGATTCTCTATCAGCATAGGTTCGAAACCTACCTACAGCAAACGACCATTGCTTTTTGAATTTTGGGGATTGAATTCATAAATTTAAAATAATATAATGCCCTTATATTTCAATTGGCACATCACCAGAAATAGTTCAACTTTCAAACAGATTAAGCCCTGGTCTGTCGGTTAAGGCGTCTGACTAGAAATCAGATTCTCTTTGGCAGCGTAGGTTCGAAACCTACCTGCTGCAAACGACCATTGTTTTGCTTGAAATATAATTTTTGTAATTAGCAGCTCAGCCAAGAAAATTTTGTCAATTATGAGGAATTAGTGCATAAATTTATAACAATATAATGCCCTTATATTTCAAATGGCGCATCACCAGAAGTAGTTCTACTTTCAAACATATTTAGCAATGGTCTGTCGGTTAAGGCGTCTGACTTTAAATCAGATTCTATATGGCAGCGTAGGTTCGAAACCTACGTACTGCAAACTTCCATTGTTTTTCTTGCAATTCATATTTTTTAATTAACAGCTCAGCCCAGAAATTTTAATCAAATATGGGTATTGACTACATAAATTTAAAAAATTATAATAGCCTTATATGTAAACGCATGGCACATCGCCAGAAATAGTTCTACTTTCAAACAGATTTAGCATTGGTCTGTTGGTTAAGGCGTCTGACTAGAAATCAGATTCTCCATGGCAGTTTAGGTTCGAAACCTACCTACTGCAAACGACCATTTGTTTTGCCTGAAATAAAATTTTTGTAATTAGCAGCTCAGTCCAGAAAAATTTGTCAATTATGGGGATTGAGTGCATACATTTAAAACAATATAATGCCCTCATATTTCATATGGCACATTACCAGAAATTGTTCAACTTTCAGATTTAGCCTTGGTCTGTCAGTTAAGGCGTCTGACTAGAAATCAGATTCTCCATGGCAGCTTAGGTTCGAAACCTACCTACTGCAAACGACCATTTGTTTTGCTTGAAACATAATTTTTGTAATTAGCAGCTCATTCCAGAAAATTTTGTCAATTATGGGGATTGAATGTGTACATTTAAAACAATATAATGCCCTTTCATTTCAAATGGCACATCACCAGAAATAGTTCTACTTTCAAACAGATTTAGCCCTGGTCTATCGGTTAAGGCGTCTGACTAGAAATCAGATTCCCCCTGGCAGCGTAGGTTCGAAACCTACCTGCTGCAAACGACCATTGTTTTGCTTGAAATATAATTTTTGTAATTAGCAGCTCAGCCAAGAACATTTTGTCAATTATGGGGATTGAGTGCATACATTTAAAACAATATAATGCCCTCATATTTCATATGGCACATTACCAGAAATTGTTCAACTTTCAAACAGATTTAGCCTTGGTCTGTCAGTTAAGGCGTCTGACTTGAAATCAGATTCTCCATGGCAGCGTAGGTTCGAAACCTACCCACTGCAAACGGCCATTGTTTTGCTTGAAATATATATTTTTTAATTAACAGCTCAGCCCAGAAATTTTTCTCAAATATGGGGATTGACTACATAAATTTAAAAAAATATAATGGCCTTATATTTCAACGCATGGCACATCACCAGAAATAGTTCGACTTTGAAACAGATTTAGCCTTGGTATTCCGGTTAAGGCGTCTGACTAGAATTCAGATTCTCTATCAGCATAGGTTCGAAACCTACCTACAGCAAACGACCATTGCTTTTTGAATTTTGGGGATTGAATTCATAAATTTAAAATAATATAATGCCCTTATATTTCAATTGGCACATCACCAGAAATAGTTCAACTTTCAAACAGATTAAGCCCTGGTCTGTCGGTTAAGGCGTCTGACTAGAAATCAGATTCTCTTTGGCAGCGTAGGTTCGAAACCTACCTGCTGCAAACGACCATTGTTTTGCTTGAAATATAATTTTTGTAATTAGCAGCTCAGCCAAGAAAATTTTGTCAATTATGAGGAATTAGTGCATAAATTTATAACAATATAATGCCCTTATATTTCAAATGGCGCATCACCAGAAGTAGTTCTACTTTCAAACATATTTAGCAATGGTCTGTCGGTTAAGGCGTCTGACTTTAAATCAGATTCTATATGGCAGCGTAGGTTCGAAACCTACGTACTGCAAACTTACATTGTTTTTCTTGCAATTCATATTTTTTAATTAACAGCTCAGCCCAGAAATTTTAATCAAATATGGGTATTGACTACATAAATTTAAAAAATTATAATAGCCTTATATGTCAACGCATGGCACATCGCCAGAAATAGTTCTACTTTCAAACAGATTTAGCCTTGGTCTGTTGGTTAAGGCGTCTGACTAGAAATCAGATTCTCCATGGCAGTTTAGGTTCGAAACCTACCTACTGCAAACGACCATTTGTTTTGCCTGAAATAAAATTTTTGTAATTAGCAGCTCAGTCCAGAAAAATTTGTCAATTATGGGGATTGAGTGCATACATTTAAAACAATATAATGCCCTCATATTTCATATGGCACATTACCAGAAATTGTTCAACTTTCAGATTTAGCCTTGGTCTGTCAGTTAAGGCGTCTGACTAGAAATCAGATTCTCCATGGCAGCTTAGGTTCGAAACCTACCTACTGCAAACGACCATTTGTTTTGCTTGAAATATAATTTTTGTAATTAGCAGCTCATTCCAGAAAATTTTGTCAATTATGGGGATTGAATGTGTACATTTAAAACAATATAATGCCCTTACATTTCAAATGGCACATCACCAGAAATAGTTCTACTTTCAAACAGATTTAGCCCTGGTCTATCGGTTAAGGCGTCTGACTAGAAATCAGATTCCCCCTGGCAGCGTAGGTTCGAAACCTACCTGCTGCAAACGACCATTGTTTTGCTTGAAATATAATTTTTGTAATTAGCAGCTCAGCCAAGAACATTTTGTCAATTATGGGGATTGAGTGCATACATTTAAAACAATATAATGCCCTCATATTTCATATGGCACATTACCAGAAATTGTTCAACTTTCAAACAGATTTAGCCTTGGTCTGTCAGTTAAGGCGTCTGACTTGAAATCAGATTCTCCATGGCAGCGTAGGTACGAAACCTACCCACTGCAAACGGCCATTGTTTTGCTTGAAATATATATTTTTTAATTAACAGCTCAGCCCAGAAATTTTTCTCAAATATGGGGATTGACTACATAAATTTAAAAAAATATAATGGCCTTATATTTCAACGCATGGCACATCACCAGAAATAGTTCGACTTTCAAACAGATTTAGCCTTGGTATTCCGGTTAAGGCGTCTGACTAGAAATCAGATTCTCTATCAGCATAGGTTCGAAACCTACCTACAGCAAACGACCATTGTTTTGCTTGAAATATAATTTTCGTAAATAGCAGCTTATCCCAGAAAATTTTGTCAATTTTGGGGATTGAATTCATAAATTTAAAATAATATAATGCCCTTATATTTCAATTGGCACATCACCAGAAATAGTTCAACTTTCAAACAGATTTAGCCCTGGTCTGTCGATTAAGCCGTCTGACTAGAAATCAGATTCTCTATTGCAGCGTAGGTTCGAAACCTACCTACAGCAAACGACCATTGCTTTTTGAATTTTGGGGATTGAATTCATAAATTTAAAATAATATAATGCCCTTATATTTCAATTGGCACATCACCAGAAATAGTTCAACTTTCAAACAGATTAAGCCCTGGTCTGTCGGTTAAGGCGTCTGACTAGAAATCAGATTCTCTTTGGCAGCGTAGGTTCGAAACCTACCTGCTGCAAACGACCATTGTTTTGCTTGAAATATAATTTTTGTAATTAGCAGCTCAGCCAAGAAAATTTTGTCAATTATGAGGAATTAGTGCATAAATTTATAACAATATAATGCCCTTATATTTCAAATGGCGCATCACCAGAAGTAGTTCTACTTTCAAACATATTTAGCAATGGTCTGTCGGTTAAGGCGTCTGACTTTAAATCAGATTCTATATGGCAGCGTAGGTTCGAAACCTACGTACTGCAAACTTACATTGTTTTTCTTGCAATTCATATTTTTTAATTAACAGCTCAGCCCAGAAATTTTAATCAAATATGGGTATTGACTACATAAATTTAAAAAATTATAATAGCCTTATATGTCAACGCATGGCACATCGCCAGAAATAGTTCTACTTTCAAACAGATTTAGCCTTGGTCTGTTGGTTAAGGCGTCTGACTAGAAATCAGATTCTCCATGGCAGTTTAGGTTCGAAACCTACCTACTGCAAACGACCATTTGTTTTGCCTGAAATAAAATTTTTGTAATTAGCAGCTCAGTCCAGAAAAATTTGTCAATTATGGGGATTGAGTGCATACATTTAAAACAATATAATGCCCTCATATTTCATATGGCACATTACCAGAAATTGTTCAACTTTCAGATTTAGCCTTGGTCTGTCAGTTAAGGCGTCTGACTAGAAATCAGATTCTCCATGGCAGCTTAGGTTCGAAACCTACCTACTGCAAACGACCATTTGTTTTGCTTGAAATATAATTTTTGTAATTAGCAGCTCATTCCAGAAAATTTTGTCAATTATGGGGATTGAATGTGTACATTTAAAACAATATAATGCCCTTACATTTCAAATGGCACATCACCAGAAATAGTTCTACTTTCAAACAGATTTAGCCCTGGTCTATCGGTTAAGGCGTCTGACTAGAAATCAGATTCCCCCTGGCAGCGTAGGTTCGAAACCTACCTGCTGCAAACGACCATTGTTTTGCTTGAAATATAATTTTTGTAATTAGCAGCTCAGCCAAGAACATTTTGTCAATTATGGGGATTGAGTGCATACATTTAAAACAATATAATGCCCTCATATTTCATATGGCACATTACCAGAAATTGTTCAACTTTCAAACAGATTTAGCCTTGGTCTGTCAGTTAAGGCGTCTGACTTGAAATCAGATTCTCCATGGCAGCGTAGGTACGAAACCTACCCACTGCAAACGGCCATTGTTTTGCTTGAAATATATATTTTTTAATTAACAGCTCAGCCCAGAAATTTTTCTCAAATATGGGGATTGACTACATAAATTTAAAAAAATATAATGGCCTTATATTTCAACGCATGGCACATCACCAGAAATAGTTCGACTTTCAAACAGATTTAGCCTTGGTATTCCGGTTAAGGCGTCTGACTAGAAATCAGATTCTCTATCAGCATAGGTTCGAAACCTACCTACAGCAAACGACCATTGTTTTGCTTGAAATATAATTTTCGTAAATAGCAGCTTATCCCAGAAAATTTTGTCAATTTTGGGGATTGAATTCATAAATTTAAAATAATATAATGCCCTTATATTTCAATTGGCACATCACCAGAAATAGTTCAACTTTCAAACAGATTTAGCCCTGGTCTGTCGATTAAGCCGTCTGACTAGAAATCAGATTCTCTATTGCAGCGTAGGTTCGAAACCTACCTGCTGCAAACGACCATTGTTTTGCTTAAAATATATATTTTTTAATTAACAGCTCAGCTCAGAAATTTTTCTCAAATATGGGGTTGAGTGCATAAGTTTATAAAAATATAATGGCCTTATATACCAGAAATAGTTCTACTTTCAAACAGATTTAGCCTTGGTCTGTCGGTTAATGCGTCTGACTAGAAATCAGATTCTCTATCAGCATAGGTTCGCCACTGCAAACGACCATTATTTTGCTTGAAATATAATTTTCGTAAATAGCAGCTTATCCCAGAAAATTTTGTCAATTATGGGGATTGAGTGCATAAAATTATAACAATGTAATGCCCTTATATTTCAAATGGCACATCACTAGAAATAGTTCTACTTTCAAACAGATTTAGCCCTGGTCTGTCGGTTAAGGCGTCTGACTAGAAATCAGATTCTCCACGGCAGCGTAGGTTCGAAACCTACCTACTGCAAACTGCCTTTGTTGTGCTTGAAATATATATTTTTTAATTAACAGCTCAGCCCAGAAATTTTTCTCAAATATGGGGATTGAGTACATAAATTTAAAAAAGTATAATGGACTTATATTTCAACTCATGGCACATCACCAGAAATAGTTCGACTTTGAAACAGATTTAGCCTGGGTCTGTTGGTTAAAGCGTCTGACTAGAAATCAGATTCTCTATGGCAGCGTAGGTTCGAAACCCACCTACTGCAAACGCCCATTGTTTTGCTTGAAATATATAATTTTTAATTAACAGCTCAGAACAGAAATTTTTCTTAAACATGGGGATTGAGTACATAAATTTATAAAATTATAATTTACCTATATTTCAACGCATGGCACATCGCCAGAAATAGTTCGACTTTCAAACAGATTTAGCTTTGGTCTGTCGGTTAAGGCGTCTTGCTTGAAATCAGATTCTCTATGGCAGCGTAGGTTCGAAACCTACCCACTGCAAACGGTCATTGTTTTGCTTGAAATATATATTTTTTAATTAACAGCTCAGCCCAGAATTTTTTCTCAAATATGGGGATTGACTACATAAATTTAAAAAAATATAATGGCCTTATATTTCAACGCATGGCACATCACCAGAAATAGTTCAACTTTCAAACAGATTTAGCCCTGGTCTGTCGATTAAGCCGTCTGACTAGAAATCAGATTCTCTATTGCAGCGTTGGTTCGAAACCTACCTGCTGCAAACGACCATTGTTTTGCTTGAAATATAATTTTTGTAATTAGCAGCTCAGTCAAGAAAATTTTGTCAATTATGTGGATTGATTGCATAAATTTATAACATTGTAATGCCCTTATATTTCAAATGGCACATCACCAGAAATAGTCCTACTTTCAAACAGATTTAGCCCTGGTCTGTCAGTTAAGGCGTCTGACTAGAAATCAGATTCCCCCTGGCAGCGTATGTTCGAAACCTACCTGCTGCAAACGACCATTGTTTTGCTTGAAATATAATTTTTGTAATTAGCAGCTCAGCCAAGAATATTTTGTCAATTATGGGGATTGAGTGCATAAATTTATAACAATATAATGCCCTTATATTTCAAATGGCGCATCACCAGAAGTAGTTCTACTTTCAAACAGATTTAGCCCTGGTCTGTCGGTTAAGGCGTCTGACTTTAAATCAGATTCTATATGGCAGCGTAGGTTCGAAACCTACCCACGGCAAACGAAAATTGTTTTGCTTGAAATATGAATTTTTTAATTAACAGCTCAGCCCAGAAATTTTTCTAAAATATGGGGATTGATTACATAAATTTTTAAAAATAAATTGGCCTTATATTTCAGCGCATGGCAAATCACCAGAAATAGTTCGACTTTCAAACAGATTTAGCCCTGGTCTGTCGGTTAAGGCGCCTGACTAGAAATCAGATTCCCCCTGGCAGCGTAGGTTCGAAACCTACCTGCTGCAAACGACCATTGTTTTGCTTGAAATATAATTTTTGTAATTAGCAGCTCAGCCAAGAAAATTTTGTCAATTATGGGGATTGAGTGCATAAATTTATAAAATATAATGCCCTAATATTTCAAATGGCACATCGCCAGAAATAGTTCAACTTTCAAACAGATTTAGCCTTGGTCTGTCGGTTAAGGCGTCTGACTAGAAATCAGATTCTCCATGACAGCGTAGATTCGAAACCTACCTACTGCAAACGAAAATTTGTTTTGCTTGAAATATAATTTTTGTAATTAGCAGCTCAGCCCAAAAAATGTGGTCAATTATGGGGATTGAGTGCATAAATTTACAACAATAAAATGCCCTTATATTTCAAATGGCACATCACCAGAAATAGTTCTACTTTCAAACAGATTTAGCATTGGTCTGTCGGTTAAGGCGTCTGACTAGAAATCAGATTCTCTATCAGCATAGGTTCGCCTCTGCAAACGACCATTGGTTTGCTTGAAATATAATTTTCCTAAATAGCAGCTTATCCCAGGAAAACCTACCCACGGCAAACGAAAATTGTTTTGCTTGAAATATGAATTTTTTAATTAACAGCTCAGCCCAGAAATTTTTCTAAAATATGGGGATTGATTACATAAATTTTTAAAAATAAATTGGCCTTATATTTCAGCGCATGGCAAATCACCAGAAATAGTTCGACTTTCAAACAGATTTAGCCCTGGTCTGTCGGTTAAGGCGCCTGACTAGAAATCAGATTCCCCCTGGCAGCGTAGGTTCGAAACCTACCTGCTGCAAACGACCATTGTTTTGCTTGAAATATAATTTTTGTAATTAGCAGCTCAGCCAAGAAAATTTTGTCAATTATGGGGATTGAGTGCATAAATTTATAAAATATAATGCCCTAATATTTCAAATGGCACATCGCCAGAAATAGTTCAACTTTCAAACAGATTTAGCCTTGGTCTGTCGGTTAAGGCGTCTGACTAGAAATCAGATTCTCCATGACAGCGTAGATTCGAAACCTACCTACTGCAAACGAAAATTTGTTTTGCTTGAAATATAATTTTTGTAATTAGCAGCTCAGCCCAAAAAATGTGGTCAATTATGGGGATTGAGTTCATAAATTTAAAATAATATAATGCCCTTATATTTCAAATGGAACATCACCAGAAATAGTTCAACTTTCAAACAGATTTAGCCCTGGTCTGTCGATTAAGCCGTCTGACTAGAAATCAGATTCTCTATTGCAGCGTAGGTTCGAAACCTACCTACTGCAAACGGCCATTGTTTTGCTTGAAATATATAATTTTTAATTAACAGCTCAGAACAGAAATTTTTTCTTAAATGTGGGGATTGAGTAAATAAATTTATAAAAATATAATTTACTTATATTTCAACGCATGGCACATCACCAGAAATAGTTCGAATTTCAAACAGATTTAGCCTTGGTCTGTAGGTTAAGGCGTCTGACTAGAAATCAGATTCTAAATGGCAGCGTAGGTTCGAAACCTACCTACTGCAAACGGCCATTGTTTTGCTTGAAATATATATTTTTTAATTAACAGCTCAGCCAAGAAATTTTTCTCAAATATGGGAATTGAGTACATAAATTTATAAAAATATAATGGACTTATATTTCAACTCATGGCACATCACCAGAAATAGTTCGACTTTCAAACAGATTTAGCCTTGGTCTGTCGGTTAAGGCGTCTGACTAGAAATCAGATTCTCTATCAGCATAGGTTCGGAACCTACCTACAGCAAACGACCATTGTTTTGCTTGAAATATATATTTTTTAATTAACAGCTCAGCAAAGAAATTTTTCTCAAATATGGGGATTGACTACATAAACTTAAAAAAATATAATGGCGTTATATTTCAACGCATGGCACATCACCAGAAATAGTTCGACTTTCAAACAGATTTAGCCTTGGTCTTCCGGTTAAGGCATCTGACTAGAAATCAGATTCTCTATCGGCATAGGTTCGAAACCTACCTACAGCAAATGATTATTGTTTTGCTTGAAATATAATTTTCGTAAATAGCAGCTTATCCCAGAAAATTTTGTCAATTATGGGGATTGAGTTCATAAATTTAAAATAATATAATGCCCTTATATTTCAAATGGAACATCACCAGAAATAGTTCAACTTTCAAACAGATTTAGCCCTGGTCTGTCGATTAAGCCGTCTGACTAGAAATCAGATTCCCTGCTGCAAACGACCATTGTTTTGCTTGAAATATAATTTTTGTAATTAGCAGCTCAGCCAAGAAAATTTTGTCAATTATCGGGATTGAGTGCATAAATTTATAACAATGTATTGCCCTTATATTTCGAATGGCACATCACCAGAAATAGTTCTACTTTCAAACAGATTTAGCCCTGGCCTGTCGGTTAAGGCGTCTGACTAGAAATCAGATTCTCTATGGCAGCGTAGGTTCGAAACCTACCTGCTGCAAACGACCATTGTTTTGCTAGAAATATAATTTTTGTAATTAGCAGCTCAGCCAAGAAAATTTTGTCAATTATGAGGATTTAGTGCATAAATTTATAACGATATAATGCCCTTATATTTCAAAGCAAGGCACATCACCAGAAATGGTTCTACTTTCAAGCAGATTTAGCCTTGGTCTGTCCGTTAAAGCGTCTGTCTAGAAATCAGATTCTCCATGGCAGCGTAGGTTCGAAACCTACCTTCTGCAAACGGCCATTGTTTTTCTTGAAATATATATTTTTTAATTAACAGCTCAGCCCATAAATTTTTATCAAATATGGTAATGGAGTACATAAATTTATAAAAAATATAATGGACTTATATTTCAACGCATGGCACATCACCAGAAATAGTTCTATTTTCAAACAGATTTAGCCCTGGTCTGTCGGTTAAGGCGTCTGACTAGAAATCAGATTCTAAATGGCAGCGTAGGTTCGAAACCTACCTACTGCAAACGGCCATTGTTTTGCTTGAAATACATATTTTTTAATTAACAGCTCAGCCCAGAAATATTTCTCAAATATGGGAATTGAGTACATAAATTTATAAAAATATAATGGACTTATATTTCAACGCATGGCACATCACCACAAATAGTTCGACTTTCAAACAGATTTAGCCTTGGTCTGTCGGTTAAGGCGTCTGACTTGAAATCAGATTCTCTATGGCAGTATAGGTTCGAAACCTACCTACTGCAAACGGCCATTGTTTTGCTTGAGATATATATTTTTTAATTAACAGCTCAGCCCAGAAATTTTTCTCAAATATGGGGATTGACTACATAAATTTAAAAAAATATAATGGCCTCATATTTCAACGCATGGCACATCACCAGAAATAGTTCGACTTTCAAACAGATTTAGCCTTGGTCTGTGGGTTAAGGCGGCTGTCTAGAAATCAGATTCTCCATGGCAGCGCAGGTTCGAAACCTACCTACTGCAAACGGCCATTGTTTTGCTTGAAATATATATTTTCTAATTAACAGCTCAGCCTAGAAATTTTTGTCAAATATGAGGATTGGGTACATAAATTTATAAAAATATAATTTGCTTATATTTCAACGCATGGCACATCACCAGAAATAGTTCGACTTTCAAACAGATTTAGCCTTGGTCTGTAGGTTACGGCGTTTGACTAGAAATCAGATTCTAAATGGCAGAGTAGGTTCGAAACCTACCTACTGCCAACGGCCATTGTTTTGCTTGAAATATATATTTTTTAATTAACATGTCAGCCCAGAAATTTTTCTCAAATATGGGGATTGAGTACATAAATTTATAAAAATATAATTTACTCATATTTCAACGCATGGCACATCACCAGAAATAGTTCGACTTTCAAAGAGATTTAGCCTTGGTCTGTCGGTTAAGGCGTCTGACTAGAAATCAGATACTCCATGGCAGCGTAGATTCGAAACCTACCTACTGCAAACGAAAATTTGTTTTGCTTGAAATATAATTTTTGTAATTAGCAGCTCAGCCCAAAAAATTTGGTCAATTATGGGGATTGAGTGCATAAATTTACAACAATAAAATGCCTTTATATTTCAAATGGCACATCACCAGAAATAGTTCTACTTTCAAACAGATTTAGCATTGGTCTGTCGGTTAAGGCGTCTGACTAGAAATCAGATTCTCTGGCAGCGTAGTTTCGAAACCCACCTACTACAAACGGCCATTGTTTTGCTTGAAATATATATTTTTTAATTAACAGCTCAGTCCAGAAATTTTTCTCAAATATGGGGATTGACTACATAAATTTTAAAAAATATAAGGCCTTATATTTCAACGCATGGCACATCACCAGAAATAGTTCGACTTTCAAACAGATTTAGCCTTGGTCTGTCGGATAAGGCGTCTGACTAGAAATCAGTTTCTCTATCATCATAGGTTCCAAACCTACCTACTGCAAACGACCATTGTTTTGCTTGAAATATAATTTTTGTAATAACCAGCTTAGCCAAGAAAATTTTGTCAATTATGGGGATTGAGTGCATAAATTTATAACAATATAATGCCCTTATATTCCAAAGCATGCCACATCACCAGAAATGGTTCTACTTTCAAACAGATTTAGCCTTGTTCTGTCCGTTAAAGCGTCTGTCTAGAAATCAGATTCTCCATGGCAGCGTAGGTTCGAAACCTGCCTACTGCAAACGGCCATTGTTTTGCTTGAAATATATATTTTCTAATTAACAGCTCAGCCCACAAATTTTTCTCAAATATCTGAACTGAGTAAATAAATTTATAAAAATATAATGGACTTATATTTCAACGCATGGCACATCACCAGAAATAGTTCTACTTTCAAACAGATTTAGCCCTGGTCTGTCGGTTAAGACGTCTGACTAGATATCAGATTCTCTATGGCAGCGTAGTTTCGAAACCCACCTACTACAAACGGCCATTGTTTTGCTTGAAATATATAATTTTTAATTAACAGCTCAGAACAGAAATTTTTCTTAAATATGGGGATTGAGTACATAAATTTATAAAAATATAACTTACTTATATTTCAACGCATGGCACATCACCAGAAATAGGTCGACTTTCAAACAGATTTAGCCTTGGTCTGTCGGTTAAGGCGTCTGACATGAAATCAGATTCTCTATAGCAGCTTAGGTTCGAAACCTAAACACTGCAAACGGCCATTGTTTTGCTTGAAATATATAATTTTTAGTTAACAGCTCAGCCCAGAAATATTTCTTAAATATGGAGATTGAGTACATAAATTTATAAAAATATAATTTACTTATATTTCAACGCATGGCACATCACCAGAAATAGTTCGACTTTCAAACAGATTTAGCCTTGGTCTGTAGGTTACGGCGTCTGACTAGAAATCAGATTCTAAATGGCAGAGTAGGTTCGAAACCTACCTACTGCAAACGGCCATTGTTTTGCTTGAAATATATATTTTTTAATTAACAGGTCGGCCCAGAAATTTTTCTCAAATATGGGGATTGAGTTCATAAATTTATAAAAATATAATTTACTCATATTCCAACGCATGGCACATCACCAGAAATAGTTCGACTTTCAAACAGATTTAGCCTTGGTCTGTCGGTTAAGGCGTCTGACTAGAAATCAGATACTCCATGGCAGCGTAGATTCGAAACCTACCTACTGCAAACGAAAATTTGTTTTGCTTGAAATATAATTTTTGTAATTAACAGCTCAGCCCAAAAAATGTGGTCAATTATGGGGATTGAGTGCATAAATTTACAACAATAAAATGCCTTTATATTTCAAATAGCACATCACCACATCACACAGCACATCTACTTTCAAACAGATTTAGCATTGGTCTGTCGGTTAAGGCGTCTGACTAGAAATCAGATTCTCTATCAGCATAGGTTCGAAACCTACCTACAGCAAACGACCATTGTTTTGCTTGAAATATATATTTTTTTATTAACAGCTCAGCAAAGAAATTTTTCTCAAATATGGGGATTGACTACATAAATTTAAAAAAATATAATGGCGTTATATTTCAACGCATGGCACATCACCAGAAATAGTTCGACTTTCAAACAGCTTTAGCCTTGGTCTTCCGGTTAAGGCATCTGACTAGAAATCAGATTCTCTATCAGCATAGGTTCGAAACCTACCTACAGCAAACTACCATTGTTTTGCTTGAAATATAATTTTCGTAAATAGCAGCTTATCCCAGAAAATTTTGTCAATTATGGGGATTGAGTGCATAAATTTATAACAATATAATGCCCTTATATTTCAAAGCATGCCACATCACCAGAAATGGTTCTACTTTCAAACAGATTTAGCCTTGGTCTGTCCGTTAAAGCGTCTGTCTAGAAATCAGATTCTCCATGGCAGCGTAGGTTCGAAACCTGCCTACTGCCAACGGCCATTGTTTTGCTTGAAATACATATTTTTTAATTAACAGCTCAGCCCAGAAATTTTTCTCAAATATGTTAATTGAGTACATAAGTTTATAAAAATATAATGGACTTATATTTCAACGCATGGCACATCACCAGATATAGTTCTACTTTCAAACAGATTTTGCCCTGGTCTGCCGGTTAAGGCGTCTGACTAGAAATCAGATTCTCTATGGCAGCGTAGTTTCGAAACCCACCTACCACAAACGGCCATTGTTTTGCTTGAAATATATAATTTTTAATTAACAGCTCAGAACAGAAATTTTTCTTAAATATGGGGATTGAGTACATAAATTTAAAAAAATATAATTTACTTATATTTCAACGCATGGCACATCACCAGAAATAGTTCGACTTTCAAACAGATTTAGCCTTGGTCTGTCGGTTAAGGCGTCCGACTTGAAATCAGATTCTCTATAGCAGCTTAGGTTCGAAACCTACCCACTGCAAACGGCCATTGTTTTGCTTGAAATATATAATTTTTAGTTAACAGCTCAGCCCAGAAATATTTATTAAATATGGGGATTGAGTACATAAATTTATAAAAATATAATTTACTTATATTTCAACGCATAAATTTATAAAAATATAATGGACTTATATTTCAACGCATGGCACATCACCAGAAATAGTTCTACTTTCAAACAGATTTAGCCTTGGTCTGTCGGATAAGGCGTCTGACTAGAAATCAGATTCTCTATCATCATAGGTTCGAAACCTACCTACTGCAAACGACCATTGTTTTGCTTGAAATATAATTTTTGTAATTAGCAGCTCAGCCAAGAAAATTTTGTCAATTATATGGATTGAGTGCATAAATTTATAACAATATAATGCCCTTGTATTTCAAAGCATGGTACATCACCAGAAATGGTTCTACTTTCAAACAGATTTAGCCTTGGTCTGTAGGTTAAGGCGTCTGACTAGAAATCAGATTCTAAATGCAGCGTAGGTTCGAAACCTACCTACTGCAAACGGCCATTGTTTTGCTTGAAATATATATTTTTTAATTAACAGCTCAGCCAAGAAAATTTTGTCAATTATGGGGATTGAGTGCATAAATTTATATCAATATAATGCCCTTATATTTCAAAGCATGGCACATCACCAGAAATAGTTCGACTTTCAAACAGATTTAGCCTTGGTCTGTCGGTTAAGGAGTCTGACTTGAAATCAGACTCTCTATGGCAGTGTTGGTTCCAAACCTACCTACTGCAAACGGCCATTGTTTTGCTTGAAATATATATTTTTTAATTAACAGCTCAGCCCAGAAATTTTTCTCAAATATGGGGATTGACTACATAAATTTAAAAAAATATAATGGCCTTATATTTCAACGCATGGCACATCACCAGAAATAGTTCGACTTTCAAACAGATTTAGCCTTGGTCTGTCGGATAAGGCGTCTGACTAGAAATCAGATTCTCTATCATCCTAGGTTCGAAACCTACCTACTGCAAACGACCATTGTTTTGCTTGAAATATAATTTTTGTAATTAGCAGCTCAGCCAAGAAAATTTTGTCAATTATATGGATTGAGTGCATAAATTTATAACAATATAATGCCCTTGTATTTCAAAGCATGGTACATCACCAGAAATGGTTCTACTTTCAAACAGATTTAGCCTTGGTCTGTAGGTTAAGGCGTCTGACTAGAAATCAGATTCTAAATGGCAGCGTAGGTTCGAAACCTACCTACTGCAAACGGCCATTGTTTTGCTTGAAATATATATTTTTTAATTAACAGCTCAGCCCAGAAATTTATCTCAAATATGGGAATTGAGTACATAAATTTATAAAAATATAATGGACTTATATTTCAACGCATGGCACATCACCAGAAATAGTTCTACTTTCAAACAGATTTAGCCCTGGTCTGTCGGTTAAGGCGTCTGACTTGAAATCAGATTCTCTATAGCAGCGTAGGTTCGAAACCTACCCACTGCAAACAGCCATTGTTTTGCTTGAAATATATAATTTTTAATTAACAGCTCAGCCCAGAAACTTTTCTCAAATATGGGGATTGACTACATAAATTTTAAAAAATATAATGCCCTTATATTTCAACGCATGGCACATCACCAGAAATAGTTCTACTTTCAAACAGATTTAGCAATGGTCTGTCGGTTAAGGCGTCTGACTAGAAATCAGATTCTCTATGGCAGCGTAGTTTCGAAACCAACCTACTGCAAACGACCATTGTTTTGCTTGAAATATAATTTTTTTAATTAGCAGCTCAGCCAAGAAAATTTTGTCAATTATCGGGATTGAGTGCATAAATTTATAACAATGTGTTGCCCTTATATTTCGAATGGCACATCACCAGAAATAGTTCTACTTTCAAACAGATTTAGCCCTGTTCTGTCGGTTAAGGCGTCTAACTAGAAATCAGATTCTCTATGGCAGCGTAGGTTCGAAACCTACCTGCTGCAAACGACCATTGTTTTGCTTGAAATATATAATTTTTAATTAACAGCTCAGAACAGAAATTTTTCTTAAATATAGGGATTGAGTACATAAATTTTGTAAAAATAAAAGGGACTTATATTTCAACGCATGGCACATCACCAGAAATACTTTGAAACAGATTTAGCCCTGGTCTGTCGGTTGAGGCGTCTGACTAGAAATCAGATTCTCTGTGGCAGCGTAGTTTCGAAACCCACCTACTGCAAACGGCCATTGTTTTGCTTGAAATATATAATTCTTAATTAACAGCTCAGAACAGAAATTTTTCTTAAATATGTTGATTGAGTACACAAATTTATAAAAATATAATTTACTTATATTTCAACGCATGGCACATCACCAGAAATAGTTCGACTTTCAAACAGATTTAGCCTTGGTCTGTCGGTTAAGGCGTCTGACTTGAAATCAGATTCTCTATGGCAGCGTAGTTTCGAAACCCACCTACTACAAACGGCCATTGTTTTGCTTGAAATATATAATTTTTAATTAAGAGCTCAGAACAGAAATTTTTTTTTAAATGTGGGGATTGAATACATAAATTTATAAAAATATAATTTACTTATATTTCAACGCATGGCACATCACCAGAAATGGTTCGACTTTCAAACTGATTTAGCCTTGGTCTGTCGGTTAAGGCGTCTGTCTAGAAATCAGATTCTCCATGGCAGCGCAGGTTCGAAACCTACCTACTGCAAACGGCCATTGTTTTGCTTGAATTATATATTTTCTAATTAACAGCTCAGCTTAGAAATTTTTCTCAAATATGGGGATTGAGTACATAAATTTATAAAAATATAATGGAATTATATTTCAACGCATGGCACATCACCAGAAATAGTTCTACTTTCAAACAGATTTAGCCTTGGTCTGTCGGTTAAGGCGTCTGACTAGAAATCAGATTCTCTATCATCATAGGTTCGAAACCTACCTACTGCAAACGACCATTGTTTTGCTTGAAATATAATTTTTGTAATTAGCAGCTCAGCCAAGAAAATTTTGTCAATTATGGGGATTGAGTGCATAAATTTATAACAATATAATGCCCTTATATTTCAAAGCATGGCACATCACCAGAAATAGTTCGTCTTTCAAACAGATATATCCTTGGTCTCTCGGTTAAGGTGTCTGACTCGAAATTAGATTCTCTATAACAGCGTAGGTTTGAATCCTACCTGCTGCAAACGACCATTGTTTTGCTTAATATATATATTTTTTAATTAACAGCTCAGCTCAGAAATTTTTCTCAAATATGGGGTTGAGTGTATAAATTTATAAAAATATAATGGCCTTATATTTCAACGCATGGCACATCACCAGAAATAGTTCGACTTTCAAACAGATTTAGCCTTGGTCTGTCGGATCAGGCGTCTGACTAGAAATCAGATTATCTATCATCATAGGTTCGAAACCTACCTACTGCAAACGACCATTGTTTTGCTTGAAATATAATTTTTGTAATTAGCAGCTCAGCCAAGAAAATTTTGTCAATTATGGGGATTGAGTGCATAAATTTATAACAATATAATGCCCTTATATTTCAAAGCATGGCACATCACCAGAAATGGTTCTACTTTCAAACAGATTTAGATTTGGTCTGTAGGTTAAGGCGTCTGACTAGAAATCAGAATCTCCATGACAACGTAGGTTCGAAACCTGCCTACTGCAAACGGCCATTGTTTTGCTTGAAATATATATTTTTTAATTAACAGCTCAGCCCAGAAATTTTTCTTAAATATGTGAATTGTGTACATAAATTTATAAAAATATAATGGACTTATATTTCAACGCATGGCACATCACCAGAAATAGTTCTACTTTCAAACAGATTTAGCCCTGGTCTGTCGGTTAAGGCGTCTGACTAGAAATCAGATTCTCTATGGCAGCGTAGTTTCGAAACCCACCTACTACAAACGGCCATTGTTTTGCTTGAAATATATAATTTTTAATTAACAGCTCAGAACAGAAATTTTTCATGAATATGGGGATTGAGTACATAAATTTATAAAAATATAATTTACTTATATTTCAACGCATGGCACATCACCAGAAATAGTTCGACTTTCAAACAGATTTAGCCTTGTTCTGTCGGTTAAGGCGTCTGACTTGAAATCAGATTCTCTATAGCAGCTTAGGTTCGAAACCTACCCACTGCAAACGGCCATTGTTTTGCTTGAAATATATAATTTTTAGTTAACAGCTCAGCCCAGAAATATTTCTTAAATATGGGGATTGAGTACATAAATTTATAAAAATATAATGGACTTATATTTCAACGCATGGCACATCACCAGAAATAGTTCTACTTTCAAACAGATTTAGCCCTGGTCTGTCGGTTAAGGCGTCTGACTTGAAATCAGATTCTCTATAGCAGCGTAGGTTCGAAACCTACCCACTGCAAACGGCCATTGTTTTGCTTGAAATATATAATTTTTAATTAACAGCTCAGCCCAGAAATTTTTCTCAAATATGGGGATTGACTACATAAATTTTAAAAAATATAATGCCCTTATATTTCAACGCATGTCACATCACCAGAAATAGTTCTACTTTCAAACAGATTTAGTAATGGTCCGTCGGTTAAGGCGTCTGACTAGAAATCAGATTCTCTATGGCAGCGTAGTTTCGAAACCCACCTACTACAAACGGCCATTGTTTTGCTGGAAATATATAATTTTTAATTAACAGCTCAGAACAGAAATTTTTCTTAAATATGGGGATTGGGTACATAAATTTATAAAAATATAATTTACTTATATTTCAACGCATGGCACATCACCAGAAATAGTTCGACTTTCAAACAGATTTAACCTTGGTCTGTCGGTTAAGGCGTCTGACTTGAAATCAGATTCTCTATGGCAGCGAAGGTTCGAAACCTACCTACTGCAAACGACCATTGTTTTGCTTGAAATATAATTTTTTTAATTAGCAGCTCAGCCAAGAAAATTTTGTCAATTATCGGGATTGAGTGCATAAATTTATAACAATGTGTGGCCCTTATATTTCGAATGGCACATCACCAGAAATAGTTCTACTTTCAAACAGATTTAGCCCTGGTCTGTCGGTTAAGGCGTCTGACTAGAAATCAGATTCTCTATGGCAGCGTAGTTTCGAAACCCACCTACTGCAAACGGCCATTGTTTTGCTTGAATTATATATTTTCTAATTAACAGCTCAGCTTAGAAATTTTTCTCAAATATGGGGATTGAGTACATAAATTAATAAAAATATAATGGACTTATATTTCAACGCATGGCACATCACCAGAAATAGTTCTACTTTCAAACAGATTTAGCCTTGGTCTGTCGGTTAAGGCGTCTGACTAGAAACCAGATTCTCTATCATCATAGGTTCGAAACCTACCTACTGCAAACGACCATTGTTTTGCTTGAAATATAATTTTTGTAATTAGCAGCTCAGCCAAGAAAATTTTGTCAATTATGGGGATTGAGTGCATAAATTTATAACAATATAATGCCCTTATATTTCAAAGCATGGCACATCACCAGAAATAGTTCGACTTTCAAACAGATATATCCTTGGTCTCTCGGTTAAGGTGTCTGACTCGAAATTAGATTCTCTATAACAGCGTAGGTTTGAATCCTACCTGCTGCAAACGACCATTGTTTTGCTTAATATATATATTTTTTAATTAACAGCTCAGCTCAGAAATTTTTCTCAAATATGGGGTTGAGTGTATAAATTTATAAAAATATAACGGCCTTATACTTCAACGCATGGCACATCACCAGAAATAGTTCGACTTTCAAATAGGTTTAGCCTTGGTCTGTCGGATCAGGCGTCTGACTAGAAATCAGATTCTCTATCATCATAGGTTCGAAACCTACCTACTGCAAACGACCATTGTTTTGCTTGAAATATAATTTTTGTAATTAGCAGCTCAGCCAAGAAAATTTTGTCAATTATGGGGATTGAGTGCATAAATTTATAACAATATAATGCCCTTATATTTCAAAGCATGGCACATCACCAGAAATGGTTCTACTTTCAAACAGATTTAGATTTGGTCTGTATTTTAAGGCGTCTGACTAGAAATCAGATTCTCTATGGCAGCGTAGTTTCGAAACCCACCTACTACAAACGGCCATTGTTTTGCTGGAAATATATAATTTTTAATTAACAGCTCAGAACAGAAATTTTTCTTAAATATGGGGATTGGGTACATAAATTTATAAAAATATAATTTACTTATATTTCAACGCATGGCACATCACCAGAAATAGTTCGACTTTCAAACAGATTTAACCTTGGTCTGTCGGTTAAGGCGTCTGACTTGAAATCAGATTCTCTATGGCAGCGAAGGTTCGAAACCTACCTACTGCAAACGACCATTGTTTTGCTTGAAATATAATTTTTTTAATTAGCAGCTCAGCCAAGAAAATTTTGTCAATTATCGGGATTGAGTGCATAAATTTATAACAATGTGTTGCCCTTATATTTCGAATGGCACATCACCAGAAATAGTTCTACTTTCAAACAGATTTAGCCCTGGTCTGTCGGTTAAGGCGTCTGACTAGAAATCAGATTCTCTATGGCAGCGTAGTTTCGAAACCCACCTACTGCAAACGGCCATTGTTTTGCTTGAATTATATATTTTCTAATTAACAGCTCAGCTTAGAAATTTTTCTCAAATATGGGGATTGAGTACATAAATTAATAAAAATATAATGGACTTATATTTCAACGCATGGCACATCACCAGAAATAGTTCTACTTTCAAACAGATTTAGCCTTGGTCTGTCGGTTAAGGCGTCTGACTAGAAACCAGATTCTCTATCATCATAGGTTCGAAACCTACCTACTGCAAACGACCATTGTTTTGCTTGAAATATAATTTTTGTAATTAGCAGCTCAGCCAAGAAAATTTTGTCAATTATGGGGATTGAGTGCATAAATTTATAACAATATAATGCTCTTATATTTCAAAGCATGGCACATCACCAGAAATAGTTCGACTTTCAAACAGATATATCCTTGGTTTCTCGGTTAAGGTGTCTGACTCGAAATTAGATTCTCTATAACAGCGTAGGTTTGAATCCTACCTGCTGCAAACGACCATTGTTTTGCTTAATATATATATTTTTTAATTAACAGCTCAGCTCAGAAATGTTTCTCAAATATGGGGTTGAGTGTATAAATTTATAAAAATATAATGGCCTTATACTTCAACGCATGGCACATCACCAGAAATAGTTCGACTTTCAAACAGGTTTAGCCTTGGTCTGTCGGATCAGGCGTCTGACTAGAAATCAGATTCTCTATCATCATAGGTTCGAAACCTACCTACTGCAAACGACCATTGTTTTGCTTGAAATATAATTTTTGTAATTAGCAGCTCAGCCAAGAAAATTTTGTCAATTATGGGGATTGAGTGCAAAAATTTATAACAATATAATGCCCTTATATTTCAAAGCATGGCACATCACCAGAAATGGTTCTACTTTCAAACAGATTTAGATTTGGTCTGTATTTTAAGGCGTCTGACTAGAAATCAGATTCTCTATGGCTGCGTAGTTTCGAAACCCACCTACTACAAACGGCCATTGTTTTGCTGGAAATATATAATTTTTAATTAACAGCTCAGAACAGAAATTTTTCTTAAATATGGGGATTGGGTACATAAATTTATAAAAATATAATTTACTTATATTTCAACGCATGGCACATCACCAGAAATAGTTCGACTTTCAAACAGATTTAACCTTGGTCTGTCGGTTAAGGCGTCTGACTTGAAATCAGATTCTCTATGGCAGCGAAGGTTCGAAACCTACCTACTGCAAACGACCATTGTTTTGCTTGAAATATAATTTTTTTAATTAGCAGCTCAGCCAAGAAAATTTTGTCATTTATCGGGATTGAGTGCATAAATTTATAACAATGTGTTGCCCTTATATTTCGAACGGCACATCACCAGAAATAGTTCTACTTTCAAACAGATTTAGCCCTGGTCTGTCGGTTAAGGCGTCTGACTAGAAATCAGATTCTCTATGGCAGCGTAGTTTCGAAACCCACCTACTGCAAACGGCCATTGTTTTGCTTGAATTATATATTTTCTAATTAACAGCTCAGCTTAGAAATTTTTCTCAAATATGGGGATTGAGTACATAAATTAATAAAAATATAATGGACTTATATTTCAACGCATGGCACATCACCAGAAATAGTTCGACTTTCAAACAGATTTAGCCTTGGTCTGTCGGATCAGGCGTCTGACTAGAAATCAGATTCTCTATCATCATAGGTTCGAAACCTACCTACTGCAAACGACCATTGTTTTGCTTGAAATATAATTTTTGTAATTAGCAGCTCAGCCAAGAAAATTTTGTCAATTATGGGGGTTGAGTGCATAAATTTATAACAATATAATGCCCTTATATTTCAAAGCATGGCACATCACCAAAAATGGTTCTACTTTCAAACAGATTTAGCCCTGGTCTGTCGGTTAAGGCGTCTGACTTGAAATCAGATTCTCTATAGCAGCGTAGGTTCGAAACCTACCCACTGCAAACGGCCATTGTTTTACTTGAAATATGTAATTTTTAATTAACAGCTCAGCCCAGAAATTTTTCTCAAATATGGGGATTGACTACATAAATTTTAAAAAATATAATGCCCTTATATTTCAACGCATGGCACATCACCAGAAATAGTTCTACTTTCAAACAGATTTAGCAATGGTCTGTCGGTTAAGGCGTCTGACTAGAAATCAGATTCTCTATGGCAGCGTAGTTTCGAAACCCACCTACTACAAACGGCCATTGTTTTGCTTGAAATATTTATTTTTTAATTAACAGCTCAGCCCAGAAATTTTTCTCAAATATGGGAATTGAGTACATAAATTTATAAAAATATAATTTACTTATATTTCAACGCAAGGCACATCACCAGAAATAGTTCGACTTTCAAACAGATTTAGCCTTGGTCTGTCGGTTAAGGCGTCTGACTAGAAATCAGATTCTCTGTGGCAGCATAGTTTCGAAACCCACCTACTACAAACGGCCATTGTTTTGCTTGAAATATATATTTTTTAATTAACAGCTCAGCCCAGAAATTTTTCTCAAATATGGGAATTGAGTACATAAATTTATAAAAATATTATGGACTTATATTTCAACGCATGGCACATCACCAGAAATAGTTCTACTTTCAAACAGATTTAGCCTTGGTTTGTCGGATAAGGCGTCTGACTAGAAATCAGATTCTCTATCATCATAGGTTCGAAACCTACCTACTGCAAACGACCATTGTTTTGCTTGAAATATAATTTTTGTAATTAGCAGCTCAGCCAAGAAAATTTTGTCAATTATGGGGATTGAGTGCATAAATTTATAACAATATAATGCCCTTATATTTCAAAGCATGGCACATCACCAGAAATAGTTCGACTTTCAAACAGATTTAGCCTTGGTCTGTCGGTTAAGGCGTCTGACTTGAAATCAGATTTTCTATGGCAGTGTAGGTTCCAAACCTACCTGCTGCAAACGGCCATTGTTTTGCTTGAAATATATGTTTTTTAATTAACAGCTCAGCCCAGAAATTTTTCTCAAATATGGGAATTGAGTACATAAATTTATAAAAATATAATAGACTTATATTTCAACGCATGGCACATCACCAGAAATAGTTTTAATTTCAAACAGATTTAGCCCTGGTCTGTCGGTTAAGGCGTCTGACTTGAAATCAGATTCTCTATGGCAGTATAGGTTCGAAACCTACCTACTGCAAACGGCCATTGTTTTGCTTGAGATATATATTTTTTAATTAACAGCTCAGCCCAGAAATTTTTCTCAAATATGGGGATTGACTACATAAATTTAAAAAAATATAATGGCCATATATTTCAACGCATGGCACATCACCAGAAATAGTTCGACTTTCAAACAGATTTAGCCTTGGTCTGTCGGATAAGGCGTCTGACTAGAAATCAGATTCTCTATCATCCTAGGTTCGAAACCTACCTACTGCAAACGACCATTGGTTTGCTTGAAATATAATTTTTGAAATTAGCAGCTCAGCCAAGAAAATTTTGTCAATTATAAGGATTGAGTGAATAAATTTATAACAATATAATGAACTTATATTTCAAAACATGGCACATCACCAGAAATGGTTCTACTTTCAAAGAGATTTAGCCTTGGTCTGTAGGTTAAGGCGTCTGACTAGAAATCAGATTCTAAATGGCAGCGTAGGTTCGAAACCTACCTACTGCAAACGGCCATTGTTTTGCTTGAAATATATAATTTTTAATTAACAGCTCAGAACAGAAATTTTTCTTAAATATAGGGATTGAGTACATAAATTTATAAAAATAAAATGGACTTATATTTCAACGCATGGCACATCACCAGAAGTAGTTTTACTTTCAAACAGATTTAGCCCTGGTCTGTCGGTTAAGGCGTCTGACTTGAAATCAGATTCTCTATAGCAGCGTAGGTTCGAAACCTACCCACTGCAAACGGCCATTGTTTTACTTGAAATATGTAATTTTTAATTAACAGCTCAGCCCAGAAATTTTTCTCAAATATGGGGATTGACTACATAAATTTTAAAAAATATAATGCCCTTATATTTCAACGCATGGCACATCACCAGAAATAGTTCTACTTTCAAACAGATTTAGCAATGGTCTGTCGGTTAAGGCGTCTGACTAGAAATCAGATTCTCTATGGCAGCGTAGTTTCGAAACCCACCTACTACACACGGCCATTGTTTTGCTGGAAATATATAATTTTCAATTAACAGCTCAGAACAGAAATTTTTCTTAAATATGGGGATTGGGTACATAAATTTATAAAAATATAATTTACTTATATTTCAACGCATGGCACATCACCAGAAATAGTTCGACTTTCAAACAGATTTAGCCTTGGTCTGTCGGTTAAGGCGTCTGACTTGAAATCAGATTCTCTATGGCAGCGTAGGTTCGAAACCTACCTGCTGCAAACGACCATTGTTTTGCTTGAAATATATAATTTTTAATTAACAGCTCAGAACAGAAATTTTTCTTAAATATAGGGATTGAGTACATAAATTTATAAAAATAAAATGGACTTATATTTCAACGCATGGCACATCACCAGAAATAGTTTTACTTTCAAACAGATTTAGCCCTGGTCTGTCGGTTAAGGCGTCTGACTAGAAATCAGATTCTCTATGGCAGCGTAGTTTCGAAACCCACCTACTGCAAACGGCCATTGTTTTGCTTGAAATATAATTTTTGTAATTAGCAGCTCAGCCAAGAAAATTTTGTCAATTATGGGGATTGAGTGCATAAATTTATAACAATATAATGCCCTTATATTTCAAAGCATGGCACATCACCAAAAATGGTTCTACTTTCAAACAGATTTAGATTTGGTCTGTCGGTTAAGGCGTCTGACTAGAAATCAGATTCTCTATGGCAGCGTCCTTTCGAAACCCACCTACTACAAACGGCCATTGTTTTGCTTGAAATATATAATTTTTAATTAACAGCTCAGAACAGAAATTTTTCTCAAATATGGGGATTGAGTACATAAATTTATAAAAATATAATGGACTTATATTTCAACGCATGGCACATCACCAGAAATAGTTCTACTTTCAAACAGATTTAGCCTTGGTCTGTCGGTTAAGGCGTCTGACTTGAAATCAGATTCTCTATGGCAGCGTAGTTTCGAAACCCACCTACTACAAACGGCCATTGTTTTGCTTGAAATATATAATTTTTAATTAACAGCTCAGAACAAAAATTTTTCTCAAATATGGGGATTGAGTACATAAATTTATAAAAATATAATGGACTTATATTTCAACGCATGGCACATCACCAGAAATAGTTCTACTTTCAAACAGATTTAGCCTTGGTCTGTCGGTTAATGCGTCTGACTAGAAATCAGATTCTCTATCATCATAGGTTCGAAACCCACCTACTGCAAACTGCCATTGTTTTGCTTGAAATATAATTTTTGTAATTAGCAGCTCAGCCAAGAAAATTTTGTCAATTATGGGGATTGAGTGCATAAATTTATAACAATATAATGCCCTTATATTTCAAAGCATGGCACATCACCAAAAATGGTTCTACTTTCAAACAGATTTAGCCCTGGTCTGTCGGTTAAGGCGTCTGACTTGAAATCAGATTCTCTATAGCAGCGTAGGTTCGAAACCTACCCACTGCAAACGGCCATTGTTTAACTTGAAATATGTAATTTTTAATTAACAGCTCAGCCCAGAAATTTTTCTCAAATATGGGGATTGACTACATAAATTTTAAAAAATATAATGCCCTTATATTTCAACGCATGGCACATCACCAGAAATAGTTCTACTTTCAAACAGATTTAGCAATGGTCTGTCGGTTAAGGCGTCTGACTAGAAATCAGATTCTCTATGGCAGCGTAGTTTCGAAACCCACCTACTACACACGGCCATTGTTTTGCTGGAAATATATAATTTTCAATTAACAGCTCAGAACAGAAATTTTTCTTAAATATGGGGATTGGGTACATAAATTTATAAAAATATAATTTACTTATATTTCAACGCATGGCACATCACCAGAAATAGTTCGACTTTCAAACAGATTTAGCCTTGGTCTGTCGGTTAAGGCGTCTGACTTGAAATCAGATTCTCTATGGCAGCGTAGGTTCGAAACCTACCTACTGCAAACGACCATTGTTTTGCTTGAAATATAATTTTTTTAATTAGCAGCTCAGCCAAGAAAATTTTGTCAATTATCTGGATTGAGTGCATAAATTTATGACAATGTGTTGCCCTTATATTTCGAATGGCACATCACCAGAAATAGTTCTAGTTTCAAACAGATTTAGCCCTGTTCTGTCGGTTAAGGCGTCTAACTAGAAATCAGATTCTCTATGGCAGCGTAGGTTCGAAACCTACCTGCTGCAAACGACCATTGTTTTGCTTGAAATATATAATTTTTAATTAACAGCTCAGAACAGAAATTTTTCTTAAATATAGGGATTGAGTACATAAATTTATAAAAATATAATTTACTTATATTTCAACGCATGGCAGATCACCAGAAATAGTTCGACTTTCAAACAGATTTAGCCTTGGTCTGTCGGTTAAGGCGTCTGACTTGAAATCAGATTCTGGCAGCGTAGTTTCGAAACCCACCTACTACAAACGGCCATTGTTTTGCTTGAAATATATAATTTTTAATTAACAGCTCAGAACAGAAATTTTTCTCAAATATGGGGATTGAGTACATAAATTTATAAAAATATAATGGACTTATATTTCAACGCATGGCACATCACCAGAAATAGTTCTACTTTCAAACAGATTTAGCCTTGGTCTGTCGGTTAAGGCGTCTGACTAGAAATCAGATTCTCTATCATCATAGGTTCGAAACCTACCTACTGCAAACGACCACTGTTTTGCTTGAAATATAATTTTTTTAATTAGCAGCTCAGCCAAGAAAATTTTGTCAATTATCTGGATTGAGTGCATAAATTTATGACAATGTGTTGCCCTTATATTTCGAATGGCACATCACCAGAAATAGTTCTACTTTCAAACAGATTTAGCCCTGTTCTGTCGGTTAAGGCGTCTAACTAGAAATCAGATTCTCTATGGCAGCGTAGGTTCGAAACCTACCTGCTGCAAACGACCATTGTTTTGCTTGAAATATATAATTTTTAATTAACAGCTCAGAACAGAAATTTTTCTTAAATATAGGGATTGAGTACATAAATTTATAAAAATATAATTTACTTATATTTCAACGCATGGCAGATCACCAGAAATAGTTCGACTTTCAAACAGATTTAGCCTTGGTCTGTCGGTTAAGGCGTCTGACTTGAAATCAGATTCTCTATAGCAGCTTAGGTTCGAAACCTACCCACTGCAAACGGCCATTGTTTTGCTTGAAATATATAATTTTTAGTTAACAGCTCAGCCCAGAAATATTTCTTAAATATGGGGATTGAGTACATAAATTTATAAAAATATAATGGACTTATATTTCAACGCATGGCAGATCACCAGTAATAGTTCTACTTTCAAACACATTTAGCCCTGGTCTGTCGGTTAAGGCGTCTGACTTGAAATCAGATTCTCTATAGCAGCGTAGGTTCGAAACCTACCCACTGCAAACGGCCATTGATTTGCTTGAATTATATAATTTTTAATTAACAGCTCAGCCCAGAAATTTTTCTCAAATATGGGGATTGACTACATAAATTTTAAAAAATATAATGCCCTTATATTTCAACGCATGGCACATCACCAGAAATAGTTCTACTTTCAAACAGATTTAGCAATGGTCTGTCGGTTAAGGCGTCTGACTAGAAATCAGATTCTCTATGGCAGCGTAGTTTCGAAACCCACCTACTACAAACGGCCATTGTTTTGCTGGAAATATATAATTTT
This sequence comes from Cylas formicarius, assembly GCF_029955315.1. Taxonomy (NCBI): domain Eukaryota; kingdom Metazoa; phylum Arthropoda; class Insecta; order Coleoptera; family Brentidae; genus Cylas; species Cylas formicarius. The sequence goes on along the minus strand of NW_026844334.1, from coordinate 35,781,282 downwards.
TAATTAACAGCCCAGAACAGAAATTTTTCTTAAATATGGGGATTGGGTACATAAATTTATAAAAATATAATTTACTTATATTTCAACGCATGGCACATCACCAGAAATAGTTCGACTTTCAAACAGATTTAGCCTTGGTCTGTCGGTTAAGGCGTCTGACTTGAAATCAGATTCTCTATGGCAGCGTAGGTTCGAAACCTACCTACTGCAAAAGACCATTGTTTTGCTTGAAATATAATTTTTTTAATTAGCAGCTCAGCCAAGAAAATTTTGTCAATTATCGGGATTGAGTGCATAAATTTATAACAATATAATGCCCTTATATTTCAAAGCATGGCACATCACCAAAAATGGTTCTGCTTTCAAACAGATTTAGATTTGGTCTGTCGGTTAAGGCGTCTGACTAGAAATCAGATTCTCTATGGCAGCGCCGTTTCGAAACCCACCTACTACAAACGGCCATTGTTTTGCTTGAAATATATAATTTTTAATTAACAGCTCAGAACAGAAATTTTTCTCAAATATGGGGATTGAGTACATAAATTTATAAAAATATAATGGACTTATATTTCAACGCATGGCACATCACCAGAAATAGTTCTACTTTCAAACAGATTTAGCCTTGGTCTGTCGGTTAAGGCGTCTGACTTGAAATCAGATTCTCTACGGCAGCGTAGTTTCGAAACCCACCTACTACAAACGGCCATTGTTTTGCTTGAAATATATAATTTTTAATTAACAGCTCAGAACAGAAATTTTTCTCAAATATGGGGATTGAGTACATAAATTTATAAAAATATAATGGACTTATATTTCAACGCATGGCACATCACCAGAAATAGTTCTACTTTCAAACAGATTTAGCCTTGGTCTGTCGGTTAAGGCGTCTGACTTGAAATCAGATTCTCTATGGCGGCGTAGTTTCGAAACCCACCTACTACAAACGGCCATTGTTTTGCTTCAAATATATAATTTTTAATTAACAGCTCAGAACAGAAATTTTTCTCAAATATGGGGATTGAGTACATAAATTTATAAAAATATAATGGACTTATATTTCAACGCATGGCACATCACCAGAAATAGTTCTACTTTCAAACAGATTTAGCCTTGGTCTGTCGGTTAAGGCGTCTGACTAGAAATCAGATTCTCTATCATCATATGTTCGAAACCTACCTACTGCAAACGACCACTGTTTTGCTTGAAATATAATTTTTGTAATTAGCAGCTCAGCCAAGAAAATTTTGTCAATTATGGGGATTGAGTGCATAAATTTATAACAATATAATGCCCTTATATTTCAAAGCATGGCACATCACCAAAAATGGTTCTACTTTCAAACAGATTTAGATTTGGTCTGTCGGTTAAGGCGTCTGACTAGAAATCAGATTCTCTATGGCAGCGTCGTTTCGAAACCCACCTACTACAAACGGCCATTGTTTTGCTTGAAATATATAATTTTTAATTAACAGCTCAGAACAGAAATTTTTCTTGAATATGGGGATTGAGTACATAAATTTATAAAAATATAATTTACTTATATTTCAACGCATGGCAGATCACCAGAAATAGTTCGACTTTCAAACAGATTTAGCCTTGGTCTGTCGGTTAAGGCGTCTGACTTGAAATCAGATTCTCTATAACAGCGTAGGTTTGAATCCTACCTGCTGCAAACGACCATTGTTTTGCTTAATATATATATTTTTTAATTAACAGATCAGCTCAGAAATTTTTCTCAAATATGGGGTTGAGTGTATAAATTTATAAAAATATAATGGCCTTATATTTCAACGCATGGCACATCACCAGAAATAGTTCGACTTTCAAACAGATTTAGCCTTGGTCTGTCGGATCAGGCGTCTGACTAGAAATCAGATTCTCTATCATCATAGGTTCGAAACCTACCTACTGCAAACGACCATTGTTTTGCTTGAAATATAATTTTTGTAATTAGCAGCTCAGCCAAGAAAATTTTGTCAATTATGGGGATTGAGTGCATAAATTTATAACAATATAATGCCCTTATATTTCAAAGCATGGCACATCACCAAAAATGGTTCTACTTTCAAACAGATTTAGATTTGGTCTGTCGGTTAAGGCGTCTGACTAGAAATCAGATTCTCTATGGCAGCGTAGTTTCGAAACCCACCTACTACAAACGGCCATTGTTTTGCTTGAAATATATAATTTTTAATTAACAGCTCAGAACAGAAATTTTTCTTGAATATGGGGATTGAGTACATAAATTTATAAAAATATAATTTACTTATATTTCAACGCATGGCAGATCACCAGAAATAGTTCGACTTTCAAACAGATTTAGCCTTGGTCTCTCGGTTAAGGCGTCTGACTTGAAATCAGATTCTCTATAGCAGCTTAGGTTCGAAACCTACCCACTGCAAACGGCCATTGTTTTGCTTGAAATATATAATTTTTAGTTAACAGCTCAGCCCAGAAATATTTCTTAAATATGGGGATTGAGTACATAAATTTATAAAAATATAATGGACTTATATTTCAACGCATGGCAGATCACCAGAAATAGTTCTACTTTCAAACACATTTAGCCCTGGTCTGTCGGTTAAGGCGTCTGACTTGAAATCAGATTCTCTATAGCAGCGTAGGTTCGAAACCTACCCACTGCAAACGGCCATTGTTTTGCTTGAAATATATAATTTTTAATTAACAGCTCAGCCCAGAAATTTTTCTTAAATATGGGGATTGACTACATAAATTTTAAAAAATATAATGCCCTTATATTTCAACGCATGGCACATCACCAGAAATAGTTCTACTTTCAAACAGATTTAGCAATGGTCTGTCGGTTAAGGCGTCTGACTAGAAATCAGATTCTCTATGGCAGCGTAGTTTCGAAACCCACCTACTACAAACGGCCATTGTTTTGCTGGAAATATATAATTTTTAATTAACAGCCCAGAACAGAAATTTTTCTTAAATATGGGGATTGGGTACATAAATTTATAAAAATATAATTTACTTATATTTCAACGCATCACCAGAAATAGTTCGACTTTCAAACAGATTTAGCCTTGGTCTGTCGGTTAAGGCGTCTGACTTGAAATCAGATTCTCTATGGCAGCGTAGGTTCGAAACCTACCTACTGCAAAAGACCATTGTTTTGCTTGAAATATAATTTTTTTAATTAGCAGCTCAGCCAAGAAAATTTTGTCAATTATCGGGATTGAGTGCATAAATTTATAACAATGTGTTGCCCTTATATTTCGAATGGCACATCACCAGAAATAGTTCTACTTTCAAACAGATTTAGCCCTGTTCTGTCGGTTAAGGCGTCTAACTAGAAATCAGATTCCCTATGGCACCGTAGGTTCGAAACCTACCTGCTGCAAACGACCATTGTTTTGCTTGAAATATATAATTTTTAATTAACAGCTCAGAACAGAAATTTTTCTTAAAAATAGGGATTGAGTACATAAATTTATAAAAATAAAATGGACTTATATTTCAACGCATGGCACATCACCAGAAATAGTTTTACTTTCAACAGATTTAGCCCTGGTCTGTCGGTTAAGGCGTCTGACTAGAAATCACATTCTCTATGGCAGCGTAGTTTCGAAACCCACCTACTGCAAACGGCCATTGTTTTGCTTGAAATATATAATTTTTAATTAACAGCTCAGAACAGAGATTTTTCTTAAATATGGGGATTGAGTACATAAATTTATAAAAATATAATTTACTTATATTTCAACGCATGGCACATCACCAGAAATAGTTTTACTTTCAAACAGATTTAGCCTTGGTCTGTCGGTTAAGGCGTCTGACTTGAAATCAGATTCTCTATGGCAGCGTAGTTTCGAAACCCACCTACTACAAACGGCCATTGTTTTGCTTGAAATATATAATTTTTAATTAACAGCTCAGAACAGAAATTTTTTCTTAAATGTGGGGATTGAATACATAAATTTATAAAAATATAATTTACTTATATTTCAACGCATGGCACATCACCAGAAATGGTTCGACTTTCAAACTGATTTAGCCTTGGTCTGTCGGTTAAGGCGTCTGTCTAGAAATCAGATTCTCCATAGCAGCGAAGGTTCGAAACCTACCTACTGCAAACGGCCATTGTTTCGCTTGAATTATATATTTTCTAATTAACAGCTCAGCTTAGAAATTTTTCTCAAATATGGGGATTGAGTACATAAATTTATAAAAATATAATGGACTTATATTTCAACGCATGGCACATCACCAGAAATAGTTCTACTTTCAAACAGATTTAGCCTTGGTCTGTCGGTTAAGGCGTCTGACTAGAAATTATATTCTCTATCATCATAGGTTCGAAACCTATCTACTGCAAACGACCATTGCTTTGCTTGAAATATAATTTTTGTAATTAGCAGCTCAGCCAAGAAAATTTTGTCAATTATGGGGATTGAGTGCATAAATTTATAACAATATAATGCCCTTATATTTCAAAGCATGGCACATCACCAGAAATAGTTCGACTTTCAAACAGATATATCCTTGGTCTCTCGGTTAAGGTGTCTGACTCGAAATTAGATTCTCTATAACAGCGTAGGTTTGAATCCTACCTGCTGCAAACGACCATTGTTTTGCTTAATATATATATTTTTTAATTAACAGCTCAGCTCAGAATTTTTTCTCAAATATGGGGTTGAGTGTATAAATTTATAAAAATATAATGGCCTTATATTTCAACGCATGGCACATCACCAGAAATAGTTCGACTTTCAAACAGATTTAGCCCTGGTCTGTCGGTTAATGCGTCTGACTAGAAATCACATTCTCTATGGCAGCGTAGGTTCGAAACCTGCCTACTGCAAACGGCCATTGTTTTGCTTGAAATATATATTTTTTAATTAACAGCTCAGCCCAGAAATTTTTCTCAAATATGTGAATTGTGTACATAAATTTATAAAAATATAATGGACTGATATTTCAACGCATGGCACATCACCAGAAATAGTTCGACTTTCAAACAGATTTAGCCTTGGTCTGTCGGTTAAGGCGTCTGACTTGAAATCAGATTCTCTATGGCAGCGTAGGTTCGAAACCTACCTACTGCAAAAGACCATTGTTTTGCTTGAAATATAATTTTTTTAATTAGCAGCTCAGCCAAGAAAATTTTGTCAATTATCGGGATTGAGTGCATAAATTTATAACAATGTGTTGCCCTTATATTTCGAATGGCACATCACCAGAAATAGTTCTACTTTCAAACAGATTTAGCCCTGTTCTGTCGGTTAAGGCGTCTAACTAGAAATCAGATTCTCTATGGCACCGTAGGTTCGAAACCTACCTGCTGCAAACGACCATTGTTTTGCTTGAAATATATAATTTTTAATTAACAGCTCAGAACAGAAATTTTTCTTAAATATAGGGATTGAGTACATAAATTTATAAAAATAAAATGGACTTATATTTCAACGCATGGCACATCACCAGAAATAGTTTTACTTTCAAACAGATTTAGCCCTGGTCTGTCGGTTAAGGCGTCTGACTAGAAATCACATTCTCTATGGCAGCGTAGTTTCGAAACCCACCTACTGCAAACGGCCATTGTTTTGCTTGAAATATATAATTTTTAATTAACAGCTCAGAACAGAAATTTTTCTTAAATATGGGGATTGAGTACATAAATTTATAAAAATATAATTTACTTATATTTCAACGCATGGCACATCACCAGAAATAGTTTTACTTTCAAACAGATTTAGCCTTGGTCTGTCGGTTAAGGCGTCTGACTTGAAATCAGATTCTCTATGGCAGCGTAGTTTCGAAACCCACCTACTACAAACGGCCATTGTTTTGCTTGAAATATATAATTTTTAATTAACAGCTCAGAACAGAAATTTTTTCTTAAATGTGGGGATTGAGTACATAAATTTATAAAAATATAATGGACTTATATTTCAACGCATGGCACATCACCAGAAATAGTTCTACTTTCAAACAGATTTAGCCTTGGTCTGTCGGATAAGGCGTCTGAATAGAAATCAGATTCTCTATCATCATAGGTTCGAAACCTACCTACTGCAAACGACCATTGTTTTGCTTGAAATATAATTTTTGTAATTAGCAGCTCAGCCAAGAAAATTTTGTCAATTATGGGGATTGAGTGCATAAATTTATAACAATATAATGCCCTTATATTTCAAAGCATGGCACATCACCAGAAATAGTTCGACTTTCAAACAGATATATCCTTGGTCTCTCGGTTAAGGTGTCTGACTCGAAATTAGATTCTCTATAACAGCGTAGGTTTGAATCCTACCTGCTGCAAATGACCATTGTTTTGCTTAATATATATATTTTTTAATTAACAGCTCAGCTCAGAATTTTTTCTCAAATATGGGGTTGAGTGTATAAATTTATAAAAATATAATGGCCTTATATTTCAACGCATGGCACATCACCAGAAATAGTTCGACTTTCAAACAGATTTAGCCCTGGTCTGTCGGTTAAGGCGTCTGACTAGAAATCACATTCTCTATGGCAGCGTAGGTTCGAAACCTGCCTACTGCAAACGGCCATTGTTTTGCTTGAAATATATATTTTTTAATTAACAGCTCAGCCCAGAAATTTTTCTCAAATATGTGAATTGTGTACATAAATTTATAAAAATATAATGGACTTATATTTCAACGCATGGCACATCACCAGAAATAGTTCTACTTTCAAACAGATTTAGCCCTGGTCTGTCGGTTAAGGCGCCTGACTAGAAATCAGATTCTCTATGGCAGCGTAGTTTCGAAACCCAACTACTACAAACGGCCATTGTTTTGCTTGAAATATATAATTTTTAATTAACAGCTCAGAACAGAAATTTTTCTTGAATATGGGGATTGAGAACATAAATTTATAATAACATAATTTACTTATATTTCAACGCATGGCACATCACCAGAAATAGTTCGACTTTCAAACAGATTTAGCCTTGGTCTGTCGGTTAAGGCGTCTGACTTGAAATCAGATTCTCTATAGCAGCTTAGGTTCGAAACCTACCCACTGCAAACGGCCATTGTTTTGCTTGAAATATATAATTTTTAGTTAACAGCTCAGCCCAGAAATATTTCTTAAATATGGGGATTGAGTACATAAATTTATAAAAATATAATTTACTTATATTTCAACGCATGGCACATCACCAGAAATGGTTCTACTTTCAAATAGATTTAGCCTTGGTCTGTAGGTTAATGCGTCTGACTAGAAATCAGATTCTCCATGGCAGCGTAGGTTCGAAACCTGCCTACTGCAAACGGCCATTGTTTTGCTTGAAATATATATTTTTTAACTAACAGCTCAGCCCAGAAATTTTTCTCAAATATGGGGATTGAGTACATAAATTTATAAAAATATAATGGACTTATATTTCAACGCATGGCACATCACCAGAAATAGTTCTACTTTCAAACAGATTTAGCCTTGGTCTGTCGGTTAAGGCGTCTGACTAGAAATTATATTCTCTATCATCATAGGTTCGAAACCTATCTACTGCAAACGACCATTGCTTTGCTTGAAATATAATTTTTGTAATTAGCAGCTCAGCCAAGAAAATTTTGTCAATTATGGGGATTGAGTGCATAAATTTATAACAATATAATGCCCTTATATTTCAAAGCATGGCACATCACCAGAAATAGTTCGACTTTCAAACAGATATATCCTTGGTCTCTCGGTTAAGGTGTCTGACTCGAAATTAGATTCTCTATAACAGCGTAGGTTTGAATCCTACCTGCTGCAAACGACCATTGTTTTGCTTAATATATATATTTTTTAATTAACAGCTCAGCTCAGAATTTTTTCTCAAATATGGGGTTGAGTGTATAAATTTATAAAAATATAATGGCCTTATATTTCAACGCATGGCACATCACCAGAAATAGTTCGACTTTCAAACAGATTTAGCCCTGGTCTGTCGGTTAATGCGTCTGACTAGAAATCACATTCTCTATGGCAGCGTAGGTTCGAAACCTGCCTACTGCAAACGGCCATTGTTTTGCTTGAAATATATATTTTTTAATTAACAGCTCAGCCCAGAAATTTTTCTCAAATATGTGAATTGTGTACATAAATTTATAAAAATATAATGGACTGATATTTCAACGCATGGCACATCACCAGAAATAGTTCGACTTTCAAACAGATTTAGCCTTGGTCTGTCGGTTAAGGCGTCTGACTTGAAATCAGATTCTCTATGGCAGCGTAGGTTCGAAACCTACCTACTGCAAAAGACCATTGTTTTGCTTGAAATATAATTTTTTTAATTAGCAGCTCAGCCAAGAAAATTTTGTCAATTATCGGGATTGAGTGCATAAATTTATAACAATGTGTTGCCCTTATATTTCGAATGGCACATCACCAGAAATAGTTCTACTTTCAAACAGATTTAGCCCTGTTCTGTCGGTTAAGGCGTCTAACTAGAAATCAGATTCTCTATGGCACCGTAGGTTCGAAACCTACCTGCTGCAAACGACCATTGTTTTGCTTGAAATATATAATTTTTAATTAACAGCTCAGAACAGAAATTTTTCTTAAATATAGGGATTGAGTACATAAATTTATAAAAATAAAATGGACTTATATTTCAACGCATGGCACATCACCAGAAATAGTTTTACTTTCAAACAGATTTAGCCCTGGTCTGTCGGTTAAGGCGTCTGACTAGAAATCACATTCTCTATGGCAGCGTAGTTTCGAAACCCACCTACTGCAAACGGCCATTGTTTTGCTTGAAATATATAATTTTTAATTAACAGCTCAGAACAGAAATTTTTCTTAAATATGGGGATTGAGTACATAAATTTATAAAAATATAATTTACTTATATTTCAACGCATGGCACATCACCAGAAATAGTTTTACTTTCAAACAGATTTAGCCTTGGTCTGTCGGTTAAGGCGTCTGACTTGAAATCAGATTCTCTATGGCAGCGTAGTTTCGAAACCCACCTACTACAAACGGCCATTGTTTTGCTTGAAATATATAATTTTTAATTAACAGCTCAGAACAGAAATTTTTTCTTAAATGTGGGGATTGAGTACATAAATTTATAAAAATATAATGGACTTATATTTCAACGCATGGCACATCACCAGAAATAGTTCTACTTTCAAACAGATTTAGCCTTGGTCTGTCGGATAAGGCGTCTGAATAGAAATCAGATTCTCTATCATCATAGGTTCGAAACCTACCTACTGCAAACGACCATTGTTTTGCTTGAAATATAATTTTTGTAATTAGCAGCTCAGCCAAGAAAATTTTGTCAATTATGGGGATTGAGTGCATAAATTTATAACAATATAATGCCCTTATATTTCAAAGCATGGCACATCACCAGAAATAGTTCGACTTTCAAACAGATATATCCTTGGTCTCTCGGTTAAGGTGTCTGACTCGAAATTAGATTCTCTATAACAGCGTAGGTTTGAATCCTACCTGCTGCAAATGACCATTGTTTTGCTTAATATATATATTTTTTAATTAACAGCTCAGCTCAGAATTTTTTCTCAAATATGGGGTTGAGTGTATAAATTTATAAAAATATAATGGCCTTATATTTCAACGCATGGCACATCACCAGAAATAGTTCGACTTTCAAACAGATTTAGCCCTGGTCTGTCGGTTAAGGCGTCTGACTAGAAATCACATTCTCTATGGCAGCGTAGGTTCGAAACCTGCCTACTGCAAACGGCCATTGTTTTGCTTGAAATATATATTTTTTAATTAACAGCTCAGCCCAGAAATTTTTCTCAAATATGTGAATTGTGTACATAAATTTATAAAAATATAATGGACTTATATTTCAACGCATGGCACATCACCAGAAATAGTTCTACTTTCAAACAGATTTAGCCCTGGTCTGTCGGTTAAGGCGCCTGACTAGAAATCAGATTCTCTATGGCAGCGTAGTTTCGAAACCCAACTACTACAAACGGCCATTGTTTTGCTTGAAATATATAATTTTTAATTAACAGCTCAGAACAGAAATTTTTCTTGAATATGGGGATTGAGAACATAAATTTATAATAACATAATTTACTTATATTTCAACGCATGGCACATCACCAGAAATAGTTCGACTTTCAAACAGATTTAGCCTTGGTCTGTCGGTTAAGGCGTCTGACTTGAAATCAGATTCTCTATAGCAGCTTAGGTTCGAAACCTACCCACTGCAAACGGCCATTGTTTTGCTTGAAATATATAATTTTTAGTTAACAGCTCAGCCCAGAAATATTTCTTAAATATGGGGATTGAGTACATAAATTTATAAAAATATAATTTACTTATATTTCAACGCATGGCACATCACCAGAAATGGTTCTACTTTCAAATAGATTTAGCCTTGGTCTGTAGGTTAATGCGTCTGACTAGAAATCAGATTCTCCATGGCAGCGTAGGTTCGAAACCTGCCTACTGCAAACGGCCATTGTTTTGCTTGAAATATATATTTTTTAACTAACAGCTCAGCCCAGAAATTTTTCTCAAATATGGGAATTGAGTACATAAATTTATAAAAATATAATGGACTTATATTTCAACGCATGGCACATCACCAGAAATAGTTCTACTTTCAAACAGATTTAGCCTTGGTCTGTCGGTTAAGGCGTCTGACTAGAAATTACATTCTCTATCATCATAGGTTCGAAACCTATCTACTGCAAACGACCATTGCTTTGCTTGAAATATAATTTTTGTAATTAGCAGCTCAGCCAAGAAAATTTTGTCAATTATGGGGATTGAGTGCATAAATTTATAACAATATAATGCCCTTATATTTCAAAGCATGGCACATCACCAGAAATAGTTCGACTTTCAAACAGATATATCCTTGGTCTCTCGGTTAAGGTGTCTGACTCGAAATTAGATTCTCTATAACAGCGTAGGTTTGAATCCTACCTGCTGCAAACGACCATTGTTTTGCGTAATATATATATTTTTTAATTAACAGCTCAGCTCAGAATTTTTTCTCAAATATGGGGTTGAGTGTATAAATTTATAAAAATATAATGGCCTTATATTTCAACGCATGGCACATCACCAGAAATAGTTCGACTTTCAAACAGATTTAGCCCTGGTCTGTCGGTTAAGGCGTCTGACTAGAAATCACATTCTCTATGGCAGCGTAGGTTCGAAACCTGCCTACTGCAAACGGCCATTGTTTTGCTTGAAATATATATTTTTTAATTAACAGCTCAGCCCAGAAATTTTTCTCAAATATGTGAATTGTGTACATAAATTTATAAAAATATAATGGACTTATATTTCAACGCATGGCACATCACCAGAAATAGTTCTACTTTCAAACAGATTTAGCCCTGGTCTCTCGGTTAAGGCGCCTGACTAGAAATCAGATTCTCTATGGCAGCGTAGTTTCGAAACCCAACTACTACAAACGGCCATTGTTTTGCTTGAAATATATAATTTTTAATTAACAGCTCAGAACAGAAATTTTTCTTGAATATGGGGATTGAGTACATAAATTTATAATAATATAATTTACTTATATTTCAACGCATGGCACATCACCAGAAATAGTTCGACTTTCAAACAGATTTAGCCTTGGTCTGTCGGTTAAGGCGTCTGACTTGAAATCAGATTCTCTATAGCAGCTTAGGTTCGAAACCTACCCACTGCAAACGGCCATTGTTTTGCTTGAAATATATAATTTTTAGTTAACAGCTCAGCCCAGAAATATTTCTTAAATATGGGGATTGAGTACATAAATTTATAAAAATATAATTTACTTATATTTCAACGCATGGCACATCACCAGAAATAGTTCGACTTTCAAACAGATTTAGCCTTGGTCTGTCGGATAAGGCGTCTGACTAGAAATCAGATTCTCTATCATCATAGGTTCGAAACCTACCTACTGCAAACGACCATTGTTTTGCTTGAAATATAATTTTTGTAATTAGCAGCTCAGCCAAGAAAATTTTGTCAATTATGGGGATTGAGTGCATAAATTTATAACAATATAATGCCCTTATATTTCAAAGCATGGCACATCACCAGAAATGGTTCTACTTTCAAATAGATTTAGCCTTGGTCTGTAGGTTAATGCGTCTGACTAGAAATCAGATTCTCCATGGCAGCGTAGGTTCGAAACCTGCCTACTGCAAACGGCCATTGTTTTGCTTGAAATATATATTTTTTAATTAACAGCTCAGCCCAGAAATTTTTCTCAAATATGGGAATTGAGTACATAAATTTATAAAAATATAATGGACTTATATTTCAACGCATGGCACATCACCAGAAATAGTTCTACTTTCAAACAGATTTAGCCCTGGTCTGTCGGTTAAGGCGTCTGACTAGAAATCAGATTCTCTATGGCAGCGTAGTTTCGAAACCCACCTACTACAAACGGCCATTGTTTTGCTTGAAATATATAATTTTTATTTAACAGCTCAGAACAGAAATTTTTCTTAAATGTGGGGATTGAGTACATAAATTTATAAAAATATAATTTACTTATATTTCAACGCATGGCACATCACCAGTAATAGTTCGACTTTCAAACAGATTTAGCCTTGGTCTGTCGGTTAAGGCGTCTGACTAGAAATCAGATTCTCTAAGGCAGCGTAGTTTCGAAACCCACCTACTACAAACGGCCATTGTTTTGCTTGAAATATATATTTTTTAATTAACAGCTCAGCCCAGAAATTTTTCTCAAATATGGGAATTGAGTACATAAATTTATAAAAATATAATGGACTTATATTTCAACGCATGGCACATCACCAGAAATAGTTCTACTTTCAAACAGATTTAGCCTTGGTCTGTCGGATAAGGCGTCTGAATAGAAATCAGATTCTCTATCATCATAGGTTCGAAACCTACCTACTGCAAACGACCATTGTTTTGCTTGAAATATAATTTTTGTAATTAGCAGCTCAGCCAAGAAAATTTTGTCAATTATGGGGATTGAGTGCATAAATTTATAACAATATAATGTCCTTATATTTCAAAGCATGGCACATCACCAGAAATAGTTCGATTTTCAAACAGATTTAGCCTTAGTCTGTCGGTTAAAGCGTCTGACTTGAAATCAGATTTTCTATGGCAGTGCAGGTTCCAAACCTACCTACTGCAAACGGCCATTGTTTTGCTTGAAATATATGTTTTTTAATTAACAGCTCAGCCCAGAAATTTTTCTCAAATATGGGGATTGACTACATAAATTTAAAAAAATATAATGGCCTTTTATTTCAACGCATGGCACATCACCAGAAATAGTTCGACTTTCAAACAGATTTAGCCTTGGTCTGTCGGATAAGGCGTCTGACTAGAAATCAGATTCTCTATCATCCTAGGTTCGAAACCTACCTACTGCAAACGACCATTGTTTTGCTTGAAATATAATTTTTGTAATTAGCAACTCAGCCAAGAAAATTTTGTCAATTATAAGGATTGAGTGCATAAATTTATAACAATATAATGCCCTTATATTTCAAAGCATGGCACATCACCAGAAATGTTTCTACTTTCAAACAGATTTAGCATTGGTCTGTCGGTTAAGGCGTCTGACTAGAAATCAGATTCTCTATGGCAGCGTAGTTTCGAAACCCACCTACTACAAACGGCCATTGTTTTGCTTGAAATATATATTTTTTAATTAACAGCTCAGCCCAGAAATTTTTCTTAAATATGGGGATTGAGTACATAAATTTATAAAAATATAATTTACTTATATTTCAACGCATGGCACATCATCACAAATAGTTCGACTTTCAAACAGATATATCCTTGGTCTCTCGGTTAAGGTGTCTGACTCGAAATTAGATTCTCTATAGCAGCGTAGGTTTGAATCCTACCTGCTGCAAACGACCATTGTTTTGCTTAATATATATATTTTTTAATTAACAGCTCAGCTCAGAAATTTTTCTCAAATATGGGGTTGAGTGTATAAATTTATAAAAATATAATGGCCTTATATTTCAACGCATGGCACATCACCAGAAATAGTTCGACTTTCAAACAGATTTAGCCTTGGTCTGTCGGATCAGGCGTCTGACTAGAAATCAGATTCTCTATCATCATAGGTTCGAAACCTACCTACTGCAAACGACCATTGTTTTGCTTGAAATATAATTTTTGTAATTAGCAGCTCAGCCAAGAAAATTTTGTCAATTATGGGGATTGAGTGCATAAATTTATAACAATATAATGCCCTTATATTTCAAAGCATGGCACATCACCAGAAATGGTTCTACTTTCAAACAGATTTAGATTTGGTCTGTAAGTTAAGGCGTCTGACTAGAAATCAGATTCTCCATGGCAGCGTAGGTTCGAAACCTGCCTACTGCAAACGGTTATTGTTTTGCTTGAAATATATATTTTTTAATTAACAGCTCAGCCCAGAAATTTTTCTCAAATATGTGAATTGTGTACATAAATTTATAAAAATATAATGGACTTATATTTCAACGCATGGCACATCACCAGAAATAGTTCTACTTTCAAACAGATTTAGCCCTGGTCTGTCGGTTAAGGCGTCTGACTAGAAATCAGATTCTCTATGGCAGCGTAGTTTCGAAACACACCTACTACAAACGGCCATTGTTTTGCTTGAAATATATAATTTTTAATTAACAGCTCAGAACAGAAAGTTTTCTTGAATATGGGGATTGAGTACATAAATTTATAAAAATATAATTTACTTATATTTCAACGCATGGCACATCACCAGAAATAGTTCGACTTTCAAACAGATTTAGCCTTGGTCTGTCGGTTAAGGCGTCTGACTTGAAATCAGATTCTCTATAGTAGCTTAGGTTCGAAACCTACCCACTGCAAACGGCCATTGTTTTGCTTGAAATATATAATTGTTAGTTAACAGCTCAGCCCAGAAATTTTTCTCAAATATGTGAATTGTGTACATAAATTTATAAAAATATAATGGACTTATATTTCAACGCATGGCACATCACCAGAAATAGTTCTACTTTCAAACAGATTTAGCCCTGGTCTGTCGGTTAAGGCGTCTGACTAGAAATCAGATTCTCTATGGCAGCGTAGTTTCGAAACACACCTACTACAAACGGCCATTGTTTTGCTTGAAATATATAATTTTTAATTAACAGCTCAGAACAGAAAGTTTTCTTGAATATGGGGATTGAGTACATAAATTTATAAAAATATAATTTACTTATATTTCAACGCATGGCACATCACCAGAAATAGTTCGACTTTCAAACAGATTTAGCCTTGGTCTGTCGGTTAAGGCGTCTGACTTGAAATCAGATTCTCTATAGTAGCTTAGGTTCGAAACCTACCCACTGCAAACGGCCATTGTTTTGCTTGAAATATATAATTGTTAGTTAACAGCTCAGCCCAGAAATATTTCTTAAATATGGGGATTGAGTACATAAATTTATAAAAATATAATTTACTTATATTTCAACGCATGGCACATCACCAGAAATAGTTCGACTTTCAAACAGATTTAGCCTTGAGTAGATGTATAGTGCCGATATAAGCAACAGAAACCGTACATAACCTCAATTTCCTAACCCCCCCGCAGCGGGGGCCCCCCGCGCGTGGCGTCCTAGTGTCCCCCCTGTCTACCAGAGTGCGCTCCGCCCCCCACCCAGCTTGTGTAGCGTCCTGTTTTGCCCCGGTTCCGCCCGTCGCTGCTAGATGTCGCGCGCTTGTGTAGCGTCCTGTTTTGCCCCGGTTCCGCCCGTCGCTGCTAGATGTCGCGCGCTCCGACCGTCGTAGGCCCCCCCGGTAGAGGGCGGTGACGGTGCGGCGCGGAGACGGTGTGGCGCGGTGACGCGGTGGATCGGGTCGTCGGTAAACAAGTCGAGTGACTTATACAGAGTGTCTCAATAATCACGGTTTAATAAAAGAAAAACTATAGATACAATAGTAAATATTTATTAGCTCATATGTAGACAACGTAATGCTTCGTACAAGCGGTGTTTCTGGTCCATGAGATTTTCTACTTCATCGCGGTCGAGGATAATTTCGTCGCCATGATCCTGTTTCAGTATCAACTCACAGCTCTCTTCTTCGTTCGAATAGGTCACCTCGATACTGCTCCCGATGTAGACTGTTATGTCGTTCCAGAACATGATTTCTCCCACCTCGTCCTCCAGAAAGAACAAAAAATCCCAAAAATCCTGGACTTGAAAATCTATGTGCTTGTTCTTGAAGATGAAACGGACACCTGAATTCTTTATTTCGAAAATCGTGTTTTCATCGATAGTGACCACTTTGTTACACATTGTGACAAACAGACTGACTTCGGTATCAAATTCAAATGTACTTATATATCAACAACCCCCCACTATCGGTGTAATTAAGAGAGATATTTACATTTAGTCAATTTGAATAAGCATTTTGTCAAAAGAAGCAAACAAGCGCACGTAGTTACATATAGCGGGATTAAAATAGTTTTTCGACCTGCCGAGATGTTGTATTCGTTACCGCAAATGTCGTTAACGCCGCCGCTGGTGTTATTGGAATTCTTGATAGCGATCGTTTGCCATTCGCCGTGGTCTTCGTAGCTCCGGTTCGCGAAAACGAAACGTACCTTGTAATTTAAATACGGCTTATCTGCGGTAGTGTTATTCGACAATGTCTCGCTAAAAGTTTGTAGCTTGTCGATTCCGTTGACCTGAGCGAGTTGCATACGCGTCCACGTATCGGGCCAAATGCACCGATTATTATGATTTTTGAAACAAACGAACGCTTCAATCACATCCTTAGGTTTATGTATATAGAAAACGTTTTGTACCACAGCCGACAACAAAACAAAGTGAGCACTTAACAAAACCATGTTTCTAGCCCGAATGAATCTATCCTAGATCTCGGTAACTGCTTTTATAACACTCAAACAATAATGACATTTATTCTGGGGAGGTGCCGGGCCGTCGATATGCATTTTGCTGTCCGGTCTGTTATAGTGAACAAAGCAGGGCAAATGAGTTTGCAATTCAAAATTGTTGCGATGTCGTACTGGTAACTTATGCCACATATTTAACAAATCGTGCGGTCTCACATGCTCCAAGAAATGTTGCACAGGAATCAATTCAAGTTGTTCGGTATCCAAGCTTCTAAAATCGTCGAAGAAAACTAACTTCTTATTCATTGTTGTGAAAGATCGATAACTTTCTTAACAAATCCCTAATTTGTTTAAAGACACTCTCTGTGGGACAATTAATTGCGACAAGACTCAAGTCTATTTCACCGACTCTCGTTAATTTATTCAAAAATTCGTTGTATTCGTAATACGTTTTCTCTTTGAAAAAATACAAATGTCCGTTGGTGTATCGAAACGCGCCCGACAAATCGTCGGGCAGACCCGGAAACAGTTCCGTAGTAAAACCGTGTTCACTCGCACTCAAAGAACACTCGTCTATTTCTGCATAGTAGCGTTTACCGTAAAATATATACGTTCGACCGCCATACGTATTAAAAATAGCGTTCACTGTTTTACCCGCAGGCACACCCAGTCGCTGGACGCTTTGTCGGTCGCCCACTACCGTGAAACTCGGGAAGTGAAGTAAATAAAACGAATCACCGGTGACTACCAAAAGTTGTCCGTTGGGTCTCTGGTAGATATGCGAAATAGGAGCGTAAATAGGGACATAATCTGATATCATTTTAGGTTCCATGTAGACTTTATCACCTAATCTTATTATCCAAACCCATTTGTCGTAAAATAGATACATATGATGGTTAGACGTAACCAAAAATATGGATGGATTTACGTGACACAAATCTGGTACTTTTGTTTCGTTTTTCCCTATCGGAGGTTTCGTAGTTGTGGTAGTAGTGGTAGTTGATGTTGTTGTGGTCGGAGTTGTTACGCGGACGGTGGTTGTGGTTTTTTTACCATATAAACGTTGAAGACCTGCAACATCGTCGTATGACAATGTCTTAGAATTTAAGCTATACCAAGGGTACATAATGGCATTGCGATCGTTACTGTGCGCCAAACCCAACGTATGTCCAATTTCGTGGAACAACACAGTAAACAAGCTCGTTTTTCCTCCGGGCGCAGGCACTTCTAAACCGTAGTACCAATCTTCGGATTTATCCAAATGAACTTCCACGCACTCTTGTTGTTGATTTGGAAAAAATGCATGTCCTAATATGTTACCCCTTCCGTCAAAAGCAAAAGGACAGGATTCGTTCCCTTTACATCTTATGCTTTGTCTGTGGGTAGTATATTTGTCAGACATCAAAATCATTATATCCGGCTCTGAATAATTTAAGAAAAAATTTAAATTTGATTCATCACTCCATATTTTAAAAACCTCGGTTGCCAGCACTTTTAACTCTTGATAGTGACTGGGCGGTACTTGAATATACCAATTTAAATCCGTTTTCTGCCATCGCGAAGCAGTCGTGAAGGCATTTTCTATTACACCACATCGGGGTTTATTTATTAGTTCGACGGTTTCGTTATTAAGAGTACCATCCACCGGTAAATTATAGAAATCCTGAAAATCCATTAGGGCACGTTGCAAACTCGACGCATTGATCTGCGTTAAAGATTCGTTGTCGTTAGGTGAAAAGAATCCGAATTTTTGTAAATATTCAATCACACCTTCCTCGGGCAGCGCGGCGACTATCGTCGACACGTCCGAACAGGTAGTAAAGACAGCGTAGCATAGCAACAAGACTCTCATCTCGTTCAAGGTCAGTAAAATACTAAAATGTATTCGGTTCCTAGCTAATCTTTTATAGGTAAAATAACAAAGAGAAGTGATGAACCAAACGCTTTTAGTCGCTATTTTGCGTGAGATGACGCAGAATATTACTCGAGAAATGGAACGAAAAAAGAATTATACTTCAATAGATTACAGTTTCGCAGTTTGTATTCATATCATAGCATTAGCGTGCTTTATTTTTACATGTAAATGTATTATTAATTTTTTTGGATTGAAATAAAAAGTCTTATTTAAATAAAGAAAGTTTTATTTCATACAGGGATCCTTGAATACAACCAATTATATAAAAGGGCAGAATTTCTCAACGCGCACATGCGCAGTCTTCCTCCGGAGTGAAACATGCAATGGGCGTGATCCGGTTGAAATTTCGGCGGATTCAACCAATTATCATCATCGAATTTCTCCACGTTAATGACTCTGCATGCGACATCCTCCTGATCCATTTTCGACATTAAAAATTCCATTTTTGATCTTCCTCTCACGTATATCAAGTCAGCATTTTCTATCAGTAGTCCGATCAACGTATCAATGTCGGAATATTGAACAAAACCAGAACTGTATTTGAGACCGTGATGATATTGTTCGAGCCAGCGTACCGTTCTTTTTTCTGCACCGGTCAACGTGCAATATTCACGCGGCGGTTTCAAAACGTAATGACTAATTTGACATCCATTGTAGACAGCCATTTCTTTAACGACAAATCCATCTTCTAACTGGAAGCCTTGAATATCTACCGCAACGATGCGCATTTTTAATATGACTGGTTAAGATTAGGTTCCTCCGGCGGTATTTATGTTAGATTTCGAACAATCTCGCTGAGCGGTAGTTGTTCCACGATACAATCGTGAATGATGATGCAATAGGCACGTGTATTCGCGGGAAATCCCTTTTTTGCTTCGATGTCTAACTTTACGTCGACAGTGCTGGATTTTACACTGTCGTTTCTTCGAGAACAGTCAATGACGAAAATCGCGCAGTTTTTGAAAGCCATATAGTCAAGCAACGCAGTTTTTTCCTCACATCCCTTATAACTGGGGTAGAAATCCGTGTAATTGTGATGCGCTTCCACGAAGTCATTCTTTTCAAAATCTAATCGTAAACGTTCGTGAGGGTAATATTCTCCGTTTAGTGTTAATCTTATATCCGTTACGTCGACGTGATCGAAAAGCGTCGCATTTTTCGCTTCGTTGTCTTTGCGATTTGTTTGAAAAGCGACTATTACGTATCGGGGGCTTTCGATAGCCGCGCACGTCTTGACAGACCAAATTTCTTTGGTAGAGCCCGCGGTTAGGGCAGGATATTCATGAAGTTCCCATCGTCTATAGGGTATCAATATGGGTTGATCTAATCTAATCGATTTCAGCAGAGCCAATTTGATTTCGTCGTTTGGAAATATGTGCTTGACCCTAAGATCGACACTATCAATTTTTAATTCCGCCGTTGTTTTAATTGCACTGGCCGCAACACCGCCCATTGGTTTAATTATCATACAATTTTTGTCATGTCTGGCTCTTACCAATCTTATGGTTTGTTTTCCACAAGTTATCATATTATAATCATTAAATATGTTTAAAAAGTGTCGTAACGGGATTCGCATGCTAAAATGTCCATTTTCTGTATCGTGAATCGCATTTTCAGGGAAATTCCAGCCGGAAATATCTAGATGCGATGAGTCATCTTTCGAGTAACATAGATAACCTCTAATCGTACTAACTATACCCGGATCACGCACGCTATCCACTTCTTTCCCATTCAGCTCGTACGATATAGTTTCAAAAAAAAATGCTCCTGCATTGTTTACAAATTGCACTTGGTCGGTTCCCGTGAGACGTTTCAGCGATCCCTTAATGCAAATAGCAGCGTCGTACATAAGCAGCCAGGCATCTCCTTGATTGATCGTGATCTCAATGGTGTCGTTGTTCAAAAAAGATTTCACAAAGGGATGATAGGTGCGGGTCTCCACGCGCTGGATAGATTCATCAAATTTTGGCTTTCTGTGTATGTCGAATATTTGATTCGATAACATCGTAGCCCAGTGATCGGAGAAATTGTTTGTTGCTCAATGTAAGACGACCTTTACGGATACGCCTCGGTTTTGTTACTAACCCTACCGTTTGGATGTTCGCTTTTTTATATTCACCAGCGTCTCCGATTGAGTTGAAAATCAACATTACGTTAATTTTTTAAGTTCCAATCTAATGATGATTTCTTCACCTCGGAAATTAACCAACTCAAAGTTTTGATCCAGAACCTGTAGGGTAATGTTGTAGATTTGTCGTTTGTTTACTGGCAAGTACGTTAGATATTTAGGAGTTTCGTCGATGGCGTACCCCGGATCGACGGACAAGGCAAACTCGTAAATTGTGTGCGAAGGTCTGTCGTTGTAGAACGCTCCAGACGTTATGTTACTATCTACATGTATCGTTCGCACTTTTATTATATCCACGGGTAAATCTGAGGAATGCATAATATTGGGCTCCAAAATTTTCTGTGAAAACCCCAATAATTTTCCGATACTGTCCGAGTGTTGTTTAAAGTTTACCCCGTATACGGGGCTGTAGATTTCACACTTTATCGTATTATTGTTGGGTTTGATTGATATCTCCTCTATTAACTTTGGGATCGTATTCTTCTCTTCCTTATTTTTTGGCAGATGTTCGTTAATGTAGGTTTCAATGTCGCTAATTTCATAGGACCCGGTCGGAATTTCAATTACGTTTTCTTTATTGTTACCATCGAAGTAGTAAAATTTATTCGAACCCTTATCTATGTTGGGAATGTTGTTGTAAGAGTGGAATCCAATCAGCGCTAAACCGTACTCTACATCTTCATCCAACTGCAGCGGATTGACAAAGTCGATGGATAATGTCGACGTGTTCCCTTTTAACGTAAATATGATCGACATGTTGACTGCTTATAGGTCCGCGATTTCAGTCCTTTTTATAGAGAAATTGCAAACACAAATGACCGCAATTGTATTGCGTAAACTTTTGATATCTATCGTGATTATAGTAGATATTGGCGCTGTTGCCGAAATATTTAACAAGTTCCGCGGGTGGTTTAAGGTTACCGAAACTGTCAAAATACTCAACATCGTTTCCCTTCCTCTTTTTGTATGCTACCCAGTGGGTTCCTCTATTTCGACGAACATCCAAATTTACGATTCCGCATTCTTGCGATCTGATTCGACGGGGTAAACTATCTCGCATAAAAACACCCCTGAAGTGAGGAATTTTTAATTTGCGCGCCAGAGATATTAAATCGACGTCGTATAGAGCCCTTCTGGGTAGCTTTATTGGGAGTTTTTTTGTTTCTTCAGATAAAGACCGAATCCGCCGCGCGGACTCTTTTTCAAGAATAGACCCGATCCCTTTTTTCCAATCTCTTCCATAGCTCGGTTATGGCGGTTGTCCTCTTCGAGTTTCTTTCGTGCGTTTTTCGCATCGATGACAGTTTTAGCGATAGCAGCGGCTCCGCCCGAGAGCGAACCTAAAGCCCCTAGCGCTCCTAATAACGGTAAAAGTGGTAAAATACCGCCCGATTTTGATTCGAACGGTATAATTCTAGGTACCCTAATTTTTTTACGTCCTCCCGCTTTTCTTACAGCGGCTCTGCCAGCTCGAAGCGCTTCCAGTGCCGATCTTCTAAGCATTTTAGGGTTATCGATATGAAACAATTGTTTCTTCTTTAATGCATTGCGAACCTTTTTCACGACACCCTGTCGAAACGAAACAGAGGGACGCCGTTGTTGACCCATACCGAGCTTACGTTTAGTTTTCATAGTCGCGGTGACAAAGAATGCGGCAGCTTTTTCACCAAACTTTGCGTCTTTAGATTTTACTCGCTGCCACGCACGCGTTTCCAATTCTTTATCCGCTTTATGACGTTCGTCTAACGATTTGTTTTGCGAATAGGCAATGTCGTGTACCTTACACGCAGCGTCCAAAGGATTCACCCCGCTATCGCCTCGGTTCAAGCGTTTTTCCAATTTTGTACCGGGACCGCAAAACTGGTAACCCGGAATGTGTACTTCAAAAGGTAACTTGTTAATAAGCGTGTTAACGAGACCACTTCCGGACGCGAAGCATAACATACTAATTAAAGGAAATTGCTTGTGTCGTATATATATATACGAGGTGTCTCGAATAAACATTGTAGTCATGCGGGTGGTGCAGCAGAAACTCAAGCTCCCCATCGATAATTTAGATTTGGTTTGCGGAGATGGTTTCTTTAACAAAAGCAAACACGGTCAACTGCTACCCAATTCATTTAGGGCGGTGTTTTGCGGACCTAGCGGTTGCGGCAAAACCAACACCATGTTAGCGCTACTCTTTAACCCCAACGGGGCAAGTTTCGAAAATGTTTACGTCTACTCAAAGTCGTTGTATCAACCAAAATATCAACTGTTATCTCGCGTATTGAGCAATGTCAAAGGAGTTGGATATTATCCCTACAGTGAAAGAGACTCGATAATCGACCCTAGCGACGCGAAAGAGAATTCTCTGTTTATTTTCGACGACGTGGCGTGCGACAAGCAAGATAAAATTCGCGAGTATTTTTCGATGTGTCGACACAAGGCCATCGACGCTATTTATCTCTGTCAGACATACTCCAAGGTACCCAAGCAATTGATACGTGACAATTGCAATATTGTCGCGTTGTTTAAACAGGATGACATGAATTTACGTCACGTTTATGATGAACATGTCTCACCCGACGTTTCATACGACACGTTTAAACAAATTTGTTCCGAGTGCTGGAAAGAAAAGTACGGCTGTTTGATAATTGTCAAAGATTTCGACGTAAAAAACGGACGCTACCGCAAGGGTTTCGACAAATATATAAAAGTCGATATTTAATTGTCGATAGAAACAGTCATGAAGGCGACGTCCGCCGACATCGCCGACGCGGCGCTAAAAAAAAAAGTAAACGAGTTGTCTAGATCTATTCGAAAGAAGTATTTAACATTAAAATTGGGTAAGAGCGAAGAGGATGCGTCAATTCGGAAGCTTTTCAAACCCGTCAGCGAGCCGCTAGAACGTATAGCAAAAATAAAGCTATCACCGTCACCGGCAGAAATAAAAACTGAACGTCGAGGTGTCAAGCGGGAACACAAAAAGGAACCGAACGAAGAAACAAAAAATAAGGTTAACGTATCATTTTTGCCTATGGAAGAAATTCAGGAAACGCCGGATCCCAATAAGAGCGTTGAGATGCAAAATATCGATGAGGAGGAAGATGATGTGTTTGACACATCGAGCGTGGCCAACGCATCCCTTCAATCATACCTGGAACAATATCCAGAAATTTCCCATTCATATATTCAAAATTTATGGGTAAAATCGCCCGACACCGATATTGTTTACGGACCCGTTTACGACAAAATATCATCCAAATGGTTTCTCGGCAATAAATCGCTGGATTTTCATCAAGGATCTGGCGATATTATTGTAGACGGCGAGAGATATTCCGGTACCCGCGGCTTGTATAATTTGGTGTTTTTGAAAGATCCCATAGCATACACAAAAGACGATTTGGCACAATATAAAAAAATAATGGAGGCTACCCAGGTGCACAGGGACGCGATCGGACGTTTGAAAGGCGCATCGACTGTACCAAAATATACCAAGGTCATCCGACCCTTAATAAAATCTCAGTCGCGTTCGTACTCGTACAGCGGTCAAGGTTATAATATGCGTTATAATGACGCTCCTACTGAATATGTATACTGGGACGACGTCAATGAACTCGTAGAGCGTCTGAAATTACTAATCGCGTCGAAACACGCAGGCAACACGTCTCATGATAACGAAATAGTTTCAATCGTTGAAGAGCTAAAAGAATCAGGTTTTATACGTTAGTTTAACGATGAGTCTGGACAAGTTTGGACGTTCTAGCGCGCTGCGACGACCCTTCACTAATACTGTGATTAGAAGCGCCCTCGATTATATGCCAGACGGAAACGTCAATATGAACAATTTAAAAATTTGCAATGTCCAAACGCCTAGCGACGACGGTGACGTGGCTAACAAAAAATATGTGGATGAGACAAGTAATTTATTAAAAATTGCATTGAGAAAGATTATTGGACAGAAACTCGAAGCGTACACGAAAAGATTACAAATTGAAGACAAAACTAAGTTCTCGCGTCTTGAAGAACAACTGAAAATGAGTAGCACTACACTCGAAAATGAAATTATGCAGTTTCGCGAAGTTTTCCACCAAAAGCTAAGCGAAATGAGCGCAAAGAAAGATTTGGAAAAGCACATGACAAAAGTCGCCGTTTTGTCACAGCAATTTCATGATATTGTAACCAAAATGGAGCGACTTACGAACGAAAATGAGAATATAATGAAGGTATTGAAACAAAGGGTTTTAAATCCTCCATCGCAACCGAACACACATTATGAATAAAGAGAAGGTACAACTGGTTCGAGAACTGCACAAGCCGGCACGCAGAAATTATGCTCGCCGCCGGACTATAATACGAGGGATGGACGACCTGTGGCAAGCGGATCTGGCCCAATTAGATCGCTACAGCAAACAAAACAGAAATTTTAAATTCGTGCTGGTTGTGATAGACTGTTTCTCAAAATATGTATGGTGTCGCCCGTTGAAAACCAAAACCGGGGTCGAAGTCGCCAAGGCGTTTTCCAAAATTCTCAAGGACGGACGGCACCCTCAAAACTTGCAAACGGATCTCGGTAAAGAATTTTACAACGACACGTTTCTGAAACTTGTGGATAAGCATAAAATTAACCACTATAGTACGTATAACATAAAAAAGGCCTCAATTGTCGAACGGGTGATACGTACCCTCAAAGAGAAATTGTTTCGACATTTTTCTTTACGCGGGACGTACAAATGGATCGATGTGCTCGCCTCTATCGTTGATGAATACAATAACACAAAACATAGAACGACGGGTACGAAACCCATCGATGTGAGTAAGAGCAATGAAAAGAGAATTTTGAAAACCGCGTATAGTAGCATAAAAATATTCGGTCCTCGTAAACTTAAAGTCGGCGACATCGTTAGAATCAGCAAAGTCAAGCACGTGTTTAACAAAGGTTATACACCGAATTGGACCACGGAATTGTTTAAAATTGTTAAAGTACGGGTTACTAACCCCGTAACGTATTTGCTTCAAGATATGCAGGGTAAACCCATAATGGGCGGATTTTATGAGGAAGAATTGCAGAAGACAGTTAACCCGGACTTATATCTCGTCGAAAAGGTGTTGCGCAGACGAGGCAATATGGTTCTCGTGCGCTGGTTGGGATTGGATAAGTCGCACGATTCGTGGGTAGACAACGTAGACGTTTTGAAATAAATTTAGTCTCGATTTAGAAGTTCTGACATAAATACGTGTATATGATGGCTCAAGAGCAAATTGTGACATCCAACGAATTGTATAATTTATTGGAAAATTTCGAGTTGCAATTTCCTTCATCAGAAGTGCTCCCGTCCAGCTTCGTTCCTGTAGAGCAACAAACCAAAAAATCTGCGACAAAACGAAAACAAAGTGCGTCGGTCGTATCCCGCAAGAAGAAGAAGAAAACTACCACAAGTGAAGCGTTTGCAGCTCCAACGTCATCCGCTGATTGGCTCGAAGTGTTCACGGACGGTAGAGAAAAAAGTGTCATTTGTGAGGCATTCAATTTAAAAAGAAACTTGGCGTCTCAGTTGTCGGGATTAGAGTGCAATATCAACGAAATTGAAACACAAATTGCGCTTTTTAATACAGACTTGCAAGTGGCGCGGATGCAAGCTCAAGAGTGCAAAAGAAAACTAGAACAATTTAATAATTTAGCATTTAACGAAATTGTAAAATAGTAATAATGTATATAATAAATAAATTATACAATTACAAACTTCTGTGTAATTATTATGCGGTGTTGTGGTGGTGGTAAAAAAGAAAATAGCGTCTAAATATATACATGTTTATTCTTGTTGCAATACAATGGCATACAATCAATACATAAAAGCCTTATCTACAGTTACATATGTTATAATAAAACCACAGTATTAATAGTTCAATGTGCTATCAGAAAAGCGTAACTTTTTTCCATATTTTCTCTCATCGTGAAGCATTAAATTACATTCATCTTCAGTTTCTACAGTGAACAAAACTTCTTCAAAGCAGCTTTGACACCAAAATTGTTTATCGTGATATACATCATTCAAATTATTTATATCCAGCTGTAAATGATAGTGATCCAATAAAAGTCTAAAATTTTTCTTTTTAAATTTTTTAACTACTTGAAATATAAAGTGACAAGATTTACAAACTAAAATTTCCGAATATTTTATCCTGTAATAACTGACCCATAAACAGTAAGCGGATTCTCCGTCAAAATCAATGGTTGGAGTTGCCAAAATGCTATTTCTGTAAGACGATCCAAATCTCTTATTCAACAGAATGAATTCTAAATTTAATAAAGAATTGCCATCAGACTGGAGCGCTAGTTGTTTAAGGTACCTCCATCTATATTTCGAATAATATTTAAATATTAGTATCGTTAGTTTCCAAGGCAAAGGTGACTCAAGCAAAAAATCAGCACTACACCTAATATTTTCGCAAATTGTTATAATACAAAGGCTTTCTAATGTAAGTTGCTTGACCATAATCTGTAACAAAAATATATTAAAAAATAATTACGGCACTTTATAATGTCCCCACGGAAGCGTTTCATATGAATTCGGCAAAAGATAACGTTTATCGTCTAAAGGACTCAAGGCAACTTTTGTTTGTTCGATGCTAAATACATTGTGAGTGTATGAACGAATGGTTCGTTGAGTGGCGTACTTTTCCCTAAAATTTGTTAAGCATTCTACGTAGTCATCAAATGAAATTTTATTTTTTACAATATTGTACTGAATACCCTTTGACTTTTTAACTACCGAACCCGTTAAAATTTTGAAAGTATACATTTTCGACCTTAACCCAGCATAATGACTAATGATGGTGCCATTAGTCTCATCCTTCATCAACCCCAAAACCTTTTTGTTGATTTGCGGTATATTATAGGGATTGTCATTAGGATAATCAGACGTGTCAAATTTTGTTAAATCGGCCTTAATAACGCTTTCATATGCGTCATAACATTTGATATTATAAATGAAACTGTCCGTATCCATGTATTGAATTTTACATTTTTCGGGACCCAAATTTGGAAGCATGTAATTATAATGAAACTCGTACATGGTCGTTTTCGACAAATCCAATATGGACATTCCAATATAAAGTGGCTTATTAAAGCAAAGTTCCGATTTTTTTAATTCTATAAGCAACAAATTGTTATCAAGTATGGTTCTACTGTGAAATCTAGGACTAGAAATTAAATTTTTCGCACCGTAGCGACCATCCCACGCTTTAACAAATTTAACAATACGATGCTTGCGAATGTTTTCCATTGTTTTACCGTAAGCGGCATTATTAAACAATTTGTATAAATTTATACCAAATTTTGTCTTTGCTTGGGTTCTTAATTTATTATTATGATCGATATAACATTTCAACCAACGAGATTGGTTAAATTTTAATATTTTGTGAATTTTCTTTAGTACGAGACCGTTTTTGAGAGCCTGTTTTAAATTGCGATAGTGTATGACGTATTTTTCTTTATTATACAAAGTAGTCATTAGTTTTGGTAACTTTGAATTGGGGGGCACTCGATGTTCGGCACAAAATGGAAAATCTCTATGTGTGTCATGTAATTTCTGCGGGTATTCCAGGTCTACCTCTAGGATATATCCTTGGGAAGATTCATCTGGAATGTTCATGACATTAAATGAATCAATCTCTTGATGAGACATCCAGTCGAATCCTCCGTAAGGAAGAGGCTCGCACATGGCCTTGCCATAGAGGTTATTGACGTCAAAGTACATGATATAGGAATCATCCCTGGATGAATCGTAGTTGGGCATATATTTATTGTTGGCCTCCGCATATCTACCAACACACACCGAAATTCCACCTCGTATAGCCCGCTCGATAAACATAATTTGGTCAATGTCGCGCAAAAGTTCTAAACGACATTTTGTGAATCTAAGCATGCAATCCCATGTATACCCGGGCATACTGAAATACCACGCCGGATCCAAAACGTGTGTTGCCATACAAGTTTTTCGAAAATTTTCGAATATATCTGCCAGAAGAATAACGTCGGTTTTTAAATACAAATCTGAATACTCGCCTAAATTTTTTATTTCAAACGACTGCCAAACACTTTGTGCGTGGGAATATTTTTCTTCACTAATATTGCTTTCACTTAATTTATTATAGAATTCTTCAATCGGGGGTAAAGTTGTTTCATTTAATTTGTCTATATGGTCGATGTAATCGTAACAAAAAATACCTTTTTGCGACAGTAAATTTAATTTTGATTCGTCGAGATCGGAAAATTCTTTTCTTAAAATATATAGTTCATTTTTATCCATACTGGAAACTAAATTATCCAGAGATGCTCCCAAAAATCTAAACGAATCTATAAATCTAAATTTTATGTTATAATCAGGTTCGAAATATGTAAAAGAGATGTATTTTTCCTTATTAACCGGAACTATGGATACATAGCTTTTTTTTGCTAAAACCGGAAGCAGGAAGTGGCTATCGTATCCAGAAAGGTTCTGGAATACTACGGGCACTACAAATATTTTTTTAAAATTTAAATTACAAGCCTGATGGGCAAAACCTCTAAATTTACCAGTAAAATGATCATGGTCACGAACAATAACATCTTCTTTTAAAAAAGGTTTTTCACAAATATGACAATGACTCGACCTTTGATCTAGACTAATTTCACTATCCATTGGTATAATATCCTTAAATTTTGAACGAACAAATTTTGATAAATTAGATATTTCCTCCACGAACCAATCAATACAATCTAGACCACGATAACTTTTGAAAAATGATATTGAATCATCATAAGAACATTTAAAGTAATATGCAGCACTGTAAGCTTCGTGCTTTTGGTATTTCGAGGTTTTATCTGAAATTTTCAAATTTACTTTTCTCAATTGACTCTCAAAATCGGCGTAAATTACAAACGGAGTCCTTTGTTTATATATATGGTTTCGAAATTCAACGTAATCATATTTGGGAAAAGACACTTTATACTCATTGAAACTGGAACATATTGTTTCGTGGTCATGTAGACGAGTTTCGTTATTGAAATAATTCAAACACCTATCGCAAATGTATTTCTTGTGATTATATTTACTGAGCTGTGAGGAAACTAATCGAGACAAATTTTTAATGTAACAATAGTGATATTTTATTTCTTCATAATCATTATCTTGCGGATCAGGATCAAAATCATTAACTTTTGGATAATATTTATTTTGTATTAACAACAAATTTGAATGTTTTTCGCGTTTTTCTTTTGTTAATCGTGCAGGTAACACGGAATAAAAACTAGTTTTTTCATTTTTATTAAGCTCTAAGATATAAACATTGATGGAAATATCATTGTCTTTTTCAAATTTGCTTATTTTATTCATTTCCATAGGTGTTTGTAAATTTTCAGTTTTCAAAACACTTTTGTAGTATGGATATGAAGAGGGTAAATACTGACGAAAACGTGCTGGAAAGAGTCCGCATACAACTGACCAATAAAAACACGCTTGATCGTCATTTCTAATGTTAATACAAGCCCTTTTATTCGCAATTTCTTTAGGCAACTCAACGAAGGATGACCCGTTACCCATTTCAAATTTATTAATGTTAATCTCTAAATAAATAATATTATTTAAAGCCCACCCGGAATCACGTTCCTGAAACTCTGACATTTGATTTAAAATTTTATCTTGCACATTTTCAACAAACCAATCATTCAATTCTGTTCCTAAATCAACTACAGCATTTCCGGTACTCAGATATTTAACATCAACTTCGCCTTGGACATCATTTTTTGCCTTAATAAATTCACCGCAAAATGTGGTATTTACTTTCAGCAATAAAAATTTCTTTAAAATTTGACTAATTTTTTGTTGAAATATTGGACGAGAATCGTTTAAAAATTGAATTAAATCTTTATGAAGTAAATTAATTATGACACCGGTCTGAACTCTTCCCTGGAAACACGACGCTACCGATTCCCATACAACCATTTCATTTGTGTTTGTCTCGCGGCTACTACTTTGTAATCCCAATCCAAAATGCTTATGTTGATAATTAAGAATAATTTTTCTAATAGCTTTCAGATGTTGAATTGTAGTTTGTAATTTTCTTTTTAACCCAATAGAGAAATCCTTTTCGTTAGAAACGATTTGGTTGCAAGATTCAATATTTTTATTTAGTCTCCTAAGCCACACATCACTATCTCTAAGAGTGAACTTGTCGGAAATATGCTTTTTTAATTTTTGTAAGGTTAAAATTAAGATTTGCGCTCTATGAATGATCTGCTTTACGCGCATCGTGGTTTATTAAATATATAACAGTAAATAAGACTTACCCTGTATAATATGTTGATTAATTTTGAATTATTTTGAATTTCTTTAAAGAGTTGGGCTTTCCAATATCTTTGGATCCCTCGTAGACCAGTTTGTACTGCCCCGACGCAAAGTGTTCTAGTCTCGGACGGAAAGCTTCTGTCACGCGAGTAGGAAGAAATACTACGGAATTTTCTAATTGCAGCAACACGGAATTGCCAAATTTTGTATTAACAATTTTGGCTCTAGTAATTTTAAACGGAACGCCTATCGGCAATTCATGCAGTTTGACAATCGGCTGCTCAAAATCACCTTCTGCAAGACAGGTTTGATTCAGTTGACTTAAGTCCATCTATAAATTATTATTAATTATTTTATCTCAAAATTAAAAAAATAAAAAAAACTTACGCTTAAGATTGCTGCTATTCTATTTGCGGTTACGGGTTGAGAGTACTAAGATGATCTTTAGGAACTTTATAAAATAATAACAAATGTTAAAGAATTAAAATAAGACAATAAAAAAGGTACTTACTGCTTTTTTGTACGAACACCAAACCACTAAGTTAGCTTCCACGTTGCACGAATAATACCAAAAACAACTACTGACAAAACAGAGAAAAATGAGATGTATTTATACGGTGCGAGAATACTTTCTAAAAGTTAACAAACGAAGACACCTCCACATGCGTTGCAACAAATTTTTCCCATTACGTTAATCCCACGGAGCAAATATAAAGGGGGCAATTAATTATTATTCTCAACAAGCAAAACAACTTGACATTTAGACTCGGCGCGTTTTGAAATTCCACATCCCATACGGAGATTGTAAAAAATGAAAGCAAGTTGGCCTTGATCTTTTGCGGCAACATACGTTCGTCCAACGTCCGAAACGGTTGCGTTCCCGTGTGAAAGCGTGTTGACCTTGAGACTTCTACCTGCACGGTTGTCTGGCGACAACATCGCGTCTATTCAAATCGGCGTTGGTGCTTGTGGGTAGAAGACCTTTCGACTTTTAATTCAACCATGGAAGGGAGTGCATGTGTATAAATACGTTGCATGTGTATTATAGACTATATTCAGTGCAATGAATAGAGAAGTGCGATGTCCATTTCCCTACGACCCTACAACTGGTAAGTTTTATATTTTAATTACCTTTATACAGTGCGCGTCTTTTCTTGTGGGTTTCAGTTTGGGTTATCACTTTTTTGGTTAGTTTCTACCTGTTTTAAAATATGATACTCATCTTTTTTACGTTGCATAATAACCGATTTAAATTGAGTGTTTTTAATAGCTTTTAAATGACAGTGAATGGAAAAGGGAATTTTGGCTTTTAAAAAATAAACAATTTTTAAATTTGTTTCAAAAATGTTTTATTTTTTGTACTAAAAAATTGCAGTTTGCCTTTTTGACAATAATAATCGAATTAAATTGAGCGTTTTTAATATCTTTTAAATGACAGTGAATAGGGAATTTTGGCTTTTAAAAAATAAACAATTTTTAAAATTACTGAAAGTTTTGTTTCAAAAATGTGCGTTTTATGGGGAAAACGCGAAATATATACATATTTTTGTTTATTTTTTGTACTAAAAAATTGCAGTTTGCCCTTTTGACAATAATACACTTACATTTAAATGACAGTGAATTGAAACGTGAATTTTGGTATGCGCGTATAACTTAAAAAACAATTTTTAAAATTATTTGATAACCCCCCTTTTTGGAAGTTTTGTTTAAAAAAAAAAAATGTGTGTTTTATAGGAAACGCTACATATCATACTTTGTTTTGTTCTAGAAAAAATCGCGGTTTGTCCGTATGACAAGTCGCATATTATGTTGGCGCATCGCTTAGGGCGTCACATATTCAAATCACACAAAGAGTACCGGGGGTTAGAATTCCCGGTACGACATGAAACGACAAGGGAACATCACCAGCAGCAGGAGCAACCCGGTGGATCAAAAGAAACAAAGGAGCAGCAGGAGTACCCGGGTGGGTGGTCGACGGAGTGGGACGGCGAGGAGTGCACTTCGTATTTAGATTTCCTCCGGGAACGGGAAGAAGAACAACGCAAGGAACAGGAACAATGGGATGGTCGACTGAATCGACATAAAAAGAAGAAGAAACTCCTCGCCAGACCAATTTTATAAATAAAATAAAATAAAATGTATTAAAATTCAAGTTTATTTAATTATCCTCCCGATCCACCGCGTCACCGCGCCGCACCGTCACCGCCCTCTACCGGGGGGGCCTACGACGGTCGGAGCGCGCGACATCTAGCAGCGACGGGCGGAACCGGGGCAAAACAGGACGCTACACAAGCGCGCGACATCTAGCAGCGACGGGCGGAACCGGGGCAAAACAGGACACTACACAAGCTGGGTGGGGGGCGGAGCGCACTCTGGTAGACAGGGGGGACACTAGGACGCCACGCGCGGGGGGCCCCCGCTGCGGGGGGGTTAGGAAATTGAGGTTATGTACGGTTTCTGTTGCTTATATCGGCACTATACATCTACTGCCTTGGTCTGTCGGTTAAGGCGTCTGACTAGAAATCAGATTCTCTATGGCAGCGTAGTTTCGAAACCCACCTACTACAAACGGCCATTGTTTTGCTTGAAATATATATTTTTTAATTAACAGCTCAGCCCAGAAATTTTTCTCAAATATGGGAATTGAGTACATAAATTTATAAAAATATAATGGACTTATATTTCAACGCATGGCACATCACCAGAAATAGTTCTACTTTCAAACAGATTTAGCCTTGGTCTGTCGGATAAGGCGTCTGAATAGAAATCAGATTCTCTATCATCATAGGTTCGAAACCTACCTACTGCAAACGACCATTGTTTTGCTTGAAATATAATTTTTGTAATTAGCAGCTCAGCCAAGAAAATTTTGTCAATTATGGGGATTGAGTGCATAAGTTTATAACAATATAATGTCCTTATATTTCAAAGCATGGCACATCACCAGAAATAGTTCGATTTTCAAACAGATTTAGCCTTAGTCTGTCGGTTAAAGCGTCTGACTTGAAATCAGATTTTCTATGGCAGCGTAGTTTCGAAACACACCTACTACAAACGGCCATTGTTTTGCTTGAAATATATAATTTTTAATTAACAGCTCAGAACAGAAAGTTTTCTTGAATATGGGGATTGAGTACATAAATTTATAAAAATATAATGGACTTATATTCCAACGCATGGCACATCACCAGAAATAGTTCTACTTTCAAACAGATTTAGCCTTGGTCTGTCGGTTAAGGCGTCTGACTTGAAATCAGATCCTCTATAGCAGCGTAGGTTCGAAACCTACCCACTGCAAACGGCCATTGTTTTGCTTGAAATATATAATTTTTAATTAACAGCTCAGCCCAGAAATTTTTCTCAAATATGGGGGTTGACTACATAAATTTTAAAAAATATAATGGCCTTATATTTCAACGCATGGCACATCACCAGAAATAGTTCTACTTTCAAACAGATTTAGCCCTGGTCTGTCGGTTAAGGCGTCTGACTAGAAATCAGATTCTCTATGGCAGCGTAGTTTCGAAACCCACCTACTACAAACGGCCATTGTTTTGCTTGAAATATATAATTTTTATTTAACAGCTCAGAACAGAAATTTTTCTTAAATATGGGGATTGAGTACATAAATTTATAAAAATATAATTTACTTATATTTCAACGCATGGCACATCACCAGAAATAGTTCGACTTTCAAACAGATTTAGCCTTGGTCTGTCGGTTAAGGCGTCTGACTTGAAATCAGATTCTCTATAGTAGCTTAGGTTCGAAACCTACCCACTGCAAACGGCCATTGTTTTGCTTGAAATATATAATTGTTAGTTAACAGCTCAGCCCAGAAATATTTCTTAAATATGGGGATTGAGTACATAAATTTATAAAAATATAATTTACTTATATTTCAACGCATGGCACATCACCAGAAATAGTTCGACTTTCAAACAGATTTAGCCTTGGTCTGTCGGTTAAGGCGTCTGACTAGAAATCAGATTCTCTATGGCAGCGTAGTTTCGAAACCCACCTACTACAAACGGCCATTGTTTTGCTTGAAATATATATTTTTTAATTAACAGCTCAGCCCAGAAATTTTTCTCAAATATGGGAATTGAGTACATAAATTTATAAAAATATAATGGACTTATATTTCAACGCATGGCACATCACCAGAAATAGTTCTACTTTCAAACAGATTTAGCCTTGGTCTGTCGGATAAGGCGTCTGAATAGAAATCAGATTCTCTATCATCATAGGTTCGAAACCTACCTACTGCAAACGACCATTGTTTTGCTTGAAATATAATTTTTGTAATTAGCAGCTCAGCCAAGAAAATTTTGTCAATTATGGGGATTGAGTGCATAAATTTATAACAATATAATGCCCTTATATTTCAAAGCATGGCACATCACCAGAAATGGTTCTACTTTCAAACAGATTTAGATTTGGTCTGTAAGTTAAGGCGTCTGACTAGAAATCAGATTCTCCATGGCAGCGTAGGTTCGAAACCTGCCTACTGCAAACGGTTATTGTTTTGCTTGAAATATATATTTTTTAATTAACAGCTCAGCCCAGAAATTTTTCTCAAATATGTGAATTGTGTACATAAATTTATAAAAATATAATGGACTTATATTCCAACGCATGGCACATCACCAGAAATAGTTCTACTTTCAAACAGATTTAGCCTTGGTCTGTAGGTTAATGCGTCTGACTAGAAATCAGATTCTCCATGGCAGCGTAGGTTCGAAACCTGCCTACTGCAAACGGCCATTGTTTTGCTTGAAATATATATTTTTTAATTAACAGCTCAGCTCAGAAATTTTTCTCAAATATGGGAATTGAGTACATAAATTTATAAAAATATAATGGACTTATATTTCAACGCATGGCACATCACCAGAAATAGTTCTACTTTCAAACAGATTTAGCCCTGGTCTGTCGGTTAAGGCGTCTGACTAGAAATCAGATTCTCTATGGCAGCGTAGTTTCGAAACCCACCTACTACAAACGGCCATTGTTTTGCTTGAAATATATAATTTTTATTTAACAGCTCAGAACAGAAATTTTTCTTAAATGTGGGGATTGAGTACATAAATTTATAAAAATATAATTTACTTATATTTCAACGCATGGCACATCACCAGTAATAGTTCGACTTTCAAACAGATTTAGCCTTGGTCTGTCGGTTAAGGCGTCTGACTAGAAATCAGATTCTCTAAGGCAGCGAAGTTTCGAAACCCACCTACTACAAACGGCCATTGTTTTGCTTGAAATATATATTTTTTAATTAACAGCTCAGCCCAGAAATTTTTCTCAAATATGGGAATTGAGTACATAAATTTATAAAAATATAATGGACTTATATTTCAACGCATGGCACATCACCAGAAATAGTTCTACTTTCAAACAGATTTAGCCTTGGTCTGTCGGATAAGGCGTCTGAATAGAAATCAGATTCTCTATCATCATAGGTTCGAAACCTACCTACTGCAAACGACCATTGTTTTGCTTGAAATATAATTTTTGTAATTAGCAGCTCAGCCAAGAAAATTTTGTCAATTATGGGGATTGAGTGCATAAATTTATAACAATATAATGTCCTTATATTTCAAAGCATGGCACATCACCAGAAATAGTTCGATTTTCAAACAGATTTAGCCTTAGTCTGTCGGTTAAAGCGTCTGACTTGAAATCAGATTTTCTATGGCAGTGCAGGTTCCAAACCTACCTACTGCAAACGGCCATTGTTTTGCTTGAAATATATGTTTTTTAATTAACAGCTCAGCCCAGAAATTTTTCTCAAATATGGGGATTGACTACATAAATTTAAAAAAATATAATGGCCTTTTATTTCAACGCATGGCACATCACCAGAAATAGTTCGACTTTCAAACAGATTTAGCCTTGGTCTGTCGGATAAGGCGTCTGACTAGAAATCAGATTCTCTATCATCCTAGGTTCGAAACCTACCTACTGCAAACGACCATTGTTTTGCTTGAAATATAATTTTTGTAATTAGCAACTCAGCCAAGAAAATTTTGTCAATTATAAGGATTGAGTGCATAAATTTATAACAATATAATGCCCTTATATTTCAAAGCATGGCACATCACCAGAAATGTTTCTACTTTCAAACAGATTTAGCATTGGTCTGTCGGTTAAGGCGTCTGACTAGAAATCAGATTCTCTATGGCAGCGTAGTTTCGAAACCCACCTACTACAAACGGCCATTGTTTTGCTTGAAATATATATTTTTTAATTAACAGCTCAGCCCAGAAATTTTTCTTAAATATGGGGATTGAGTACATAAATTTATAAAAATATAATTTACTTATATTTCAACGCATGGCACATCATCACAAATAGTTCGACTTTCAAACAGATATATCCTTGGTCTCTCGGTTAAGGTGTCTGACTCGAAATTAGATTCTCTATAGCAGCGTAGGTTTGAATCCTACCTGCTGCAAACGACCATTGTTTTGCTTAATATATATATTTTTTAATTAACAGCTCAGCTCAGAAATTTTTCTCAAATATGGGGTTGAGTGCATAAATTTATAAAAATATAATGGCCTTATATTTCAACGCATGGCACATCACCAGAAATAGTTCGACTTTCAAACAGATTTAGCCTTGGTCTGTCGGATCAGGCGTCTGACTAGAAATCAGATTCTCTATCATCATAGGTTCGAAACCTACCTACTGCAAACGACCATTGTTTTGCTTGAAATATAATTTTTGTAATTAGCAGCTCAGCCAAGAAAATTTTGTCAATTATGGGGATTGAGTGCATAAATTTATAACAATATAATGCCCTTATATTTCAAAGCATGGCACATCACCAGAAATGGTTCTACTTTCAAACAGATTTAGATTTGGTCTGTAAGTTAAGGCGTCTGACTAGAAATCAGATTCTCCATGGCAGCGTAGGTTCGAAACCTGCCTACTGCAAACGGTTATTGTTTTGCTTGAAATATATATTTTTTAATTAACAGCTCAGCCCAGAAATTTTTCTCAAATATGTGAATTGTGTACATAAATTTATAAAAATATAATGGACTTATATTTCAACGCATGGCACATCACCAGAAATAGTTCTACTTTCAAACAGATTTAGCCCTGGTCTGTCGGTTAAGGCGTCTGACTAGAAATCAGATTCTCTATGGCAGCGTAGTTTCGAAACACTCCTACTACAAACGGCCATTGTTTTGCTTGAAATATATAATTTTTAATTAACAGCTCAGAACAGAAAGTTTTCTTGAATATGGGGATTGAGTACATAAATTTATAAAAATATAATTTACTTATATTTCAACGCATGGCACATCACCAGAAATAGTTCGACTTTCAAACAGATTTAGCCTTGGTCTGTCGGTTAAGGCGTCTGACTTGAAATCAGATTCTCTATAGTAGCTTAGGTTCGAAACCTACCCACTGCAAACGGCCATTGTTTTGCTTGAAATATATAATTGTTAGTTAACAGCTCAGCCCAGAAATATTTCTTAAATATGGGGATTGAGTACATAAATTTATAAAAATATAATTTACTTATATTTCAACGCATGGCACATCACCAGAAATAGTTCGACTTTCAAACAGATTTAGCCTTGGTCTGTCGGTTAAGGCGTCTGACTAGAAATCAGATTCTCTATGGCAGCGTAGTTTCGAAACCCACCTACTACAAACGGCCATTGTTTTGCTTGAAATATATATTTTTTAATTAACAGCTCAGCCCAGAAATTTTTCTCAAATATGGGAATTGAGTACATAAATTTATAAAAATATAATGGACTTATATTTCAACGCATGGCACATCACCAGAAATAGTTCTACTTTCAAACAGATTTAGCCTTGGTCTGTCGGATAAGGCGTCTGAATAGAAATCAGATTCTCTATCATCATAGGTTCGAAACCTACCTACTGCAAACGACCATTGTTTTGCTTGAAATATAATTTTTGTAATTAGCAGCTCAGCCAAGAAAATTTTGTCAATTATGGGGATTGAGTGCATAAATTTATAACAATATAATGTCCTTATATTTCAAAGCATGGCACATCACCAGAAATAGTTCGATTTTCAAACAGATTTAGCCTTAGTCTGTCGGTTAAAGCGTCTGACTTGAAATCAGATTTTCTATGGCAGCGTAGTTTCGAAACACACCTACTACAAACGGCCATTGTTTTGCTTGAAATATATAATTTTTAATTAACAGCTCAGAACAGAAAGTTTTCTTGAATATGGGGATTGAGTACATAAATTTATAAAAATATAATGGACTTATATTCCAACGCATGGCACATCACCAGAAATAGTTCTACTTTCAAACAGATTTAGCCTTGGTCTGTCGGTTAAGGCGTCTGACTTGAAATCAGATCCTCTATAGCAGCGTAGGTTCGAAACCTACCCACTGCAAACGGCCATTGTTTTGCTTGAAATATATAATTTTTAATTAACAGCTCAGCCCAGAAATTTTTCTCAAATATGGGGGTTGACTACATAAATTTTAAAAAATATAATGGCCTTATATTTCAACGCATGGCACATCACCAGAAATAGTTCTACTTTCAAACAGATTTAGCCCTGGTCTGTCGGTTAAGGCGTCTGACTAGAAATCAGATTCTCTATGGCAGCGTAGTTTCGAAACCCACCTACTACAAACGGCCATTGTTTTGCTTGAAATATATAATTTTTATTTAACAGCTCAGAACAGAAATTTTTCTTAAATATGGGGATTGAGTACATAAATTTATAAAAATATAATTTACTTATATTTCAACGCATGGCACATCACCACAAATAGTTCGACTTTCAAACAGATTTAGCCTTGGTCTGTCGGTTAAGGCGTCTGACTAGAAATCAGATTCCCCATGGCAGCGTAGATTCGAAACGTACCTACTGCAAACGATTATTTGTTTTGCTTGAAAGGCATATTTTATAGTTAACAGCTCAGCCCAGAAATTTTTCTCAAATATTTGGATTGAGCGCATAAATTTATAAAAATATAATGGCCTTATATTTCAAACTCATGACACATCACCAAAATAGTTCGACTTTCAAACAGATATCTCCTTGGTCTCTCGGTTAAGGTGTCTGACTCGAAATTAGATTCTCTATAACAGCGTAGGTTTGAATCCTACCTGCTGCAAACGACCATTGTTTTGCTTAATATATATATTTTTTAATTAACAGCTCAGCTCAGAAATTTTTCTCAAATATGGGGTTGAGTGTATAAATTTATAAAAATATAATGCCCTTATATTTCAAAGCATGGCACATCACCAGAAATGGTTCTACTTTCAAACAGATTTAGCCTTGGTCTGTATGTTAAGGCGTCTGACTAGAAATCAGATTCTAAATGGCAGCGTAGGTTCGAAACCTACCTACTGCAAACGGCCATTGTTTTGCTTGAAATATATATTTTTTAATTAACAGCTCAGCCCAGAAATTTTTCTCAAATATGGGAATTGAGTACATAAATTTATAAAAATATAATGGACTTATATTTCAACGCATGGCACATCACCAGAAATAGTTCTACTTTCAAACAGATTTAGCCCTGGTCTGTTGGTTAAGGCGTCTGACTAGAAATCAGATTCTCTATAGCAGCGTAGTTTCGAAACCCACCTACAACAAACGGCCATTGTTTTGCTTGAAATATATAATTTTTAATTAACTGCTCAGAACAGAAATTTTTCTTAAATATGGGGATTGAGTACATAAATTTATAAAAATATAATTTACTTATATTTCAACGCATGGCACATCACCAGAAGTAGTTCGACTTTCAAACAGATTTAGCCTTGGTCTGTCGGTTAAGGCGTCCGACTTGAAATCAGATTCTCTATTGCAGCTTAGGTTCGAAACCTACCCACTGCAAACGGCCATTGTTTTGCTTGAAATATATAATTTTTAGTTAACAGCTCAGCCCAGAAATATTTCTTAAATATGGGGATTGAGTACATAAATCTATAAAAATATAATTTACTTATATTTCAACGCATGGCACATCACCAGAAATAGTTCGACTTTCAAATAGATTTAGCCTTGGTCTGTCGGTTAAGGCGTCTGACTAGAAATCAGATTCTCTGTGGCAGCGTAGTTTCGAAACCCACCTACTACAAACGGCCATTGTTTTGCTTGAAATATATATTTTTTAATTAACAGCTCAGCCCAGAAATTTTTCTCAAATATGGGAATTGAGTACATAAATTTATAAAAATTTAATGGACTTATATTTCAACGCATGGCACATCACCACAAATAGTTCGACTTTCAAACAGATTTAGCCTTGGTCTGTCGGTTAAGGCGTCTGACTGGAAATCAGATTCTAAATGGCAGCGTAGGTTCGAAACCTACCTACTGCAAACGGCCATTGTTTTGCTTGAAATATATATTTTTTAATTAACAGCTCAGCCCAGAAATTTTTCTCAAATATGGGAATTGAGTACATAAATTTATAAAAATATAATGGACTTATATTTCAACGCATGGAACATCACCAGAAACAGTTCGACTTTCAAACAGATTTAGCCTTGGTCTGTCGGTTAAGGCGTCTGACTTGAAAGCAGATTCTCTATGGCAGTGTAGGTTCCAATCCTACCTACTGCAAACGGCCATTGTTTTGCTTGAAATATATATTTTTTAATTAACAGCTCAGCCCAGAAATTTTTCTTAAATATGGGGATTGACTACATAAATTTAAAAAAATATAGTGGCCTTATATTTCAACGCATGGCACATCACCAGAAATAGTTCGACTTTCAAACAGATTTAGCCTTGGTCTGTCGGATAAGACGTCCGACTAGAAATCAGATTCCATCCTAGGTTCGAAACCTACCTACTGCAAACGACCATTGTTTTGCTTGAAATATAATTTTTGTAATTAGCAGCTCCGCCAAGAAAATTTTGTCAATTATATGGATTGAGTGCATAAATTTATAACAATGTAATGCCCTTATATTTCAAAGCATGGAACATCACCAGAAATGGTTCTACTTTCAAACAGATTTTGCCTTGGTCTGTAGGTTAAGGCGTCTGACTTGAAATCAGATTCTCTATGGCAGTGTAGGTTCCAAACCTACCTACTGCAAACGGCCATTGTTTTGCTTGAAATATATATTTTTTAATTAACAGCTTAGCCCAGAAATTTTTCTCAAATATGGGAATTGAGTACATAAATTTATAAAAATATAATGGACTTATATTTCAACGCATGGCACATCACCAGAAATAGTTCTACTTTCAAACAGATTTAGCCCTGGTCTGTCGGTTAAGGCGTCTGACTTGAAATCAGATTCTCTATAGCAGCGTAGGTTCGAAACCCACCCACTGCAAACGGCCATTGTTTTGCTTGAAATATATAATTTTTAATTAACAGCTCAGCCCAGAAATTTTTCTCAAATATGGGGATTGACTACATAAATTTTAAAAAATATAATGGCCTTATATTTCAACGCATGGCACATCACCAGAAATAGTTCTACTTTCAAACAGATTTAGGAATGGTCTGTCGGTTAAGGCGTCTGACTAGAAATCAGATTCTCTATGGCAGCGTAGTTTCGAAACCCACCTACTACAAACGGCCATTGTTTTGCTGGAAATATATAATTTTTAATGAACAGCTCAGAACAGAA
Source organism: Cylas formicarius (assembly GCF_029955315.1). Taxonomy (NCBI): domain Eukaryota; kingdom Metazoa; phylum Arthropoda; class Insecta; order Coleoptera; family Brentidae; genus Cylas; species Cylas formicarius. Next base: position 35,738,497 of record NW_026844334.1, on the reverse strand, counting down.
ATTTTTCTTAAATATGGGGATTGAGTACATAAATTTATAAAAATATAATTTGCTTATATTTCAACGCATGGCACATCACCAGAAATAGTTCGACTTTCAAACAGATTTAGCCTTCGTCTGTCGCTTAAGGCGTCTGACTTGAAATCAGATTCTCTATGGCAGCGTAGGTTCGAAACCTACCTACTGCAAACGACCATTGTTTAGCTTGAAATATAATTTTTGTAATTAGCAGCTCAGCCAAGAAAATTTTGTCAATTATGAGGATTTAGTGCATAAATATATAACAATATAATGCCCTTATATTTCAAAAGGCACAACACCAGAAATAGTTCTACTTTCAAACAGATTTAGCCTTGGTCTGTCGGTTAAGGCGTCTGACTAGAAATCAGATTCTCTGTGGCAGCGTAGTTTCGAAACCCAGCTACTACAAACGGCCATTGTTTTGCTTGAAATATATATTCTTTAATTAACAGCTCAGCCCAGAAATTTTTCTCAAATATGGGAATTGAGTACATAAATTTATAAAAAATTTAATGGACTTATATTTCAACGCATGGCACATCACCACAAATAGTTCGACTTTCAAACAGATTTAGCCTTGGTCTGTCGGTTAAGGCGTCTGACTAGAAATCAGATTCTCCATGGCAGCGTAGATTCGAAACGTACCTACTGCAAACGATTATTTGTTTTGCTTGAAAGACATATTTTATGGTTAACAGCTCAGCCCAGAAATTTTTCTCAAATATTTGGATTGAGCGCATAAATTTATAAAAATATAATGGCCTTATATTTCAAACTCATGGCACATCACCAAAATAGTTCGACTTACAAACAGATATATCCTTGGTCTCTCGGTTAAGGTGTCTGACTCGAAATTAGATTCTCTATAACAGCGTAGGTTTGAATCCTACCTGCTGCAAACGACCATTGTTTTGCTTAATATATATATTTTTTAATTAACAGCTCAGCTCAGAAATTTTTCTCAAATATGGGGTTAAGTGTATAAATTTATAAAAATATAATGCCCTTATATTTCAAAGCATGGCACATCACCAGAAATGGTTCTACTTTCAAACAGATTTAGCCTTGGTCTGTAGGTTAAGGCGTCTGACTAGAAATCAGATTCTAAATGGCAGCGTAGGTTCGAAACCTACCTACTGCAAACGGCCATTGTTTTGCTTGAAATATATATTTTTTAATTAACAGCTCAGCCCAGAAATTTTTCTCAAATATGGGAATTGAGTACATAAATTTATAAAAATATAATGGACTTATATTTCAACGCATGGAACATCACCAGAAATAGTTCCACTTTCAAACAGATTTAGCCTTGGTCTGTCGGTTAAGGCGTCTGACTAGAAATCAGATTCTCCATGGCAGCGTAGATTCGAAACGTACCTACTGCAAACGATTATTTGTTTTGCTTGAAAGACATATTTTATGGTTAACAGCTCAGCCCAGAAATTTTTCTCAAATATTTGGATTGAGCGCATAAATTTATAAAAATATAATGGCCTTATATTTCAAACTCATGGCACATCACCAAAATAGTTCGACTTACAAACAGATATATCCTTGGTCTCTCGGTTAAGGTGTCTGACTCGAAATTAGATTCTCTATAACAGCGTAGGTTTGAATCCTACCTGCTGCAAACGACCATTGTTTTGCTTAATATATATATTTTTTAATTAACAGCTCAGCTCAGAAATTTTTCTCAAATATGGGGTTAAGTGTATAAATTTATAAAAATATAATGCCCTTATATTTCAAAGCATGGCACATCACCAGAAATGGTTCTACTTTCAAACAGATTTAGCCTTGGTCTGTAGGTTAAGGCGTCTGACTAGAAATCAGATTCTAAATGGCAGCGTAGGTTCGAAACCTACCTACTGCAAACGGCCATTGTTTTGCTTGAAATATATATTTTTTAATTAACAGCTCAGCCCAGAAATTTTTCTCAAATATGGGAATTGAGTACATAAATTTATAAAAATATAATGGACTTATATTTCAACGCATGGAACATCACCAGAAATAGTTCCACTTTCAAACAGATTTAGCCCTGGTCTGTCGGTTAAGGCGTCTGACTAGAAATCAGATTCTCTATGGCAGTGTAGGTTCCAAACCTACCTACTGCAAACGACCATTGTTTTGCTTGAAATATAATTTTTGTAATTAGCAGATCAGCCAAGAAAATTTTGTCAATTATGGGGATTGAGTGCATAAATTTATAACAATATAATGCCCTTATATTTCAAAACATGGCACATCACCAGAAACAGTTCGACTTTCAAACAGATTTAGCCTTGGTCTCTCGGTTAAGGCGTCTGACTTGAAAGCAGATTCTCTATGGCAGTGTAGGTTCCAAACCTACCTACTGCAAACGGCCATTGTTTTGCTTGAAATATATATTTTTTAATTAACAGCTCAGCCCAGAAATTTTTCTCAAATATGGGGATTGACTACATAAATTTAAAAAAATATATTGGCCTTATATTTCAACGCATGGCACATCACCAGAAATAGTTCGACTTTCAAACAGATTTAGCCTTGGTCTGTCGGATAAGACGTCCGACTAGAAATCAGATTCCATCCTAGGTTCGAAACCTACCTACTGCAAACGACCATTGTTTTGCTTGAAATATAATTTTTGTAATTAGCAGCTCCGCCAAGAAAATTTTGTCAATTATATGGATTGAGTGCATAAATTTATAACAATGTAATGCCCTTATATTTCAAAGCATGGAACATCACCAGAAATGGTTCTACTTTCAAACAGATTTTGCCTTGGTCTGTAGGTTAAGGCGTCTGACTTGAAATCAGATTCTCTATGGCAGTGTAGGTTCTAAACCTACCTACTGCAAACGGCCATTGTTTTGCTTGAAATATATATTTTTTAATTAACAGCTTAGCCCAGAAATTTTTCTCAAATATGGGAATTGAGTACATAAATTTATAGAAATATAATGGACTTATATTTCAACGCATGGCACATCACCAGAAATAGTTCTACTTTCAAACAGATTTAGCCCTGGTCTGTCGGTTAAGGCGTCTGACTTGAAATCAGATTCTCTATAGCAGCGTAGGTTCGAAACCCACCCACTGCAAACGGCCATTGTTTTGCTTGAAATATATAATTTTTAATTAACAGCTCAGCCCAGAAATTTTTCTCAAATATGGGGATTGACTACATAAATTTTAAAAAATATAATGGCCTTATATTTCAACGCATGGCACATCACCAGAAATAGTTCTACTTTCAAACAGATTTAGGAATGGTCTGTCGGTTAAGGCGTCTGACTAGAAATCAGATTCTCTATGGCAGCGTAGTTTCGAAACCCACCTACTACAAACGGCCATTGTTTTGCTGGAAATATATAATTTTTAATGAACAGCTCAGAACAGAAATTTTTCTTAAATATGGGGATTGAGTACATAAATTTATAAAAATATAATTTACTTATATTTCAACGCATGGCACATCACCAGAAATAGTTCGACTTTCAAACAGATTTAGCCTTGGTCTGTCGCTTAAGGCGTCTGACTTGAAATCAGATTCTCTATGGCAGCGTAGGTTCGAAACCTACCTACTGCAAACGACCATTGTTTTGCTTGAAATATAATTTTTGTAATTAGCAGCTCAGCCAAGAAAATTTTGCCAATTATCGGGATTGAGTGCATAAATTTATAACAATGTATTGCCCTTATATTTCGAATGGCACATCACCAGAAATAGTTCTACTTTCAAACAGATTTAGCCCTGGTCTGTCGGTTAAGGCGTCTAACCAGAAATCAGATTCTCTATGGCAGCGTAGGTTCGAAACCTACCTGCTGCAAACGACCATTGTTTTGCTTGAAATATAATTTTTGTAATTAGCAGCTCAGCCAAGAAAATTTTGTCAATTATGAGGATTTAGTGCATAAATATATAACAATATAATGCCCTTATATTTCAAAAGGCACAACACCAGAAATAGTTCTACTTTCAAACAGATTTAGCCTTGGTCTGTCGGTTAAGGCGTCTGACTAGAAATCAGACTCTCCATGGCAGCGTAGATTCGAAACGTACCTACTGCAAACGATTATTTGTTTTGCTTGAAAGACATATTTTATAGTTAACAGCTCAGCCCAGAAATTTATTTCAAATATGGGGATTGAGTCCATAAATTTATAACAATATAATACCCTTATATTTCAAAAGGCACAACACCAGAAATAGTTCTACTTTCAAACAGATTTAGCCTTGGTCTGTCGGTTAAGGCGTCTGACTAGAAATCAGATTCTCTATGGCAGCGTAGTTTCGAAACCCAGCTACTACAAACGGCCATTGTTTTGCTTGAAATATATAATTTTTAATTAACAGCTCAGAACACAAATTTTTTCTTAAATGTGTGGATTGAATACATAAATTTATAAAAATATAATTTACTTATATTTCAACGCATGGCACATCACCAGAAATAGTTCGACTTTCAAACTGATTTAGCCTTGGTCTGTCGGTTAAGGCGTCTGTCTAGAAATCAGATTCTCCATGGCAGCGCAAGTTCGAAACCTACCTACTGCAAACGGCCATTGTTTTGCTTGAATTATATATTTTCTAATTAACAGCTCAGCTTAGAAATTTTTCTCAAATATGGGGATTGAGTACATAAATTTATAAAAATATAATGGACTTCTATTTCAACGCATGGCACATCACCAGAAATAGTTCTACTTTCAAAGAGATTTAGCCTTGGTCTGTCGGTTAAGGCGTCTGACTAGAAATCAGATTCTCTATCATCATAGGTTCGAAACCTACCTACTGCAAACGACCATTGTTTTGCTTGAAATATAATTTTTGTAATTAGCAGCTCAGCCAAGAAAATTTTGTCAATTATGGGGATTGAGTGCATAAATTTATAACAATATAATGCCCTTATATTTCAAAGCATGGCACATCACCAGAAATAGTTCGACTTTCAAACAGATTTAGCCTTGGTCTGTCGGTTAAGGCGTCTGACTTGAAATCAGATTCTCTATGGCAGTGTAGGTTCCAAACCTACCTACTGCAAACGGCCATTGTTTTGCTTGAAATATATATTTTTTAATTAACAGCTCAGCCCAGAAATTTTTCTCAAATATGGGGATTGACTACATAAATTTAAAAAAATATAATGGCCTTATATTTCAACGCATGGCACATCACCAGAAATAGTTCGACTTTCAAACAGATTTAGCCTTGGTCTGTCGGATCAGGCGTCTGACTAGAAATCAGATTCTCTATCATCATAGGTTCGAAACCTACCTACTGCAAACGACCATTGTTTTGCTTGAAATATAATTTTTGTAATTAGCAGCTCAGCCAAGAAAATTTTGTCAATTATGGGGATTGAGTGCATAAATTTATAACAATATAATGCCCTTATATTTCAAAGCATGGCACATCACCAGAAATGGTTCTACTTTCAAACAGATTTAGCCTTGGTCTGTAGGTTAAGGCGTCTGACTAGAAATCAGATTCTCCATGGCAGCGTAGGTTCGAAACCTGCCTACTGCAAACGGCCATTGTTTTTCTTGAAATATATATTTTTTAACTAACAGCTCAGCCCAGAAATTTTTCTCAAATATGGGAATTGTGTACATAAATTTATAAAAATATAATGGACTTATATTTCGACGCATGGCACACCACCAGAAATAGTTCTACTTTCAAACAGATTCAGCCCTGGTCTGTCGGTTAAGGCGTCTGACTAGAAATCAGATTCTCTATGGCAGCGTAGTTTCGAAACCCACCTACTACAAACGGCTATTGTTTTGCTTGAAATATATAATTTTTAATTAACAGCTCAGAACAGAAATTTTTCTTGAATATGGGGATTGAGTACATACATTTATAAAAATATAATTTACTTATATTTCAACGCATGGCATATCACCAGAAATAGTTCGACTTTCAAACAGATTTAGCCTTGGTCTGTCGGTTAAGGCGTCTGACTTGAAATCAGGTTCTCTATAGCAACTTAGGTTCGAAACCTACCCACTGCAAACGGCTATTGTTTTGCTTGAACTATATAATTTTTAGTTAACAGCTCAGCCCAGAAATATTTCTTAAATATGGGGATTGAGTACATAAATTTATAAAAATATAATTTACTTATATTTCAACGCATGGCACATCACCAGAAATAGTTCGACTTTCAAACAGATTTAGCCTTGGTCTGTCGGTTAAAGCGTCTGACTAGAAATCAGATTCTCTATGGCAGAGTAGTTTCGAAACCCACCTACAACAAACGGCCATTGTTTTGCTTGAAATATATATTTTTTAATTAACAGCTTAGCCCAGAAATTTTTCTCCAATATGGGAATTGAGTACATAAATTTATAAAAATATAATGGACTTATATTTCAACGCATGGCACATCACCAGAAATAGTTCTACTTTCAAACAGATTTAGCCTTGGTCTGTCGGATAAGGTGTCTGACTAGAAATCAGATTCTCTATCATCATAGGTTCGAAACCTACCTACTGCAAACGACCATTGTTTTGCTTGAAATATAATTTTTGTAATTAGCAGCTCAGCCAAGAAAATTTTGTCAATTATGGGGATTGAGTGCATAAATTTATAACAATATAATGCCCTTATATTTCAAAGCATGGCACATCACCAGAAATAGTTCGACTTTCAAACAGATTTAGCCTTGGTCTGTCGGTTAAGGCGTCTGACTTGAAATCAGATTCTCTATGGCAGTGTAGGTTCCAAACCTACCTACTGCAAACGGCCATTGTTTTGCTTGAAATATATATTTTTTAATTAACAGCTCAGCCCAGAAATTTTTCTCAAATATGTGGATTGACTACATAAATTTAAAAAATTATAATGGCCATATATTTCAACGCATGGCACATCACCAGAAATAGTTCGACTTTCAAAGAGATTTAGCCTTGGTCTGTCGGATAAGGAGTCTGACTAGAAATCAGATTCTCTATCATCATAGGTTCGAAACCTACCTACTGCAAACGACCATTGTTTTGCTTGAAATATAATTTTTGTAATTAGCAGCTCAGCCAAGAAAATTTTGTCAATTATGGGGATTGAGTGCATAAATTTAAAACAATATAATGCCCTTATATTTCAAAGCATGGCACATCACCAGAAATGGTTCTACTTTCAAACAGATTTAGCCTTGGTCTGTAGGTTAAGGCGTCTGACTAGAAATCAGATTCTCTATGGCAGCGTAGTTTCGAAACCCACCTACTACAAACGGCCATTGTTTTGCTTGAAATATATAATTTTTAATTAACAGCTCAGAACAGAAATTTTTCTTAAATATGGGGATTGAGTACATGAATTTATAAAAATATAATTTAATTATATTTCAACGCATGGCACATCACCAGAAATAGTTCGACTTTCAAACAGATTTAGCCTTGGTCTGTCGGTTAAGGCGTCTGACTTGAAATCAGATTCTCTATGGCAACGTAGTTTCGAAACCCACCTACTACAAACGGCCATTGTTTTGCTTGAAATATATAATTTTTAATTAACAGCTCAGCTTAGAAATTTTTCTCAAATATGGGGATTGAGTACATAAATTTATAAAAATATAATTTACTTATATTTCAACGCATGGCACATCAACAGAAATAGTTCGACTTTCAAACAGATTTAGCCTTGGTCTGTAGGTTAAGGCGTCTGACTAGAAATCTGATTCTAAATGGCAGCGTAGGTTCGAAACCTACCTACTGCAAACGGAGATTGTTTTGCTTGAAATATATATTTTTTAATTAACAGCTCAGCCCAGAAATTTTTCTCAAATATGGGAATTGAGTACATTAATTTATAAAAATATAATGGACTTATATTTCCACGCATGGCACATCACCAGAAATGGTTCTACTTTAAAACAGATTTAGCCCTGGTCTGTCGGTTAAGGCGTCTGACTAGAAATCAGATTCTCTATGGCAGCGTAGTTTCGAAACCCACCTACTACAAACGGCCATTGTTTTGCTGGAAATATATAATTTTCAATTAACAGCTCAGAATAGAAATTTTTCTTAAATGTGGGGATTGAGTACATAAATTTATAAAAATATAATTTACTTATATTTCAACGCATGGCACATCACCAGAAATAGTTCGACTTTCAGACAGATTTAGCCTTGGTCTGTCGGTTAAGGCGTCTGACTTGAAATCAGATTCTCTATGGCAGCGTCATTTCGAAACCCAACTACTACAAACGGCCATTGTTTTGCTTGAAATATATAATTTTTAATTAACAGCTAAGCCCAGAAATTTTTCTCAAATATGGGGATTGACTAGATAAATTTTAAAAAATATAATGGCCTTATATTTCAACGCATGGCACATCACCAGAAATAGTTCGACTTTCAAACAGATTTAGCCTTGGTCTGTCGGTTAAGGCGTCTGAATAGAAATCAGATTCTCCATAACAGCGTAGGTTCGAAACCTACCTACTGCAAACGGCCATTGTTTTGCTTGAAATATATATTTTTTAATTAACAGCTCAGCCCGAAATTTTTCTCAAATATGGGGATTGAGTACATAAATTTATAAAAATATAATGGACTTATATTTCAACGCATGGCACATCACCAGAAATAGTTCGACTTTCAAACATATTTAGCATTGGTCGGTCGGTTAAGGCGTCTGACCAGAAATCAGATTCTCCATGGCAGCGTAGGTTCGAAACCTACCTACTGCAAACGACCATTTGTTTTGCTTGAAATACAATTATGGGAATTGAGTGCATTCATTTAGAACAATATAATGCCAGATTTAGCTCTGGTCTGTCGGTTAAGGCGTCTGACTAGAAATCGGATTCTCCATGGCAGCGTAGGTTCGAAACCTACCTACTGCAGACGACCATTTGTTTTGCTTGAAATATAATTTCTGTAATTAGCAGCTCAGTCCAGAAAATTTTGTCAATTATGGGGATGGAGTGCATACATTTAAAACAATATAATGCCCTTATATTTCGAATGGCACATCGCCAGAAATAGTTCTACTTTCAAACAGATTTAGCCCTGGTCTCTCGGTTAAGGCGTCTGACTAGAAATCAGATTCTCCATGGCAGCGTAGTTTCGAAACCTACCTGCTTCAAACGACCATTTGTTTTGCTTGAAATACAATTTTTGTAATTAGCAGCCCAGTCCAGAAAATTTTGTCAATTATGGGAATTGAGTGCATACATTTAGAACAATATAATGCCAGATTTAGCTCTGGTCTGTCGGTTAAGGCGTCTGACTAGAAATCGGATTCTCCATGGCAGCGTAGGTTCGAAACCTACCTACTGCAGACGACCATTTGTTTTGCTTGAAATACAATTTTTGTAATTAGCAGCCCAGTCCAGAAAATTTTGTCAATTATGGGGATTGAGTGCATACATTTGGAACAATATAATGCCAGATTTAGCCTTGGTCTGTCGGTTAAGGCGTCTGTCTAGAAATCAGATTCTCCATGGCAGCGCAGGTTCGAAACCTACCTACTACAAACGGCCATTGTTTTGCTTGAAATATATAATTTTTAGTTAACAGCTAAGCCCAGAAATTTTTCTCAAATATGGGGATTGACTACATAAATTTTAAAAAATATAATGGCCTTATATTTCAACGCATGGCACATCAGCAGAAATAGTTCGACTTTCAAACAGATTTAGCCTTGGTCTGTCGGTTAAGGCGTCTGAATAGAAATCAGATTCTCCATGGCAGCGTAGGTTCGAAACCTACCTACTGCAAACGGCAATTGTTTTGCTTGAAATAAATATTTTTTAATTAACAGCTCAGTCCAGAAATTTTCCTTAAATATGGTAATTGAGTACATAAATTTATAAAAACATATTTCAACGCATGGCATATCACCAGAAATAGTTCGACTTTCAAACAGATTTAGCCTTGGTCTGTCGGTTAAGGCGTCTGACTTGAAATCAGGTTCTCTATAGCAACTTAGGTTCGAAACCTACCCACTGCAAACGGCTATTGTTTTGCTTGAACTATATAATTTTTAGTTAACAGCTCAGCCCAGAAATATTTCTTAAATATGGGGATTGAGTACATAAATTTATAAAAATATAATTTACTTATATTTCAACGCATGGCACATCACCAGAAATAGTTCGACTTTCAAACAGATTTAGCCTTGGTCTGTCGGTTAAAGCGTCTGACTAGAAATCAGATTCTCTATGGCAGAGTAGTTTCGAAACCCACCTACAACAAACGGCCATTGTTTTGCTTGAAATATATATTTTTTAATTAACAGCTTAGCCCAGAAATTTTTCTCCAATATGGGAATTGAGTACATAAATTTATAAAAATATAATGGACTTATATTTCAACGCATGGCACATCACCAGAAATAGTTCTACTTTCAAACAGATTTAGCCTTGGTCTGTCGGATAAGGTGTCTGACTAGAAATCAGATTCTCTATCATCATAGGTTCGAAACCTACCTACTGCAAACGACCATTGTTTTGCTTGAAATATAATTTTTGTAATTAGCAGCTCAGCCAAGAAAATTTTGTCAATTATGGGGATTGAGTGCATAAATTTATAACAATATAATGCCCTTATATTTCAAAGCATGGCACATCACCAGAAATAGTTCGACTTTCAAACAGATTTAGCCTTGGTCTGTCGGTTAAGGCGTCTGACTTGAAATCAGATTCTCTATGGCAGTGTAGGTTCCAAACCTACCTACTGCAAACGGCCATTGTTTTGCTTGAAATATATATTTTTTAATTAACAGCTCAGCCCAGAAATTTTTCTCAAATATGTGGATTGACTACATAAATTTAAAAAATTATAATGGCCATATATTTCAACGCATGGCACATCACCAGAAATAGTTCGACTTTCAAAGAGATTTAGCCTTGGTCTGTCGGATAAGGAGTCTGACTAGAAATCAGATTCTCTATCATCATAGGTTCGAAACCTACCTACTGCAAACGACCATTGTTTTGCTTGAAATATAATTTTTGTAATTAGCAGCTCAGCCAAGAAAATTTTGTCAATTATGGGGATTGAGTGCATAAATTTAAAACAATATAATGCCCTTATATTTCAAAGCATGGCACATCACCAGAAATGGTTCTACTTTCAAACAGATTTAGCCTTGGTCTGTAGGTTAAGGCGTCTGACTAGAAATCAGATTCTCTATGGCAGCGTAGTTTCGAAACCCACCTACTACAAACGGCCATTGTTTTGCTTGAAATATATAATTTTTAATTAACAGCTCAGAACAGAAATTTTTCTTAAATATGGGGATTGAGTACATGAATTTATAAAAATATAATTTAATTATATTTCAACGCATGGCACATCACCAGAAATAGTTCGACTTTCAAACAGATTTAGCCTTGGTCTGTCGGTTAAGGCGTCTGACTTGAAATCAGATTCTCTATGGCAACGTAGTTTCGAAACCCACCTACTACAAACGGCCATTGTTTTGCTTGAAATATATAATTTTTAATTAACAGCTCAGCTTAGAAATTTTTCTCAAATATGGGGATTGAGTACATAAATTTATAAAAATATAATTTACTTATATTTCAACGCATGGCACATCAACAGAAATAGTTCGACTTTCAAACAGATTTAGCCTTGGTCTGTAGGTTAAGGCGTCTGACTAGAAATCTGATTCTAAATGGCAGCGTAGGTTCGAAACCTACCTACTGCAAACGGAGATTGTTTTGCTTGAAATATATATTTTTTAATTAACAGCTCAGCCCAGAAATTTTTCTCAAATATGGGAATTGAGTACATTAATTTATAAAAATATAATGGACTTATATTTCCACGCATGGCACATCACCAGAAATGGTTCTACTTTAAAACAGATTTAGCCCTGGTCTGTCGGTTAAGGCGTCTGACTAGAAATCAGATTCTCTATGGCAGCGTAGTTTCGAAACCCACCTACTACAAACGGCCATTGTTTTGCTGGAAATATATAATTTTCAATTAACAGCTCAGAATAGAAATTTTTCTTAAATATGGGGATTGAGTACATAAATTTATAAAAATATAATTTACTTATATTTCAACGCATGGCACATCACCAGAAATAGTTCGACTTTCAGACAGATTTAGCCTTGGTCTGTCGGTTAAGGCGTCTGACTTGAAATCAGATTCTCTATGGCAGCGTCATTTCGAAACCCAACTACTACAAACGGCCATTGTTTTGCTTGAAATATATAATTTTTAATTAACAGCTAAGCCCAGAAATTTTTCTCAAATATGGGGATTGACTAGATAAATTTTAAAAAATATAATGGCCTTATATTTCAACGCATGGCACATCACCAGAAATAGTTCGACTTTCAAACAGATTTAGCCTTGGTCTGTCGGTTAAGGCGTCTGAATAGAAATCAGATTCTCCATAACAGCGTAGGTTCGAAACCTACCTACTGCAAACGGCCATTGTTTTGCTTGAAATATATATTTTTTAATTAACAGCTCAGCCCGAAATTTTTCTCAAATATGGGGATTGAGTACATAAATTTATAAAAATATAATGGACTTATATTTCAACGCATGGCACATCACCAGAAATAGTTCGACTTTCAAACATATTTAGCATTGGTCGGTCGGTTAAGGCGTCTGACCAGAAATCAGATTCTCCATGGCAGCGTAGGTTCGAAACCTACCTACTGCAAACGACCATTTGTTTTGCTTGAAATACAATTATGGGAATTGAGTGCATTCATTTAGAACAATATAATGCCAGATTTAGCTCTGGTCTGTCGGTTAAGGCGTCTGACTAGAAATCGGATTCTCCATGGCAGCGTAGGTTCGAAACCTACCTACTGCAGACGACCATTTGTTTTGCTTGAAATATAATTTCTGTAATTAGCAGCTCAGTCCAGAAAATTTTGTCAATTATGGGGATGGAGTGCATACATTTAAAACAATATAATGCCCTTATATTTCGAATGGCACATCGCCAGAAATAGTTCTACTTTCAAACAGATTTAGCCCTGGTCTCTCGGTTAAGGCGTCTGACTAGAAATCAGATTCTCCATGGCAGCGTAGTTTCGAAACCTACCTGCTTCAAACGACCATTTGTTTTGCTTGAAATACAATTTTTGTAATTAGCAGCCCAGTCCAGAAAATTTTGTCAATTATGGGAATTGAGTGCATACATTTAGAACAATATAATGCCAGATTTAGCTCTGGTCTGTCGGTTAAGGCGTCTGACTAGAAATCGGATTCTCCATGGCAGCGTAGGTTCGAAACCTACCTACTGCAGACGACCATTTGTTTTGCTTGAAATACAATTTTTGTAATTAGCAGCCCAGTCCAGAAAATTTTGTCAATTATGGGGATTGAGTGCATACATTTGGAACAATATAATGCCAGATTTAGCCTTGGTCTGTCGGTTAAGGCGTCTGTCTAGAAATCAGATTCTCCATGGCAGCGCAGGTTCGAAACCTACCTACTACAAACGGCCATTGTTTTGCTTGAAATATATAATTTTTAGTTAACAGCTAAGCCCAGAAATTTTTCTCAAATATGGGGATTGACTACATAAATTTTAAAAAATATAATGGCCTTATATTTCAACGCATGGCACATCAGCAGAAATAGTTCGACTTTCAAACAGATTTAGCCTTGGTCTGTCGGTTAAGGCGTCTGAATAGAAATCAGATTCTCCATGGCAGCGTAGGTTCGAAACCTACCTACTGCAAACGGCAATTGTTTTGCTTGAAATAAATATTTTTTAATTAACAGCTCAGTCCAGAAATTTTCCTTAAATATGGTAATTGAGTACATAAATTTATAAAAACATATTTCAACGCATGGCACATCACCAGAAATAGTTCGACTTTCAAACAGATTTAGCCTTGGTCTGTCGGTTAAGGCGTCTGGCTAGAAATCAGATTCTTCATGCCAGCGTAGATTCGAAACATACCTATTGCAAACGAAAATTTGTTTTGCTTGAATTATAATTTGTGTAATTAGCAGCTCAGCCCAAAAAATGTGGTCAATTATGCCCTTATATTTCAAATGGCACATCACCAGAAATAGTTCGACTTTCAAACAGATTCTCCATGGCAGCGTAGGTTCGAAACCTACTTACTGCAAACGGCCATTGTTTTGCTTGAAATATATATTTTTTAATTAACAGCTCAGCCCAGAAATTTTTCTCAAATATGGGGTTGAGTGCATAAATTGATAAAAATATAATGGTTTTATATACCAGAAATATTTCGACTTTCAAACAGATTTAGCCTTGGTCTGTCGGTTAAGGCGTCTGACTAGAAATCAGATTCTCCATGGCAGCGTAGGTTCGAAACCTACCTGCTGCAAACGACCATTGCTTTGCTTGAAATATAATTTTTGTAATTAGCAGCTCAGTCCAGAAAATTTTGTCAATTATGGGGATTGAGTGGATAAATTTAAAACAATATATTGCCCTTATATTTCAAATGACACATCACCAGAAATAGTTCTACTTTCAAACAGATTTAGCCGTGGTCTGTCGGTTAAGGCGTCTGACTAGAAATCAGATTCTCTATGGCAGCGTAGTTTCGAAACCTACCTACTGCAAACGGCCGTTGTTTTGCTTGAAATATATATTTTTTAATTAACAGCTCAGCCCAGAAACTTTTTTCAAATATGGGGATTGACTACATAAATTTAAAAAAATATAATGGCCTTATATTTCAACGCATGGAACATCACCAGAAATAGTTCGACTTTCAAACAGATTCATCCTTGGTCTGTCGGTTAAGGCGTCTGACTAGAAATCAGATTCTCTATCAGTATAGGTTCGCCATTGCAAACGACCATTGTTTTGCTTGAAATATAATTTTTGTAATTAGCAGCTCAGCCAAGAAAATTTTGTCAATTATGGGGATTGAGTGCATAAATTTATAACAATATAATGCCCTTATATTTCAAATGGCACATCACCAGAAATAGTTCTACCTTCAAACAGATTTAGCCCTGGTCTGTCGGTTAAGGCGTCTGACTAGAAATCAGATTCTCTATGGCAGCGTAGGTTCGAAACCCACCTACTGCAAACGGCCATTGTTTTGCTTGAAATATATAATTTTTAATTAACAGCTCAGCCCAGAAATTTTTCTTAAATATGGGGATTGAGTACATAAATTTATAAAAATATAATTTACTTATATTTCAACGCATGGCACATCACCAGAAATAGTTCTACTTTCAAACAGATTTAGCCGTGGTCTGTCGGTTAAGGCGTCTGACTAGAAATCAGATTCTCTATGGCAGCGTAGGTTCGAAACCTACCTGCTGCAAACGACCATTGTTTTGCTTGAAATATAATTTTTGTAATTAGCAGCTCAGCCAAGAAAATTTTGTCAATTATCGGGATTGAGTGCATAAATTTATAACAATGTAATGCCCTTATATTTCAAATGACACATCACCAGAAATAGTTCTACTTTCAAACAGATTTAGCCGTGGTCTGTCGGTTAAGGCGTCTGACTAGAAATCAGATTCTCTATGGCAGCGTAGTTTCGAAACCTACCTACTGCAAACGGCCATTGTTTTGCTTGAAATATATATTTTTTAATTAACAGCTCAGCCCAGAAACTTTTTTCAAATATGGGGATTGACTACATAAATTTAAAAAAATATAATGGCCTTATATTTCAACGCATGGAACATCACCAGAAATAGTTCGACTTTCAAACAGATTCATCCTTGGTCTGTCGGTTAAGGCGTCTGACTAGAAATCAGATTCTCTATCAGTATAGGTTCGCCATTGCAAACGACCATTGTTTTGCTTGAAATATAATTTTTGTAATTAGCAGCTCAGCCAAGAAAATTTTGTCAATTATGGGGATTGAGTGCATAAATTTATAACAATATAATGCCCTTATATTTCAAATGGCACATCACCAGAAATAGTTCTACCTTCAAACAGATTTAGCCCTGGTCTGTCGGTTAAGGCGTCTGACTAGAAATCAGATTCTCTATGGCAGCGTAGGTTCGAAACCCACCTACTGCAAACGGCCATTGTTTTGCTTGAAATATATAATTTTTAATTAACAGCTCAGCCCAGAAATTTTTCTTAAATATGGGGATTGAGTACATAAATTTATAAAAATATAATTTACTTATATTTCAACGCATGGCACATCACCAGAAATAGTTCTACTTTCAAACAGATTTAGCCGTGGTCTGTCGGTTAAGGCGTCTGACTAGAAATCAGATTCTCTATGGCAGCGTAGGTTCGAAACCTACCTGCTGCAAACGACCATTGTTTTGCTTGAAATATAATTTTTGTAATTAGCAGCTCAGCCAAGAAAATTTTGTCAATTATCGGGATTGAGTGCATAAATTTATAACAATGTAATGCCCTTATATTTCAAATGACACATCACCAGAAATAGTTCTACTTTCAAACAGATTTAGCCCTGGTCTGTCGGTTATGGCGTCTGACTAGAAATCAGATTCTCCATGGCCTACCAACTGCAAACGGCCATTGTTTTGCTTGAAATATATATTTTTTAATTAACAGCTCAGCCCAGAAATTTTTCTCAAATATGGGGATTGAGTACATAAATTTATAAAAATATAATGGACTTATATTTCAACGCATGGCACATCACCAGCAATAGTTCGACTTTCAAACAGATTTAGCTTTGGTCTGTCGGTTAAGGCGTCTGACTAGAAATCAGATTCTCCATGGCAGCGTAGGTTCGAAACCTACTTACTGCAAACGGCCATTGTTTTGCTTGAAATATATATTTTTTAATTAACAGCTCAGCCAAGAAATTTTTCTCAAATATGGGGATTGAGTACATAAATTTATAAAAATATAATGGACTTATATTTCAACGCATGGCACATCACCAGCAATAGTTCGACTTTCAAACAGATTTAGCTTTGGTCTGTCGGTTAAGGCGTCTGACTAGAAATCAGATTCTCCATGGCAGCGTAGGTTCGAAACCTACCTGCTGCAAACGACCATTGTTTTGCTTGAAATATAATTTTTGTAATTAGCAGCTCAGCCAAGAAAATTTTGTCAATTATGGGGATTGAGTGCATAAATTTAAAACAATATAATGCCCTTATATTTCAAATGGCACATCACCAGAAATAGTTTGACTTTCAAACAGATTTAGCCTTGGTCTGTCGGTTAAGGCGTCTGTCTAGAAATCAGATTCTCCATGTTAGCGTAGGTTCGAAACCTACCTACTGCAAACGGCCATTGTTTTGCTTGAAATATATATTTTTTAAATTAACAGCTCAGCCCAGAAACTTTTCTCAAATCTGGGGATTGACTACATAAATTTAAAAAAATATAATGGCCTTATATTTCAACGCATGGAACATCACCAGAAATAGTTCGATTTTCAAACAGATTTAGCCTTGGTCTGTCGGTTAAGGCGTATGGCTAGAAATCAGATTCTCTATCAGTATAGGTTCGCCACTGCAAACGACCATTGTTTTGCTTGAAATATAATTTTTGTAATTAGCAGCTCAGCCAAGAAAATTTTGTCAATTATGGGGATTGAGTGCATAAATTTATAACAATATAATGCCCTTATATTTCAAATGGCACATCACCGGAAATAGTTCGACTTTCAAACAGATTTAGCCTTGGTCTGTCGGTTAAGGCTTCTGTCTAGAAATCAGATTCTCCATGGCAGCGTAGGTTCGAAACCTACTTACTGCAAACGGCCATTGTTTTGCTTGAAATATATATTTTTTAATTAACAGCTCAGCCAAGAAATTTTTCTCAAATATGGGGATCGAGTACATAAATTTATAAAAATATAATGGACTTATATTTCAACGCATGGAACATCACCAGAAATAGTTCGATTTTCAAACAGATTTAGCCTTGGTCTGTCGGTTAAGGCGTATGACTAGAAATCAGATTCTCTATCAGTATAGGTTCGCCACTGCAAACGACCATTGTTTTGCTTGAAATATAATTTTTGTAATTAGCAGCTCAGCCAAGAAAATTTTGTCAATTATGGGGATTGAGTGCATAAATTTATAACAATATAATGCCCTTATATTTCAAATGGCACATCACCAGAAATAGTTCGACTTTCAAACAGATTTAGCCTTGGTCTGTCGGTTAAGGCGTCTGACTAGAAATCAGATTCTCCATGGCAGCGTAGGTTCGAAACCTACCTGCTGCAAACGACCATTGTTTTGCTTGAAATATAATTTTTGTAATTAGCAGCTCAGCCAAGAAAATTTTGTCAATTATGGGGATTGAGTGCATAAATTTAAAACAATATAATGCCCTTATATTCCAAATGGCACATCACCAGAAATAGTTCGACTTTCAAACAGATTTAGCCTTGGTCTCTCGGTTAAGGCGTCTGACTAGAAATCAGATTCTTAATGGCAGCGTAGGTTCGAAACCTACCTGCTGCAAACGACCATTGCTTTGCTTGAAATATAATTTTTGTAATTAGCAGCTCAGTCCAGAAAATTTTGTCAATTATGGGGATTGAGTGCATAAATTTATAACAATATAATGCCCTTATATTCCAAATGGCACATCACCAGAAATAGTTCGACTTTCAAACAGATTTAGCCTTGGTCTCTCGGTTAAGGCGTCTGACTAGAAATCAGATTCTTAATGGCAGCGTAGGTTCGAAACCTACCTGCTGCAAACGACCATTGCTTTGCTTGAAATATAATTTTTGTAATTAGCAGCTCAGTCCAGAAAATTTTGTCAATTATGGGGATTGAGTGGATAAATTTAAAACAATATAATGCCCTTATATTTCAAATGACACATCACCAGAAATAGTTCTACTTTCAAACAGATTTAGCCGTGGTCTGTCGGTTAAGGCGTCTGGCTAGAAATCAGATTCTCTATGGCAGCGTAGTTTCGAAACCTACCTACTGCAAACGGCCATTGTTTTGCTTGAAATATATAATTTTTAATTAACAGCTCAGCCCAGAAACTTTTCTCAAATATGGGGATTGACTACATAAATTTAAAAAAATATAATGGCCTTATATTTCAACGCATGGAACATCACCAGAAATAGTTCGACTTTCAAACAGATTTAGCCTTGGTCTGTCGGTTAAGGCGTCTGACTAGAAATCAGATTCTCTATCAGTATAGGTTCGCCACTGCAAACGACCATTGTTTTGCTTGAAATATAATTTTTGTAATTAGCAGCTCAGCAAAGAAAATTTTGTCAATTATGGGGATTGAGTGCATAAATTTATAACAATATAATGCCCTTATATTTCAAATTTCACATCACCGGAAATAGTTCGACTTTCAAGCAGATTTAGCCTTGGTCTGTCGGTTAAGGCGTCTGTCTAGAAATCAGATTCACCATGGCAACGTAGGTTCGAAACCTACTTACTGCAAACGGCCATTGTTTTGCTTGAAATATATATTTTTTAATTAACAGCTCAGCCCAGAAATTTTTCTCAAATATGGGGATTGAGTACATAAATTTATAAAAATATAATGGACTTATATTTCAACGCATGGCACATCACCAGAAATAGTTCGACTTTCAAACAGATTTAGCCTTGGTCTGTCGGTTAAGGCGTCTGACTAGAAATCAGATTCTCCATGGCAGCGTAGGTTCGAAACCTACCTGCTGCAAACGACCATTGTTTTGCTTGAAATATAATTTTTGTAATTAGCAGCTCAGCCAAGAAAATTTTGTCAATTATGGGGATTGAGTGCATAAATTTAAAACATTATAATGCCCTTATATTTCAAATGGCACATCACCAGAAATAGTTCGACTTTCAAACAGATTTAGCCTTGGCCTGTCGGTTAAGGCGTCTGTCTAGAAATCAGATTCTCCATGTTAGCGCAGGTTCGAAATCTACCTACTGCAAACGGCCATTGTTTTGCTTGAAATATATATTTTTTAAATTAACAGCTCAGCCCAGAAACTTTTCTCAAATATGGGGATTGACTACATAAATTTAAAAAAAATATAATGGCCTTATATTTCAACGCATGGAACATCACCAGAAATAGTTGGATTTTCAAACAGATTTAGCCTTGGTCTGTCGGTTAAGGCGTCTGACTAGAAATCAGATTCTATATCAGTATAGGTTCGCCACTGAAAACGACCATTGTTTTGCTTGAAATATAATTTTTGTAATTAGCAGCTCAGCCAAGAAAATTTTGTCAATTATGGAGATTGAGTGCATAAATTTATAACAATATAATGCCCTTATATTCCAAATGGCACATCACCAGAAATAGTTCGACTTTCAAACAGATTTAGCCTTGGTCTCTCGGTTAAGGCGTCTGACTAGAAATCAGATTCTTAATGGCAGCGTAGGTTCGAAACCTACCTGCTGCAAACGACCATTGCTTTGCTTGAAATATAATTTTTGTAATTAGCAGCTCAGTCCAGAAAATTTTGTCAATTATGGGGATTGAGTGGATAAATTTAAAACAATATAATGCCCTTATATTTCAAATGACACATCACCAGAAATAGTTCTACTTTCAAACAGATTTAGCCGTGGTCTGTCGGTTAAGGCGTCTGGCTAGAAATCAGATTCTCTATGGCAGCGTAGTTTCGAAACCTACCTACTGCAAACGGCCATTGTTTTGCTTGAAATATATAATTTTTAATTAACAGCTCAGCCCAGAAACTTTTCTCAAATATGGGGATTGACTACATAAATTTAAAAAAATATAATGGCCTTATATTTCAACGCATGGAACATCACCAGAAATAGTTCGACTTTCAAACAGATTTAGCCTTGGTCTGTCGGTTAAGGCGTCTGACTAGAAATCAGATTCTCTATCAGTATAGGTTCGCCACTGCAAACGACCATTGTTTTGCTTGAAATATAATTTTTGTAATTAGCAGCTCAGCAAAGAAAATTTTGTCAATTATGGGGATTGAGTGCATAAATTTATAACAATATAATGCCCTTATATTTCAAATTTCACATCACCGGAAATAGTTCGACTTTCAAGCAGATTTAGCCTTGGTCTGTCGGTTAAGGCGTCTGTCTAGAAATCAGATTCACCATGGCAACGTAGGTTCGAAACCTACTTACTGCAAACGGCCATTGTTTTGCTTGAAATATATATTTTTTAATTAACAGCTCAGCCCAGAAATTTTTCTCAAATATGGGGATTGAGTACATAAATTTATAAAAATATAATGGACTTATATTTCAACGCATGGCACATCACCAGAAATAGTTCGACTTTCAAACAGATTTAGCCTTGGTCTGTCGGTTAAGGCGTCTGACTAGAAATCAGATTCTCCATGGCAGCGTAGGTTCGAAACCTACCTGCTGCAAACGACCATTGTTTTGCTTGAAATATAATTTTTGTAATTAGCAGCTCAGCCAAGAAAATTTTGTCAATTATGGGGATTGAGTGCATAAATTTAAAACATTATAATGCCCTTATATTTCAAATGGCACATCACCAGAAATAGTTCGACTTTCAAACAGATTTAGCCTTGGCCTGTCGGTTAAGGCGTCTGTCTAGAAATCAGATTCTCCATGTTAGCGCAGGTTCGAAATCTACCTACTGCAAACGGCCATTGTTTTGCTTGAAATATATATTTTTTAAATTAACAGCTCAGCCCAGAAACTTTTCTCAAATATGGGGATTGACTACATAAATTTAAAAAAAATATAATGGCCTTATATTTCAACGCATGGAACATCACCAGAAATAGTTGGATTTTCAAACAGATTTAGCCTTGGTCTGTCGGTTAAGGCGTCTGACTAGAAATCAGATTCTATATCAGTATAGGTTCGCCACTGAAAACGACCATTGTTTTGCTTGAAATATAATTTTTGTAATTAGCAGCTCAGCCAAGAAAATTTTGTCAATTATGGAGATTGAGTGCATAAATTTATAACAATATAATGCCCTTATATTTCAAATGGCACATCACCGGAAATAGTTCGACTTTCAAACAGATTTAGCCTTGGTCTGTCGGTTAAGGCGTCTGTCTAGAAATCAGATTCCCCATGGTAGCGTAGGTTCGAAACCTACTTACTGCAAATGGCCATTGTTTTGCTTGAAATATATATTTTTTAATTAACAGCTCAGCCCAGAAATTTTTCTCAAATATGGGGATTGACTACATAAATTTAAAAAATATAATGGCCTTATATTTCAACGCATGGCACATCACCAGAAATAGTTCGACTTTCAAACAAATTTAGCCTTGGTCTGTCGGTTAAGGCGTCTGTCTAGAAATCAGATTCTCCATGGCAGCGTAGGTTCCAAACCTACCTACTGCAAACGGCCATTGTTTTGCTTGAAATATATATTTTTTAATTAACAGCTCAGCCCAGAAATTTTTCTCAAATATGGGGATTGAGTACATAAATTTATAAAAATATAATGGACTTATAATTCAACGCATGGCACATCACCAGCAATAGTTCGACTTTCAAACAGATTAATCCTTGGTCTGTCGGTTAAGGCGTCTGACTAGAAATCAGATTCTCCATGGCAGCGTAGATTCGAAACTTACCTATTGCAAACGAAAATTTGTTTTGCTTGAAATATAATTTTTGTAATTAGCAGCTCAGCCCAAAAATTATGGTCAATTATGGGGATTGAGTGCATAAATTTATAACAATAAAATGCCCTTATATTTCAAATGGCACATCACCAGAAATAGTTCTACATTCAAACAGATTTAGCCCTGGTCTGTCGGTTAAGGCGTCTGACTAGAAATCAGATTCTCTATGGCAGCGTAGGTTCGAAACCCACCTACTGCAAACGGCCATTGTCTTGCTTGAAATATATAATTTTTAATTAGCAGCTCAGCCCAGAAATTTTTCTTAAATATGGGGATTGAGTACATAAATTTATAAAAATATAATTTACTTATATTTCAACGCATGGCACATCACCAGAAATAGTTCAACTTTCAAACAGATTTAGCCTTGGTCTGTCGGTTAAGGCGTCTGACTAGAAATCAGGTTCTCTATCAGCATTGGTTCGAAACCTACCTACTGCAAACGACCATTGTTTTGCTTGAAATATAATTTTCGTAAATAGCAGTTTATCCCAGAAAATTTTGTCAATTATGGGGATTGAGTTCATAAATTTAAAATAATATAATGCCCATATATTTCAAATTGCACATCACCAGCAATAGTTCGACTTTTAAACAGATTTAGCCTTGTTCTGTCGGTTAAGGCGTCAGACTAGAAATCAGATTCTCCATGGCCTACCTACTGCAAACGGCCATTGTTTGCTTGAAATATATATTTTTTGATTAACAGCTCAGCCCAGAAATTTTTCTCAAATATGGGGATTGACTACATAAATTTAAAAAATATATATAATGGCCGTATATTTCAACGCATGGCACATCACCAGAAATAGTTTTACTTTCAAACAGATTTAGCCCTGGTCTCTCGGTTAAGGCGTCTGACTAGAAATCAGATTCTTAATGGCAGCGTAGGTTCGAAACCTACCTGCTGCAAACGACCATTGCTTTGCTTGAAATATAATTTTTGTAATTAGCAGCTCAGTCCAGAAAATTTTGTCAATTATGGGGATTGAGTGGATAAATTTAAAACAATATAATGCCCTTATATTTCAAATGACACATCACCAGAAATAGTTCTACTTTCAAACAGATTTAGCCTTGGTCTGTCGGTTAAGGCGTCTGACTAGAAATCCGATTCTCCATGCCAGCGTAGGTTCGAAACCTACCTGCTGCAACCGACCATTGTTTTGCTTGAAATATAATTTTTGTAATTAGCAGCTCAGCCAAGAAAATTTTGTCAATTATGGGGATTGAGTGCATAAATTTAAAACAATATAATGCCCTTATATTTCAAATGGCACATCACCAGAAATAGTTTGACTTTCAAACAGATTTAGCCTTGGTCTGTCGGTTAAGGCGTCTGTCTAGAAATCAGATTCTCCATGTTAGCGTAGGTTCGAAATCTACCTACTGCAAACGGCCATTGTTTGGCTTGAAATATATATTTTTTAAATTAACAGCTCAGCCCAGAAACTTTTCTCAAATATGGGGATTGACTACATAAATTTAAAAAAATATAATGGCCTTATATTTCAACGCATGGAACATCACCAGAATTTGTTCGATTTTCAAACAGATTTAGCCTTGGTCTGTCGGTTAAGGCGTATGGCTAGAAATCAGATTCTCTATCAGTATAGGTTCGCCACTGCAAACGACCATTGTTTTGCTTGAAATATAATTTTTGTAATTAGCAGCTCAGCCAAGAAAATTTTGTCAATTATGGGGATTGAGTGCATAAATTTATAACAATATAATGCCCTTATATTTCAAATGGCACATCACCGGAAATAGTTCGACTTTCAAACAGATTTAGCCTTGGTCTGTCGGTTAAGGCTTCTGTCTAGAAATCAGATTCTCCATGGCAGCGTAGGTTCGAAACCTACTTACTGCAAACGGCCATTGTTTTGCTTGAAATATATATTTTTTAATTAACAGCTCAGCCAAGAAATTTTTCTCAAATATGGGGATCGAGTACATAAATTTATAAAAATATAATGGACTTATATTTCAACGCATGGAACATCACCAGAAATAGTTCGATTTTCAAACAGATTTAGCCTTGGTCTGTCGGTTAAGGCGTATGACTAGAAATCAGATTCTCTATCAGTATAGGTTCGCCACTGCAAACGACCATTGTTTTGCTTGAAATATAATTTTTGTAATTAGCAGCTCAGCCAAGAAAATTTTGTCAATTATGGGGATTGAGTGCATAAATTTATAACAATATAATGCCCTTATATTTCAAATGGCACATCACCAGAAATAGTTCGACTTTCAAACAGATTTAGCCTTGGTCTGTCGGTTAAGGCGTCTGACTAGAAATCAGATTCTCCATGGCAGCGTAGGTTCGAAACCTACCTGCTGCAAACGACCATTGTTTTGTTTGAAATATAATTTTTGTAATTAGCAGCTCAGCCAAGAAAATTTTGTCAATTATGGGGATTGAGTGCATAAATTTAAAACAATATAATGCCCTTATATTCCAAATGGCACATCACCAGAAATAGTTCGACTTTCAAACAGATTTAGCCTTGGTCTCTCGGTTAAGGCGTCTGACTAGAAATCAGATTCTTAATGGCAGCGTAGGTTCGAAACCTACCTGCTGCAAACGACCATTGCTTTGCTTGAAATATAATTTTTGTAATTAGCAGCTCAGTCCAGAAAATTTTGTCAATTATGGGGATTGAGTGGATAAATTTAAAACAATATAATGCCCTTATATTTCAAATGACACATCACCAGAAATAGTTCTACTTTCAAACAGATTTAGCCTTGGTCTGTCGGTTAAGGCGTCAGACTAGAAATCAGATTCTCCATGGCCTACCTACTGCAAACGGCCATTGTTTGCTTGAAATATATATTTTTTGATTAACAGCTCAGCCCAGAAATTTTTCTCAAATATGGGGATTGACTACATAAATTTAAAAAATATATATAATGGCCGTATATTTCAACGCATGGCACATCACCAGAAATAGTTTTACTTTCAAACAGATTTAGCCCTGGTCTCTCGGTTAAGGCGTCTGACTAGAAATCAGATTCTTAATGGCAGCGTAGGTTCGAAACCTACCTGCTGCAAACGACCATTGCTTTGCTTGAAATATAATTTTTGTAATTAGCAGCTCAGTCCAGAAAATTTTGTCAATTATGGGGATTGAGTGGATAAATTTAAAACAATATAATGCCCTTATATTTCAAATGACACATCACCAGAAATAGTTCTACTTTCAAACAGATTTAGCCTTGGTCTGTCGGTTAAGGCGTCTGACTAGAAATCCGATTCTCCATGCCAGCGTAGGTTCGAAACCTACCTGCTGCAACCGACCATTGTTTTGCTTGAAATATAATTTTTGTAATTAGCAGCTCAGCCAAGAAAATTTTGTCAATTATGGGGATTGAGTGCATAAATTTAAAACAATATAATGCCCTTATATTTCAAATGGCACATCACCAGAAATAGTTTGACTTTCAAACAGATTTAGCCTTGGTCTGTCGGTTAAGGCGTCTGTCTAGAAATCAGATTCTCCATGTTAGCGTAGGTTCGAAATCTACCTACTGCAAACGGCCATTGTTTGGCTTGAAATATATATTTTTTAAATTAACAGCTCAGCCCAGAAACTTTTCTCAAATATGGGGATTGACTACATAAATTTAAAAAAATATAATGGCCTTATATTTCAACGCATGGAACATCACCAGAATTTGTTCGATTTTCAAACAGATTTAGCCTTGGTCTGTCGGTTAAGGCGTATGGCTAGAAATCAGATTCTCTATCAGTATAGGTTCGCCACTGCAAACGACCATTGTTTTGCTTGAAATATAATTTTTGTAATTAGCAGCTCAGCCAAGAAAATTTTGTCAATTATGGGGATTGAGTGCATAAATTTATAGCAATATAATGCCCTTATATTTCAAATGGCACATCACCGGAAATAGTTCGACTTTCAAACAGATTTAGCCTTGGTCTGTCGGTTAAGGCTTCTGTCTAGAAATCAGATTCTCCATGGCAGCGTAGGTTCGAAACCTACTTACTGCAAACGGCCATTGTTTTGCTTGAAATATATATTTTTTAATTAACAGCTCAGCCAAGAAATTTTTCTCAAATATGGGGATCGAGTACATAAATTTATAAAAATATAATGGACTTATATTTCAACGCATGGAACATCACCAGAAATAGTTCGATTTTCAAACAGATTTAGCCTTGGTCTGTCGGTTAAGGCGTATGACTAGAAATCAGATTCTCTATCAGTATAGGTTCGCCACTGCAAACGACCATTGTTTTGCTTGAAATATAATTTTTGTAATTAGCAGCTCAGCCAAGAAAATTTTGTCAATTATGGGGATTGAGTGCATAAATTTATAACAATATAATGCCCTTATATTTCAAATGGCACATCACCAGAAATAGTTCGACTTTCAAACAGATTTAGCCTTGGTCTGTCGGTTAAGGCGTCTGACTAGAAATCAGATTCTCCATGGCAGCGTAGGTTCGAAACCTACCTGCTGCAAACGACCATTGTTTTGTTTGAAATATAATTTTTGTAATTAGCAGCTCAGCCAAGAAAATTTTGTCAATTATGGGGATTGAGTGCATAAATTTAAAACAATATAATGCCCTTATATTCCAAATGGCACATCACCAGAAATAGTTCGACTTTCAAACAGATTTAGCCTTGGTCTCTCGGTTAAGGCGTCTGACTAGAAATCAGATTCTTAATGGCAGCGTAGGTTCGAAACCTACCTGCTGCAAACGACCATTGCTTTGCTTGAAATATAATTTTTGTAATTAGCAGCTCAGTCCAGAAAATTTTGTCAATTATGGGGATTGAGTGGATAAATTTAAAACAATATAATGCCCTTATATTTCAAATGACACATCACCAGAAATAGTTCTACTTTCAAACAGATTTAGCCGTGGTCTGTCGGTTAAGGCGTCTGGCTAGAAATCAGATTCTCTATGGCAGCGTAGTTTCGAAACCTACCTACTGCAAACGGCCATTGTTTTGCTTGAAATATATAATTTTTAATTAACAGCTCAGCCCAGAAACTTTTCTCAAATATGGGGATTGAATACATAAATTTAAAAAAATATAATGGCCTTATATTTCAACGCATGGAACATCACCAGAAATAGTTCGACTTTCAAACAGATTTAGCCTTGGTCTGTCGGTTAAGGCGTCTGACTAGAAATCAGATTCTCTATCAGTATAGGTTCGCCACTGCAAACGACCATTGTTTTGCTTGAAATATAATTTTTGTAATTAGCAGCTCAGCAAAGAAAATTTTGTCAATTATGGGGATTGAGTGCATAAATTTATAACAATATAATGCCCTTATATTTCAAATTTCACATCACCGGAAATAGTTCGACTTTCAAGCAGATTTAGCCTTGGTCTGTCGGTTAAGGCGTCTGTCTAGAAATCAGATTCACCATGGCAACGTAGGTTCGAAACCTACTTACTGCAAACGGCCATTGTTTTGCTTGAAATATATATTTTTTAATTAACAGCTCAGCCCAGAAATTTTTCTCAAATATGGGGATTGAGTACATAAATTTATAAAAATATAATGGACTTATATTTCAACGCATGGCACATCACCAGAAATAGTTCGACTTTCAAACAGATTTAGCCTTGGTCTGTCGGTTAAGGCGTCTGACTAGAAATCAGATTCTCCATGGCAGCGTAGGTTCGAAACCTACCTGCTGCAAACGACCATTGTTTTGCTTGAAATATAATTTTTGTAATTAGCAGCTCAGCCAAGAAAATTTTGTCAATTATGGGGATTGAGTGCATAAATTTAAAACATTATAATGCCCTTATATTTCAAATGGCACATCACCAGAAATAGTTCGACTTTCAAACAGATTTAGCCTTGGCCTGTCGGTTAAGGCGTCTGTCTAGAAATCAGATTCTCCATGTTAGCGTAGGTTCGAAATCTACCTACTGCAAACGGCCATTGTTTTGCTTGAAATATATATTTTTTAAATTAACAGCTCAGCCCAGAAACTTTTCTCAAATATGGGGATTGACTACATAAATTTAAAAAAAATATAATGGCCTTATATTTCAACGCATGGAACATCACCAGAAATAGTTGGATTTTCAAACAGATTTAGCCTTGGTCTGTCGGTTAAGGCGTCTGACTAGAAATCAGATTCTATATCAGTATAGGTTCGCCACTGAAAACGACCATTGTTTTGCCAGCCAAGAAAATTTTGTCAATTATGGAGATTGAGTGCATAAATTTATAACAATATAATGCCCTTATATTTCAAATGGCACATCACCGGAAATAGTTCGACTTTCAAACAGATTTAGCCTTGGTCTGTCGGTTAAGGCGTCTGTCTAGAAATCAGATTCCCCATGGTAGCGTAGGTTCGAAACCTACTTACTGCAAATGGCCATTGTTTTGCTTGAAATATATATTTTTTAATTAACAGCTCAGCCCAGAAATTTTTCTCAAATATGGGGATTGACTACATAAATTTAAAAAATATAATGGCCTTATATTTCAACGCATGGCACATCACCAGAAATAGTTCGACTTTCAAACAAATTTAGCCTTGGTCTGTCGGTTAAGGCGTCTGTCTAGAAATCAGATTCTCCATGGCAGCGTAGGTTCCAAACCTACCTACTGCAAACGGCCATTGTTTTGCTTGAAATATATATTTTTTAATTAACAGCTCAGCCCAGAAATTTTTCTCAAATATGGGGATTGAGTACATAAATTTATAAAAATATAATGGACTTATATTTCAACGCATGGCACATCACCAGCAATAGTTCGACTTTCAAACAGATTAATCCTTGGTCTGTCGGTTAAGGCGTCTGACTAGAAATCAGATTCTCCATGGCAGCGTAGATTCGAAACTTACCTATTGCAAACGAAAATTTGTTTTGCTTGAAATATAATTTTTGTAATTAGCAGCTCAGCCCAAAAATTATGGTCAATTATGGGGATTGAGTGCATAAATTTATAACAATAAAATGCCCTTATATTTCAAATGGCACATCACCAGAAATAGTTCTACATTCAAACAGATTTTGCCCTGGTCTGTCGGTTAAGGCGTCTGACTAGAAATCAGATTCTCTATGGCAGCGTAGGTTCGAAACCCACCTACTGCAAACGGCCATTGTCTAGATTGAAATATATAATTTTTAATTAGCAGCTCAGCCCAGAAATTTTTCTTAAATATGGGGATTGAGTACATAAATTTATAAAAATATAATTTACTTATATTTCAACGCATGGCACATCACCAGAAATAGTTCGACTTTCAAACAGATTTAGCCTTGGTCTGTCGGTTAAGGCGTCTGACTAGAAATCAGGTTCTCTATCAGCATTGGTTCGAAACCTACCTACTGCAAACGACCATTGTTTTGCTTGAAATATAATTTTCGTAAATAGCAGTTTATCCCAGAAAATTTTGTCAATTATGGGGATTGAGTTCATAAATTTAAAATAATATAATGCCCTTATATTTCAAATTGCACATCACCAGCAATAGTTCGACTTTTAAACAGATTTAGCCTTGTTCTGTCGGTTAAGGCGTCAGACTAGAAATCAGATTCTCCATGGCCTACCTACTGCAAACGGCCATTGTTTGCTTGAAATATATATTTTTTGATTAACAGCTCAGCCCAGAAATTTTTCTCAAATATGGGGATTGACTACATAAATTTAAAAAATATATATAATGGCCGTATATTTCAACGCATGGCACATCACCAGAAATAGTTTTACTTTCAAACAGATTTAGCCCTGGTCTGTCGGTTAAGGCGTCTGACTAGAAATCAGATTCTCTATGGCAGCGTAGGTTCGAAACCTACCTACTGCAAACGGCCATTGTTTTGCTTGAAATATATATTTTTTAATTAACAGCTCAGGCCAGAAATTTTTCTCAAATATGGGGATTGAGTACATAAATCTATAAAAATATAATGGACTTATATTTCAACGCATGACACATCACCAGAAATAGTTCGACTTTCAAACAGATTAAGCCTTGGTCTGTCGGTTAAGGCGTCTGACTAGAAATCAGATTCTCTATGGCAGCGTAGGTTCGAAACCTACCTGCTGCAAACGACCATTGTTTTCCTTGAAATATAATTTTTGTAATTAGCAGCTCAGCCAAGAAAATTTTGTCAATTATGGGGATTGAGTGCATAAATTTATAACAATATAATGCCCTTATATTTCAAATGGCACATCACCAGAAATAATTCTACTTTCAAACAGATTTGGCCCTGGTCTGTCGGTTAAGGCGTCTGACTAGAAATCAGATTCTCTATGGCAGCGTAGGTTCAAAACCTACCTACTGCAAACGGCCATTGTTTTGCTTGAAATATATATTTTTTAATTAACAGCTCAGCCCAGAAATTTTTCTCAAATATGGGGATTGACTACATAAATTTAAAAAAATATAATGGCCGTATATTTCAACGCATGGCACATCACCAGAAATAGTTTTACTTTCAAACAGATTTAGCCCTGGTCTGTCGGTTAAGGCGTCTGACTAGAAATCAGATTCTCTATGGCAGCGTAGTTTCGAAATCTACCTACTGCAAACGACCATTGCTTTGCTTGAAATATAATTTTTGTAATTAGCAGCTCAGCCAAGAAAATTTTGTCAATTATGGGGATTGAGTGCATAAATTTAAAACAATATAATGCCCTTATATTTCAAATGGCACATCACCAGAAATAGTTCGACTTTCAAACAGATTTTGCCCTGGTCTCTCGGTTAAGGCGTCTGTCTAGAAATCAGATTCTCCATGGTAGCGTAGGTTCGAAACCTACCTACTGCAAACGGCCATTGTTTTGCTTGAAATATATATTTTTTAAATTAACAGCTCAGCCCAGAAACTTTTCTCAAATATGGGGATTGACTACATTAATTTAAAAAAATATAATGGCCTTATATTTCAACGCATGGCACATCACCAGAAATAGTTCGACTTTCAAACAAATTTAGCCTTGGTCTGTCGGTTAAGGCGTCTGTCTAGAAATCAGATTCTCCATGGCAGCGTAGGTTCGAAACCTACCTACTGCAACCGACCATTGTTTTGCTTGAAATATAATTTTCGTAAATAGCAGTTCGTCCCAGAAAATTTTGTCAATTATGGGGATTGAGTTCATAAATTTAAAATAATATAATGCCCTTATATTTCAAATGGCACATCACCAGAAATAGTTCTACTTTCAAACAGATTTAGCCCTGGTCTGTCGGTTAAGGCGTCTGACTAGAAATCAGATTCTCCATGGCAGCTTAGATTCGAAACTTACCTACTGCAAACGAAAATTTGTTTTGTTTGAAATATAATTTTTGTAATTAGCAGCTCAGCCCAAAAATTGTGGTCAATTATGGAAATTGAGTGCATAAATTTATAACAATAAAATGCCTTTATACTTCAAATGGCACATCACCAGAAATAGTTCTACTTTCAAACAGATTTAGCATTGGTCTGTCGGTTAAGGCGTCTGACTAGAAATCAGATTCTCTATGGCAGCGTAAGTTCGAAACCTACCTACTGCAAACGGCCATTGTTTTGCTTGAAATATATATTTTTTAAATTAACAGCTCAGCCCAGAAACTTTTCTCAAATATGGGGATTGACTACATTAATTTAAAAAATATAATAGCCTTATATTTCAACGCATGGCACATCACCAGAAATAGTTCGACTTTCAAACAAATTTAGCCTTGGTCTGTCGGTTAAGGCGTCTGTCTAGAGATCAGATTCTCCATGGCAGCGTAGGTTCGAAACCTACCTACTGCAAACGGCCATTGTTTTGCTTGAAATATATATTTTTTAAATTAACAGCTCAGCCCAGAAACTTTTCTCAAATATGGGGATTGACTACATTAATTTAAAAAAATATAATAGCCTTATATTTCAACGCATGGCACATCACCAGAAATAGTTCGACTTTCAAACAAATTTAGCCTTGGTCTGTCGGTTAAGGCGTCTGTCTAGAGATCAGATTCTCCATGGCAGCGTATGTTCGAAACCTACCTACTGCAAACGGCCATTGTTTTGCTTGAAATATATATATTTTAATTAACAGCTCAGCTCAGAAATTTTTCTCAAATATGGGGTTGAGTGCATAAATTTATAAAAATATAATGGTTTTATATACCAGAAATATTTGGACTTTCAAGCAGATTTAGCCTTGGTCTGTCGGTTAAGGCGTCTGACTAGAAATCACATTCTCCATGGCAGCCTAGGTTCGAAACCTACCTGCTGCAAACGACCATTGTTTTGCTTGAAATTTAATTTTTGTAATTAGCAGCTCAGCCAAGAAAATTTTGTCAATTATGGGGATTGAGTGCATAAATTTAAAACAATATAATGCCCTTATATTTCAAATGGCACATCACCAGAAATAGTTCGACTTTCAAACAGATTTAGCCCTGGTCTGTCGGTTAAGGCGTCTGTCTAGAAATCAGATTCTCCATGGTAGCGTAAGTTCGAAACCTACCTACTGCAAACGGCCATTGCTTTGCTTGAAATATATATTTTTTAAATTAACAGCTCAGCCCAGAAACTTTTCTCAAATATGGGGATTGACTACATTAATTTAAAAAAATATAATGGCCTTATATTTCAACGCATGGCACATCACCAGAAATAGTTCGACTTTCAAACAAATTTAGCCTTGGTCTGTCGGTTAAGGCGTCTGTCTAGAAATCAGATTCTCCATGGTAGCGTAGGTTCGAAACCTACCTACTGCAAACGGCCATTGTTTTGCTTGAAATATATATTTTTTAAATTAACAGCTCAGCCCAGAAACTTTTCTCAAATATGGGGATTAACTACATTAATTTAAAAAAATATAATGGCCTTATATTTCAACGCATGGCACATCACCAGAAATAGTTCGACTTTCAAACAAATTTAGCCTTGGTCTGTCGGTTAAGGCGTCTGTCTAGAAATCAGATTCTCCATGGCAGCGTAGGTTCGAAACCTACCTACTGCAAACGGCCATTGTTTTGCTTGAAATATAGATTTTTTAATTAACAGCTCAGCACAGAAATTTTTCTCAAATATGGGGATTGAGTACATAAATTTATAAAAATATAATGGACTTATATTTCAACGCATGGCACATCACCAGCAATAGTTCGACTTTCAAACAGATTTAGCCTTGGTCTGTCGGTTAAGGCGTCTGGCTAGAAATCAGATTCTTCATGCCAGCGTAGATTCGAAACATACCTATTGCAAACGAAAATTTGTTTTGCTTGAATTATAATTTGTGTAATTAGCAGCTCAGCCCAAAAAATGTGGTCAATTATGGGGATTGAGTGCATAAATTTATAACAATATAATGCCCTTATATTTCAAATGGCACATCACCAGAAATAGTTTGACTTTCAAACAGATTCTCCATGGCAGCGTAGGTTCGAAACCTACTTACTGCAAACGGCCATTGTTTTGCTTGAAATATATATTTTTTAATTAACAGCTCAGCCCAGAAATTTTTCTCAAATATGGGGTTGAGTGCATAAATTGATAAAAATATAATGGTTTTATATACCAGAAATATTTCGACTTTCAAACAGATTTAGCCTTGGTCTGTCGGTTAAGGCGTCTGACTAGAAATCAGATTCTCCATGGCAGCGTAGGTTCGAAACCTACCTGCTGCAAACGACCATTGCTTTGCTTGAAATATAATTTTTGTAATTAGCAGCTCAGTCCAGACAATTTTGTCAATTATGGGGATTGAGTGGATAAATTTAAAACAATATATTGCCCTTATATTTCAAATGACACATCACCAGAAATAGTTCTACTTTCAAACAGATTTAGCCGTGGTCTGTCGGTTAAGGCGTCTGACTAGAAATCAGATTCTCTATGGCAGCGTAGTTTCGAAACCTACCTACTGCAAACGGCCATTGTTTTGCTTGAAATATATATTTTTTAATTAACAGCTCAGCCCAGAAACTTTTTTCAAATATGGGGATTGACTACATAAACTTAAAAAAATATAATGGCCTTATATTTCAACGCATGGAACATCACCAGAAATAGTTCGACTTTCAAACAGATTTAGCCTTGGTCTGTCGGTTAAGGCGTCTGTCTAGAAATCAGATTCTCCATGTTAGCGTAGGTTCGAAATCTACCTACTGCAAACGGCCATTGTTTTGCTTGAAATATATATTTTTTAAATTAACAGCTCAGCCCAGAAACTTTTCTCAAATCTGGGGATTGACTACATAAATTTAAAAAAATATAATGGCTTTATATTTCAACGCATGGAACATCACCAGAAATAGTTCGATTTTCAAACAGATTTAGCCTTGGTCTGTCGGTTAAGGCGTATGGCTAGAAATCAGATTCTCTATCAGTATAGGTTCGCCACTGCAAACGACCATTGTTTTGCTTGAAATATAATTTTTGTAATTAGCAGCTCAGCCAAGAAAATTTTGTCAATTATGGGGATTGAGTGCATTAATTTATAACAATATAATGCCCTTATATTTCAAATGGCACATCACCGGAAATAGTTCGACTTTCAAACAGATTTAGCCTTGGTCTGTCGGTTAAGGCTTCTGTCTAGAAATCAGATTCTCCATGGCAGCGTAGGTTCGAAACCTACTTACTGCAAACGGCCATTGTTTTGCTTGAAATATATATTTTTTAATTAACAGCTCAGCCAAGAAATTTTTCTCAAATATGGGGATCGAGTACATAAATTTATAAAAATATAATGGACTTATATTTCAACGCATGGAACATCACCAGAAATAGTTCGATTTTCAAACAGATTTAGCCTTGGTCTGTCGGTTAAGGCGTATGACTAGAAATCAGATTCTCTATCAGTATAGGTTCGCCACTGCAAACGAAAATTGTTTTGCTTGAAATATAATTTTTGTAATTAGCAGCTCAGCCAAGAAAATTTTGTCAATTATGGGGATTGAGTGCATAAATTTATAACAATATAATGCCCTTATATTTCAAATGGCACATCACCAGAAATAGTTCGACTTTCAAACAGATTTAGCCTTGGTCTGTCGGTTAAGGCGTCTGACTAGAAATCAGATTCTCCATGGCAGCGTAGGTTCGAAACCTACCTGCTGCAAACGACCATTGTTTTGCTTGAAATATAATTTTTGTAATTAGCAGCTCAGCCAAGAAAATTTTGTCAATTATGGGGATTGAGTGCATAAATTTAAAACAATATAATGCCCTTATATTCCAAATGGCACATCACCAGAAATAGTTCGACTTTCAAACAGATTTAGCCTTGGTCTCTCGGTTAAGGCGTCTGACTAGAAATCAGATTCTTAATGGCAGCGTAGGTTCGAAACCTACCTGCTGCAAACGACCATTGCTTTGCTTGAAATATAATTTTTGTAATTAGCAGCTCAGTCCAGAAAATTTTGTCAATTATGGGGATTGAGTGGATAAATTTAAAACAATATAATGCCCTTATATTTCAAATGACACATCACCAGAAATAGTTCTACTTTCAAACAGATTTAGCCTTGGTCTGTCGGTTAAGGCGTCTGACTAGAAATCAGATTCTCCATGGCAGCGTAGGTTCGAAACCTACCTGCTGCAACCGACCATTGTTTTGCTTGAAATAGAATTTTTGTAATTAGCAGCTCAGCCAAGAAAATTTTGTCAATTATGGGGATTGAGTGCATAAATTTAAAACAATATAATGCCCTTATATTTCAAATGGCACATCACCAGAAATAGTTTGACTTTCAAACAGATTTAGCCTTGGTCTGTCGGTTAAGGCGTCTGTCTAGAAATCAGATTCTCCATGTTAGCGTAGGTTCGAAATCTACCTACTGCAAACGGCCATTGTTTTGCTTGAAATATATATTTTTTAAATTAACAGCTCAGCCCAGAAACTTTTCTCAAATATGGGGATTGACTACATAAATTTAAAAAAATATAATGACCTTATATTTCAACGCATGGAACATCACCAGATATTGTTCGATTTTCAAACAGATTTAGCCTTGGTCTGTCGGTTAAGGCGTATGGCTAGAAATCAGATTCTCTATCAATATAGGTTCGCCACTGCAAACGACCATTGTTTTGCTTGAAATATAATTTTTGTAATTAGCAGCTCAGCCAAGAAAATTTTGTCAATTATGGGGATTGAGTGCATAAATTTATAACAATATAATGCCCTTATATTTCAAATGGCACATCACCGGAAATAGTTCGACTTTCAAACAGATTTAGCCTTGGTCTGTCGGTTAAGGCTTCTGTCTAGAAATCAGATTCTCCATGGCAGCGTAGGTTCGAAACCTACTTACTGCAAACGGCCATTGTTTTGCTTGAAATATATATATTTTAATTAACAGCTCAGCCAAGAAATTTTTCTCAAATATGGGGATCGAGTACATAAATTTATAAAAATATAATGGACTTATATTTCAACGCATGGAACATCACCAGAAATAGTTCGATTTTCAAACAGATTTAGCCTTGGTCTGTCGGTTAAGGCGTATGACTAGAAATCAGATTCTCTATCAGTATAGGTTCGCCACTGCAAACGACCATTGTTTTGCTTGAAATATAATTTTTGTAATTAGCAGCTCAGCCAAGAAAATTTTGTCAATTATGGGGATTGAGTGCATAAATTTATAACAATATAATGCCCTTATATTTCAAATGGCACATCACCAGAAATAGTTCGACTTTCAAACAGATTTAGCCTTGGTCTGTCGGTTAAGGCGTCTGACTAGAAATCAGATTCTCTATGGCAGCGTAGGTTCGAAACCTACCTGCTGCAAACGACCATTGTTTTGCTTGAAATATAATTTTTGTAATTAGCAGCTCAGCCAAGAAAATTTTGTCAATTATGGGCATTGAGTGCATAAATTTAAAACAATATAATGCCCTTATATTCCAAATGGCACATCACCAGAAATAGTTCGACTTTCAAACAGATTTAGCCTTGGTCTCTCGGTTAAGGCGTCTGACTAGAAATCAGATTCTTAATGGCAGCGTAGGTTCGAAACCTACCTGCTGCAAACGACCATTGCTTTGCTTGAAATATAATTTTTGTAATTAGCAGCTCAGTCCAGAAAATTTTGTCAATTATGGGGATTGAGTGGATAAATTTAAAACAATATAATGCCCTTATATTTCAAATGACACATCACCAGAAATAGTTCTACTTTCAAACAGATTTAGCCGTGGTCTGTCGGTTAAGGCGTCTGGCTAGAAATCAGATTCTCTATGGCAGCGTAGTTTCGAAACCTACCTACTGCAAACGGCCATTGTTTTGCTTGAAATATATAATTTTTAATTAACAGCTCAGCCCAGAAACTTTTCTCAAATATGGGGATTGACTACATAAATTTAAAAAAATATAATGGCCTTATATTTCAACGCATGGAACATCACCAGAAATAGTTCGACTTTCAAACAGATTTAGCCTTGGTCTGTCGGTTAAGGCGTCTGACTAGAAATCAGATTCTCTATCAGTATAGGTTCGCCACTGCAAACGACCATTGTTTTGCTTGAAATATAATTTTTGTAATTAGCAGCTCAGCAAAGAAAATTTTGTCAATTATGGGGATTGAGTGCATAAATTTATAACAATATAATGCCCTTATATTTCAAATTTCACATCACCGGAAATAGTTCGACTTTCAAGCAGATTTAGCCTTGGTCTGTCGGTTAAGGCGTCTGTCTAGAAATCAGATTCACCATGGCAACGTAGGTTCGAAACCTACTTACTGCAAACGGCCATTGTTTTGCTTGAAATATATATTTTTTAATTAACAGCTCAGCCCAGAAATTTTTCTCAAATATGGGGATTGAATACATAAATTTATAAAAATATAATGGACTTATATTTCAACGCATTTCACATCACCAGAAATAGTTCGACTTTCAAACAGATTTAGCCTTGGTCTGTCGGTTAAGGCGTCTGACTAGAAATCAGATTCTCCATGGCAGCGTAGGTTCGAAACCTACCTGCTGCAAACGACCATTGTTTTGCTTGAAATATAATTTTTGTAATTAGCAGCTCAGCCAAGAAAATTTTGTCAATTATGGGGATTGAGTGCATAAATTTAAAACATTATAATGCCCTTATATTTCAAATGGCACATCACCAGAAATAGTTCGACTTTCAAACAGATTTAGCCTTGGCCTGTCGGTTAAGGCGTCTGTCTAGAAATCAGATTCTCCATGTTAGCGTAGGTTCGAAATCTACCTACTGCAAACGGCCATTGTTTTGCTTGAAATATATATTTTTTAAATTAACAGCTCAGCCCAGAAACTTTTCTCAAATATGGGGATTGACTACATAAATTTAAAAAAAATATAATGGCCTTATATTTCAACGCATGGAACATCACCAGAAATAGTTGGATTTTCAAACAGATTTAGCCTTGGTCTGTCGGTTAAGGCGTCTGACTAGAAATCAGATTCTATATCAGTATAGGTTCGCCACTGAAAACGACCATTGTTTTGCTTGAAATATAATTTTTGTAATTAGCAGCTCAGCCAAGAAAATTTTGTCAATTATGGAGATTGAGTGCATAAATTTTTAACAATATAATGCCCTTATATTTCAAATGGCACATCACCGGAAATAGTTCGACTTTCAAACAGATTTAGCCTTGGTCTGTCGGTTAAGGCGTCTGTCTAGAAATCAGATTCCCCATGGTAGCGTAGGTTCGAAACCTACTTACTGCAAATGGCCATTGTTTTGCTTGAAATATATATTTTTTAATTAACAGCTCAGCCCAGAAATTTTTCACAAATATGGGGATTGACTACATAAATTTAAAAAATATAATGGCCTTATATTTCAACGCATGGCACATCACCAGAAATAGTTCGACTTTCAAACAAATTTAGCCTTGGTCTGTCGGTTAAGGCGTCTGTCTAGAAATCAGATTCTCCATGGCAGCGTAGGTTCCAAACCTACCTACTGCAAACGGCCATTGTTTTGCTTGAAATATATATTTTTTAATTAACAGCTCAGCCCAGAAATTTTTCTCAAATATGGGGATTGAGTACATAAATTTATAAAAATATAATGGACTTATATTTCAACGCATGGCACATCACCAGCAATAGTTCGACTTTCAAACAGATTAATCCTTGGTCTGTCGGTTAAGGCGTCTGACTAGAAATCAGATTCTCCATGGCAGCGTAGATTCGAAACTTACCTATTGCAAACGAAAATTTGTTTTGCTTGAAATATAATTTTTGTAATTAGCAGCTCAGCCCAAAAAATATGGTCAATTATGGGGATTGAGTGCATAAATTTATAACAATAAAATGCCCTTATATTTCAAATGGCACATCACCAGAAATAGTTCTACATTCAAACAGATTTAGCCCTGGTCTGTCGGTTAAGGCGTCTGACTAGAAATCAGAT
Source organism: Cylas formicarius (assembly GCF_029955315.1). Lineage (NCBI taxonomy): Eukaryota > Metazoa > Arthropoda > Insecta > Coleoptera > Brentidae > Cylas > Cylas formicarius. The sequence continues at coordinate 35,698,651 of NW_026844334.1, read as the reverse complement.
TCTCTATGGCAGCGTAGGTTCGAAACCCACCTACTGCAAACGGCCATTGTCTTGCCTGAAATATATAATTTTTAATTAGCAGCTCAGCCCAGAAATTTTTCTTAAATATGGGGATTGAGTACATAAATTTATAAAAATATAATTTACTTATATTTCAACGCATGGCACATCACCAGAAATAGTTCGACTTTCAAACAGATTTAGCCTTGGTCTGTCGGTTAAGGCGTCTGACTAGAAATCAGGTTCTCTATCAGCATTGGTTCGAAACCTACCTACTGCAAACGACCATTGTTTTGCTTGAAATATAATTTTCGTAAATAGCAGTTTATCCCAGAAAATTTTGTCAATTATGGGGATTGAATTCATAAATTTAAAATAATATAATGCCCTTATATTTCAAATTGCACATCACCAGCAATAGTTCGACTTTTAAACAGATTTAGCCTTGTTCTGTCGGTTAAGGCGTCAGACTAGAAATCAGATTCTCCATGGCCTACCTACTGCAAACGGCCATTGTTTGCTTGAAATATATATTTTTTGATTAACAGCTCAGCCCAGAAATTTTTCTCAAATATGGGGATTGACTACATAAATTTAAAAAATATATATAATGGCCGTATATTTCAACGCATGGCACATCACCAGAAATAGTTTTACTTTCAAACAGATTTAGCCCTGGTCTGTCGGTTAAGGCGTCTGACTAGAAATCAGATTCTCTATGGCAGCGTAGGTTCGAAACCTACCTACTGCAAACGGCCATTGTTTTGCTTGAAATATATATTTTTTAATTAACAGCTCAGGCCAGAAATTTTTCTCAAATATGGGGATTGAGTACATAAATCTATAAAAATATAATGGACTTATATTTCAACGCATGACACATCACCAGAAATAGTTCGACTTTCAAACAGATTAAGCCTTGGTCTGTCGGTTAAGGCGTCTGACTAGAAATCAGATTCTCTATGGCAGCGTAGGTTCGAAACCTACCTGCTGCAAACGACCATTGTTTTCCTTGAAATATAATTTTTGTAATTAGCAGCTCAGCCAAGAAAATTTTGTCAATTATGGGGATTGAGTGCATAAATTTATAACAATATAATGCCCTTATATTTCAAATGGCACATCACCAGAAATAATTCTACTTTCAAACAGATTTGGCCCTGGTCTGTCGGTTAAGGCGTCTCACTAGAAATCAGATTCTCTATGGCAGCGTAGGTTCAAAACCTACCTACTGCAAACGGCCATTGTTTTGCTTGAAATATATATTTTTTAATTAACAGCTCAGCCCAGAAATTTTTCTCAAATATGGGGATTGACTACATAAATTTAAAAAAATATAATGGCCGTATATTTCAACGCATGGCACATCACCAGAAATAGTTTTACTTTCAAACAGATTTAGCCCTGGTCTGTCGGTTAAGGCGTCTGACTAGAAATCAGATTCTCTATGGCAGCGTAGGTTCGAAACCTACCTACTGCAAACGACCATTGCTTTGCTTGAAATATAATTTTTGTAATTAGCAGCTCAGCCAAGAAAATTTTGTCAATTATGGGGATTGAGTGCATAAATTTATAACAATATAATGCCCTTATATTTCAAATGGCACATCACCAGAAATAATTCTACTTTCAAACAGATTTGGCCCTGGTCTGTCGGTTAAGGCGTCTGACTAGAAATCAGATTCTCAATGGCCGCGTAGGTTCGAAACCTACCTACTGCAAACGGCTATTGTTTTGCTTGAAATATATATTTTTTAATTAACAGCTCAGCCCAGAAATTTTTCTCAAATATGGGGATTGAGTACATAAATCTATAAAAATATAATGGACTTATATTTCAACGCATGACACATCACCAGAAATAGTTCCACTTTCAAACAGATTAAGCCTTGGTCTGTCGGTTAAGGCGTCTGACTAGAAATCAGATTCTCTATGGCAGCGTAGGTTCGAAACCTACCTACTGCAAACAAAAATTTTTTTTGCTTGAAATATAATTTTTGTAATTAGCAGCTCAGCCAAGAAAATTTTGTCAATTATGGGGATTGAGTGCATAAATTTATAACAATATAATGCCCTTATATTTCAAATGGCACATCACCAGAAATAATTCTACTTTCAAACAGATTTGGCCCTGGTCTGTCGGTTAAGGCTTCTGACTAGAAATCAGATTCTCTATGGCAGCGTAGGTTCGAAACCTACCTACTGCAAACGGCCATTGTTTTGCTTGAAATATTTATTTTTTAATTAACAGCTCAGCCCAGAAATTTTTCTCAAATATGGGGATTGAGTACATAAATCTATAAAAATATAATTGACTTATATTTCAACGCATGACACATCACCAGAAATAGTTCGACTTTCAAACAGATTTAGCTTTGGTCTGTCGGTTAAGGCGTCTGACTAGAAATTCGATTCTCCATGGCAGCGTAGGTTCGAAACCTACCTGCTGCAAACGACCATTGTTTTGCTTGAAATATAATTTTTGTAATTAGCAGCTCAGCCAAGAAAATTTTGTCAATTATGGGGATTGAGTGCATAAATTTAAAACAATATAATGCCCTTATATTCCAAATGGCACATCACCAGAAATAGTTCGACTTTCAAACAGATTTAGCCTTGGTCTCTCGGTTAAGGCGTCTGACTAGAAATCAGATTCTTAATGGCAGCGTAGGTTCGAAACCTACCTGCTGCAAACGACCATTGCTTTGCTTGAAATATAATTTTTGTAATTAGCAGCTCAGTCCAGAAAATTTTGTCAATTATGGGGATTGAGTGGATAAATTTAAAACAATATAATGCCCTTATATTTCAAATGACACATCACCAGAAATAGTTCTACTTTCAAACAGATTTAGCCGTGGTCTGTCGGTTAAGGCGTCTGGCTAGAAATCAGATTCTCTATGGCAGCGTAGTTTCGAAACCTACCTACTGCAAACGGCCATTGTTTTGCTTGAAATATATAATTTTTAATTAACAGCTCAGCCCAGAAACTTTTCTCAAATATGGGGATTGACTACATAAATTTAAAAAAATATAATGGCCTTATATTTCAACGCATGGAACATCACCAGAAATAGTTCGACTTTCAGACAGATTTAGCCTTGGTCTGTCGGTTAAGGCGTCTGACTAGAAATCAGATTCTCTATCAGTATAGGTTCGCCACTGCAAACGACCATTGTTTTGCTTGAAATATAATTTTTGTAATTAGCAGCTCAGCAAAGAAAATTTTGTCAATTATGGGGATTGAGTGCCAAAATTTATAACAATATAATGCCCTTATATTTCAAATTTCACATCACCGGAAATAGTTCGACTTTCAAGCAGATTTAGCCTTGGTCTGTCGGTTAAGGCGTCTGTCTAGAAATCAGATTCACCATGGCAACGTAGGTTCGAAACCTACTTACTGCAAACGGCCATTGTTTTGCTTGAAATATATATTTTTTAATTAACAGCTCAGCCCAGAAATTTTTCTCAAATATGGGGATTGAGTACATAAATTTATAAAAATATAATGGACTTATATTTCAACGCATGGCACATCACCAGAAATAGTTCGACTTTCAAACAGATTTAGCCTTGGTCTGTCGGTTAAGGCGTCTGACTAGAAATCAGATTCTCCATGGCAGCGTAGGTTCGAAACCTACCTGCTGCAAACGACCATTGTTTTGCTTGAAATATAATTTTTGTAATTAGCAGCTCAGCCAAGAAAATTTTGTCAATTATGGGGATTGAGTGCATAAATTTAAAACATTATAATGCCCTTATATTTCAAATGGCACATCACCAGAAATAGTTCGACTTTCAAACAGATTTAGCCTTGGCCTGTCGGTTAAGGCGTCTGTCTAGAAATCAGATTCTCCATGTTAGCGTAGGTTCGAAATCTACCTACTGCAAACGGCCATTGTTTTGCTTGAAATATATATTTTTTAAATTAACAGCTCAGCCCAGAAACTTTTCTCAAATATGGGGATTGACTACATAAATTTAAAAAAAATATAATGGCCTTATATTTCAACGCATGGAACATCACCAGAAATAGTTGGATTTTCAAACAGATTTAGCCTTGGTCTGTCGGTTAAGGCGTCTGACTAGAAATCAGATTCTATATCAGTATAGGTTCGCCACTGAAAACGACCATTGTTTTGCTTGAAATATAATTTTTCTAATTAGCAGCTCAGCCAAGAAAATTTTGTCAATTATGGAGATTGAGTGCATAAATTTATAACAATATAATGCCCTTATATTTCAAATGGCACATCACCGGAAATAGTTCGACTTTCAAACAGATTTTGCCTTGGTCTGTCGGTTAAGGCGTCTGTCTAGAAATCAGATTCCCCATGGTAGCGTAGGTTCGAAACCTACTTACTGCAAATGGCCATTGTTTTGCTTGAAATATATATTTTTTAATTAACAGCTCAGCCCAGAAATTTTTCTCAAATATGGGGATTGACTACATAAATTTAAAAAATATAATGGCCTTATATTTCAACGCATGGCACATCACCAGAAATAGTTCGACTTTCAAACAAATTTAGCCTTGGTCTGTCGGTTAAGGCGTCTGTCTAGAAATCAGATTCTCCATGGCAGCGTAGGTTCCAAACCTACCTACTGCAAACGGCCATTGTTTTGCTTGAAATATATATTTTTTAATTAACAGCTCAGCCCAGAAATTTTTCTCAAATATGGGGATTGAGTACATAAATTTATAAAAATATAATGGACTTATATTTCAACGCATGGCACATCACCAGCAATAGTTCGACTTTCAAACAGATTAATCCTTGGTCTGTCGGTTAAGGCGTCTGACTAGAAATCAGATTCTCCATGGCAGCGTAGATTCGAAACTTACCTATTGCAAACGAAAATTTGTTTTGCTTGAAATATAATTTTTGTAATTAGCAGCTCAGCCCAAAAAATATGGTCAATTATGGGGATTGAGTGCATAAATTTATAACAATAAAATGCCCTTATATTTCAAATGGCACATCACCAGAAATAGTTCTACATTCAAACAGATTTAGCCCTGGTCTGTCGGTTAAGGCGTCTGACTAGAAATCAGATTCTCTATGGCAGCGTAGGTTCGAAACCCACCTACTGCAAACGGCCATTGTCTTGCTTGAAATATATAATTTTTAATTAGCAGCTCAGCCCAGAAATTTTTCTTAAATATGGGGATTGAGTACATAAATTTATAAAAATATAATTTACTTATATTTCAACGCATGGCACATCACCAGAAATAGTTCGACTTTCAAACAGATTTAGCCTTGGTCTGTCGGTTAAGGCGTCTGACTAGAAATCAGGTTCTCTATCAGCATTGGTTCGAAACCTACCTACTGCAAACGACCATTGTTTTGCTTGAAATATAATTTTCGTAAATAGCAGTTTATCCCAGAAAATTTTGTCAATTATGGGGATTGAGTTCATAAATTTAAAATAATATAATGCCCTTATATTTCAAATTGCACATCACCAGCAATAGTTCGACTTTTAAACAGATTTAGCCTTGTTCTGTCGGTTAAGGCGTCAGACTAGAAATCAGATTCTCCATGGCCTACCTACTGCAAACGGCCATTGTTTGCTTGAAATATATATTTTTTGATTAACAGCTCAGCCCAGAAATTTTTCTCAAATATGGGGATTGACTACATAAATTTAAAAAATATATATAATGGCCGTATATTTCAACGCATGGCACATCACCAGAAATAGTTTTACTTTCAAACAGATTTAGCCCTGGTCTGTCGGTTAAGGCGTCTGACTAGAAATCAGATTCTCTATGGCAGCGTAGGTTCGAAACCTACCTGCTGCAAACGACCATTGTTTTCCTTGAAATATAATTTTTGTAATTAGCAGCTCAGCCAAGAAAATTTTGTCAATTATGGGGATTGAGTGCATAAATTTATAACAATATAATGCCCTTATATTTCAAATGGCACATCACCAGAAATAATTCTACTTTCAAACAGATTTGGCCCTGGTCTGTCGGTTAAGGCGTCTGACTAGAAATCAGATTCTCTATGGCAGCGTAGGTTCAAAACCTACCTACTGCAAACGGCCATTGTTTTGCTTGAAATATATATTTTTTAATTAACAGCTCAGCCCAGAAATTTTTCTCAAATATGGGGATTGACTACATAAATTTAAAAAAATATAATGGCCTATATTTCAACGCATGGCACATCACCAGAAATAGTTTTACTTTCAAACAGATTTAGCCCTGGTCTGTCGGTTAAGGCGTCTGACTAGAAATCAGATTCTCTATGGCAGCGTAGGTTCGAAACCTACCTACTGCAAACGACCATTGCTTTGCTTGAAATATAATTTTTGTAATTAGCAGCTCAGCCAAGAAAATTTTGTCAATTATGGGGATTGAGTGCATAAATTTATAACAATATAATGCCCTTATATTTCAAATGGCACATCACCAGAAATAATTCTACTTTCAAACAGATTTGGCCCTGGTCTGTCGGTTAAGGCGTCTGACTAGAAATCAGATTCTCAATGGCAGCGTAGGTTCGAAACCTACCTACTGCAAACGGCCATTGTTTTGCTTGAAATATATATTTTTTAATTAACAGCTCAGCCCAGAAATTTTTCTCAAATATGGGGATTGAGTACATAAATCTATAAAAATATAATGGACTTATATTTCAACGCATGACACATCACCAGATATAGTTCGACTTTCAAACAGATTATGCCTTTGTCTGTCGGTTAAGGCGTCTGACTAGAAATCAGATTCTCTATGGCAGTGTAGGTTCGAAACCTACCTACTGCAAACAAAAATTTTTTTTGCTTGAAATATAATTTTTGTAATTAGCAGCTCAGCCAAGAAAATTTTGTCAATTATGGGGATTGAGTGCATAAATTTATAACAATACAATGCCCTTATATTTCAAATGGCACATCACCAGAAATAATTCTACTTTCAAACAGATTTGGCCCTGGTCTGTCGGTAAAAGGCGTCTGACTAGAAATCAGATTCTCTATGGCAGCGTAGGTTCGAAACCTACCTACTGCAAACGGCTATTGTTTTGCTTGAAATATATATTTTTTAATTAACAGCTCAGCCCAGAAATTTGTCTCAAATATGGGGATTGAGTACATAAATCTATAAAAATATAATGGACTTATATTTCAACGCATGACACATCACCAGAAATAGTTCCACTTTCAAACAGATTAAGTCTTGGTCTGTCGGTTAAGGCGTCTGACTAGAAATCAGATTCTCTATGGCAGCGTAGGTTCGAAACCTACCTACTGCAAACAAAAATTTTTTTTGCTTGAAATATAATTTTTGTAATTAGCAGCTCAGCCAAGAAAATTTTGTCAATTATGGGGATTGAGTGCATAAATTTATAACAATATAATGCCCTTATATTTCAAATGGCACATCACCAGAAATAATTCTACTTTCAAACAGATTTGGCCCTGGTCTGTCGGTTAAGGCTTCTGACTAGAAATCAGATTCACTATGGCAGCGTAGGTTCGAAACCTACCTACTGCAAACGGCCATTGTTTTGCTTGAAATATATATTTTTTAATTAACAGCTCAGCCCAGAAATTTTTCTCAAATATGGGGATTGAGTACATAAATCTATAAAAATATAATTGACTTATATTTCAACGCATGACACATCACCAGAAATAGTTCGACTTTTAAACAGATTAAGCCTTGGTCTGTCGGTTAAGGCGTCTGACTAGAAATCAGATTCTCTATGGCAGCGTAGGTTCGAAACCTACCTACTGCAAACAAAAATTTTTTTTGCTTGAAATATAATTTTTGTAATTAGCAGCTCAGCCAAGAAAATTTTGTCAATTATGGGGATTGAGTTCATAAAGTTAAAATAATATAATGCCCTTATATTTCAAATGGCACATCACCAGAAATAGTTCGACTTTCAAACAGATTTGGGCCTGGTCTGTCGGTTAAGGCATCTGACTAGAAATCAGATTCTCTATGGCAGCGTAGGTTCGAAACCTACCTACTGCAAACGGCCATTGTTTTGCTTGAAATATATATTTTTTAATTAACAGCTCAGCCCAGAAATTTTTCTCAAATATGGGGATTGAGTACATAAATCTATAAAAATATAATGGACTTATATTTCAACGCATGACACATCACCAGAAATAGTTCGACTTTCAAACAGATTAAGCCTTGGTCTGTCGGTTAAGGCGTCTGACTAGAAATCAGATTCTCTATGGCAGCGTAGGTTCGAAACCTACCTACTGCAAACAAAAATTTTTTTTGCTTGAAATATAATTTTTGTAATTAGCAGCTCAGCCAAGAAAATTTTGTCAATTATGGGGATTGAGTGCATAAATTTATAACAATATAATGCCCTTATATTTCAAATGGCACATCACCAGAAATAATTCTACTTTCAAACAGATTTGGCCCTGGTCTGTCGGTTAAGGCGTCTGACTAGAAATCAGATTCTCTATGGCAGCGTAGGTTCGAAACCTACCTACTGCAAACGGCCATTGTTTTGCTTGAAATATATATTTTTTAATTAACAGCTCAGCCCAGAAATTTTTCTCAAATATGGGGATTGAGTACATAAATCTATAAAAATATAATGGACTTATATTTCAACGCATGACACATCACCAGAAATAGTTCGACTTTCAAACAGATTAAGCCTTGGTCTGTCGGTTAAGGCGTCTGACTAGAAATCAGATTCTCTATGGCAGCGTAGGTTCGAAACCTACCTACTGCAAACAAAAATTTTTTTTGCTTGAAATATAATTTTTGTAATTAGCAGCTCAGCCAAGAAAATTTTGTCAATTATGGGGATTGAGTGCATAAATTTATAACAATATAATGCCCTTATATTTCAAATGGCACATCACCAGAAATAATTCTACTTTCAAACAGATTTGGCCCTGGTCTGTCGGTTAAGGCGTCTGAATAGAAATCAGATTCTCTATGGCAGCGTAGGTTCGAAACCTACCTACTGCAAACGGCCATTGTTTTGCTTGAAATATATATTTTTTAATTAACAGCTCAGCCCAGAAATTTTTCTCAAATATGGGGATTTAGTACATAAATCTATAAAAATATAATGGACTTATATTTCAACGCATGACACATCACCAGAAATAGTTCGACTTTCAAACAGATTAAGCCTTGGTCTGTCGGTTAAGGCGTCTGACTAGAAATCAGATTCTCTATGGCAGCGTAGGTTCGAAACCTACCTACTGCAAACAAAAATTTTTTTTGCTTGTAATATAATTTTTGTAATTAGCAGCTCAGCCAAGAAAATTTTGTCAATTATGGGGATTGAGTTCATAAAGTTAAAATAATATAATGCCCTTATATTTCAAATGGCACATCACCAGAAATAGTTCGACTTTCAAACAGATTTAGCTTTGGTCTGTCGGTTAAGGCGTCTGACTAGAAATCAGATTCTCTATCAGCATAGGTTCGAAACCTACATACTGCAAACGACCATTGTTTTGCTTGAAATATAATTTTCGTAAATAGCAGCTTATCCCAGAAAATTTTGTCAATTATGGGGATTGAGTTCATAAAGTTAAAATAATATAATGCCCTTATATTTCAAATGGCACATCACCAGAAATAGTTCGATTTTCAAACAGATTTAGCTTTGGTCTGTCGGTTAAGGCGTCTGACTAGAAATCAGATTCTCTATCAGCATAGGTTCGAAACCTACATACTGCAAACGACCATTGTTTTGCTTGAAATATAATTTTCGTAAATAGCAGCTTATCCCAGAAAATTTTGTCAATTATGGGGATTGAGTTCATAAATTTAAAATAATATAATGCCCTTATATTTCAAATGGCACATCACCAGAAATAATTCTACTTTCAAACAGATTTGGCCCTGGTCTGTCGGTTAAGGCGTCTGACTAGAAATCAGATTCTCTATGGCAGCGTAGGTTCGAAACCTACCTACTGCAAACGGCCATTGTTTTGCTTGAAATATATATTTTTTAATTAACAGCTCAGCCCAGAAATTTTTCTCAAATATGGGGATTGAGTACATAAATCTATAAAAATATAATGGACTTATATTTCAACGCATGACACCTCACCAGAAATAGTTCGACTTTCAAACAGATTAAGCCTTGGTCTGTCGGTTAAGGCGTCTGACTAGAAATCAGATTCTCTATGGCAGCGTAGGTTCGAAACCTACCTACTGCAAACAAAAATTTTTTTTGCTTGTAATATAATTTTTGTAATTAGCAGCTCAGCCAAGAAAATTTTGTCAATTATGGGGATTGAGTTCATAAAGTTAAAATAATATAATGCCCTTATATTTCAAATGGCACATCACCAGAAATAGTTCGACTTTCAAACAGATTTAGCTTTGGTCTGTCGGTTAAGGCGTCTGACTAGAAATCAGATTCTCTATCAGCATAGGTTCGAAACCTACATACTGCAAACGACCATTGTTTTGCTTGAAATATAATTTTCGTAAATAGCAGCTTATCCCAGAAAATTTTGTCAATTATGGGGATTGAGTTCATAAATTTAAAATAATATAATGCCCTTATATTTCAAATGGCACATCACCAGAAATAGTTCTACTTTCAAACAGATTTAGCCCTGGTCTCTCGGTTAAGGCGTCTGACTAGAAATCAGATTCTCTATGGCAGCGTAGGTTCGAAACCTACCTGCTGCAAACGACCATTGTTTTGCTTGAAATATAATTTTTGTAATTAGCAGCTCAGCCAAGAAAATTTTGTCAATTATGGGGATTGAGTTCATAAAGTTAAAATAATATAATGCCCTTATATTTCAAATGGCACATCACCAGAAATAGTTCGACTTTCAAACAGATTTAGCTTTGGTCTGTCGGTTAAGGCGTCTGACTAGAAATCAGATTCTCTATCAGCATAGGTTCGAAACCTACATACTGCAAACGACCATTGTTTTGCTTGAAATATAATTTTCGTAAATAGCAGCTTATCCCAGAAAATTTTGTCAATTATGGGGATTGAGTTCATAAAGTTAAAATAATATAATGCCCTTATATTTCAAATGGCACATCACCAGAAATAGTTCGATTTTCAAACAGATTTAGCTTTGGTCTGTCGGTTAAGGCGTCTGACTAGAAATCAGATTCTCTATCAGCATAGGTTCGAAACCTACATACTGCAAACGACCATTGTTTTGCTTGAAATATAATTTTCGTAAATAGCAGCTTATCCCAGAAAATTTTGTCAATTATGGGGATTGAGTTCATAAATTTAAAATAATATAATGCCCTTATATTTCAAATGGCACATCACCAGAAATAATTCTACTTTCAAACAGATTTGGCCCTGGTCTGTCGGTTAAGGCGTCTGACTAGAAATCAGATTCTCTATGGCAGCGTAGGTTCGAAACCTACCTACTGCAAACGGCCATTGTTTTGCTTGAAATATATATTTTTTAATTAACAGCTCAGCCCAGAAATTTTTCTCAAATATGGGGATTGAGTACATAAATCTATAAAAATATAATGGACTTATATTTCAACGCATGACACCTCACCAGAAATAGTTCGACTTTCAAACAGATTAAGCCTTGGTCTGTCGGTTAAGGCGTCTGACTAGAAATCAGATTCTCTATGGCAGCGTAGGTTCGAAACCTACCTACTGCAAACAAAAATTTTTTTTGCTTGTAATATAATTTTTGTAATTAGCAGCTCAGCCAAGAAAATTTTGTCAATTATGGGGATTGAGTTCATAAAGTTAAAATAATATAATGCCCTTATATTTCAAATGGCACATCACCAGAAATAGTTCGACTTTCAAACAGATTTAGCTTTGGTCTGTCGGTTAAGGCGTCTGACTAGAAATCAGATTCTCTATCAGCATAGGTTCGAAACCTACATACTGCAAACGACCATTGTTTTGCTTGAAATATAATTTTCGTAAATAGCAGCTTATCCCAGAAAATTTTGTCAATTATGGGGATTGAGTTCATAAATTTAAAATAATATAATGCCCTTATATTTCAAATGGCACATCACCAGAAATAGTTCTACTTTCAAACAGATTTAGCCCTGGTCTCTCGGTTAAGGCGTCTGACTAGAAATCAGATTCTCTATGGCAGCGTAGGTTCGAAACCTACCTGCTGCAAACGACCATTGTTTTGCTTGAAATATAATTTTTGTAATTAGCAGCTCAGCCAAAAAAATTTTGTCAATTATCGGGATTGAGTGCATAAATTTATAACAATGTAATGCCCTTATATTTCAAATGACACATCACCAGAAATAGTTCTACTTTCAAACAGATTTAGCCCTGGTCTGTCGGTTATGGCGTCTGACTAGAAATCAGATTCTCCATGGCCTACCTACTGCAAACGGCCATTGTTTTGCTTGAAATATATATTTTTTAATTAACAGCTCAGCCCAGAAATTTTTCTCAAATATGGGGATTGAGTACATAAATTTATAAAAATATAATGGACTTATATTTCAACGCATGGCACATCACCAGCAATAGTTCGACTTTTAAACAGATTTAGCCTTGTTCTGTCGGTTAAGGCGTCAGACTAGAAATCAGATTCTCCATGGCCTACCTACTGCAAACAGCCATTGTTTTGCTTGAAATATATATTTTTTGATTAACAGCTCAGCGCAGAAATTTTTCTCAAATATGGGGATTGACTACATAAATTTAAAAAAATATAATGGCCGTATATTTCAACGCATGGCACATCACCAGAAATAGTTTTACTTTCAAACAGATTTAGCCCTGGTCTGTCGGTTAAGGCGTCTGACTAGAAATCAGATTCTCTATGGCAGCGAAGGTTCGAAACCTACCTGCTGCAAACGACCATTGTTTTGCTTGAAATATAATTTTTGTAATTAGCAGCTCAGCCAAGAAAATTTTGTCAATTATGGGGATTGAGTGCATAAATTCATAACAATATAATGCCCTTATATTTCAAATTGCACATCACCAGAAATAGTTCGACTTTCAAACAGATTAAGACTTGGTTTGTCGGTTAAGGCGTCTGACTAGAAATCAGATTCTCTATGGCAGCGTAGGTTCGAAACCTACCTACTGCAAACAAAAATTTTTTTTGCTTGAAATATAATTTTTGTAATTAGCAGCTCAGCCAAGAAAATTTTGTCAATTATGGGGATTGAGTTCATAAAGTTAAAATAATATAATGCCCTTATATTTCAAATGGCACATCACCAGAAATAGTTCGACTTTCAAACAGATTTAGCTTTGGTCTGTCGGTTAAGGCGTCTGACTAGAAATCAGATTCTCTATCAGCATAGGTTCGAAACCTACATACTGCAAACGACCATTGTTTTGCTTGAAATATAATTTTCGTAAATAGCAGCTTATCCCAGAAAATTTTGTCAATTATGGGGATTGAGTTCATAAATTTAAAATAATATAATGCCCTTATATTTCAAATGGCACATCAGCAGAAATAGTTCTACTTTCAAACAGATTTAGCCCTGGTCTGTCGGTTAAGGCGTCTGACTAGAAATCAGATTCTCTATGGCAGCGTAGGTTCTAAACCTACCAGCTGCAAACGACCATTGTTTTGCTTGAAATATAATTTTTGTAATTAGCAGCTCAGCGAAGAAATTTTTTTCAATTATGTTGATTGAGTGCATAAATTTATTACAATATAATGCCCTTATATTTCAAATGGCACATCACCAGAAATAGTTCGACTTTCAAACAGATTTAGCCTTGGTCTGTCGGTTAAGGCGTCTGACTAGAAATCAGATTCTCCATGGCAGCGTAGGTTCGAAACCTACCTGCTGCAAACGACCATTGTTTTGCTTGAAATATAATTTTTGTAATTAGCAGCTCAGCCAAGAAAATTTTGTCAATTATGAGGATTGAGTGCATAAATTTAAAACAATATAATGCCCTTATATTTCAAATGGCACATCACCAGAAATAGTTCGACTTTCAAACAGATTTAGCCGTGGTCTGTCGGTTAAGGCGTCTGAATAGAAATCAGATTCTCTATGGCAGCGTAGTTTCGAAACCTACCTACTGCAAACGGCCATTGTTTTGCTTGAAATATATATTTTTTAATTAACAGCTCAGCCCAGAAACTTTTCTCAAATATGGGGATTGACTACATAAATTTAAAAAAATATAATGGCCTTATATTTCAACGCATGGAACAAGACCAGAAATAGTTCGACTTTCAAACAGATTTAGCCTTGGTCTGTCGGTTAAGGCGTCTGACTAGAAATCAGATTCTCTCTCAGTATAGGTTCGCCACTGCAAACGACCATTGTTTTGCTTGAAATATAATTTTTTTAATTAGCAGCTCAGCCAAGAAAATTTTGTCAATTATGGGGATTGAGTGTATAAATTTATAACAATATAATGCCCTTATATTTCAAATTTCACATCACCGGAAATAGTTCGACTTTCAAACAGGTTTAGCCTTGGTCTGTCGGTTAAGACGTCTGACTAGAAATCAGATTCTCCATGGCAGCGTAGGTTCGAAACCTACCTGCTGCAAACGACAATTGTTTTGCTTGAAATATAATTTTTGTAATTAGCAGCTCAGCCAAGAAAATTTTGTCAATTATGGGGATTGAGTGCATAAATTTATAACAATATAATGCCCTTATATTTCAAATGGCACATCACCGGAAATAGTTCGACTTTCAAACATATTTAGCCTTTCTCTGTCGGTTAAGGCGTCTGTCTAGAAATCAGATTCTCCATGGCAGCGTAGGTTCGAAACCTACTTACTGCAAACGGCCATTGTTTTGCTTGAAATATATATTTTTTAATTAAGAGCTCAGCCCAGAAACTTTTCTCAAATATGGGGATTGACTACATAAATTTAAAAAAATATAATGGCCTTATATTTCAACGCATGGAACATCACGAGAAATAGTTCGACTTTCAAACAAATTTAGCCCTGGTCTGTCGGTTAAGGCGTCTGTCTAGAAATCAGATTCTCCATGGCAGCGTAGGTTCCAAACCTACCTACTGCAAACGGCCATTGTTTTGCTTGAAATATATATTTTTTAGTTAACAGCTCAGCCCAGAAATTTTTCTCAAATATGGGGATTGAGTACATAAATTTATAAATATATAATGGACTTATATTTCAACGCATGGCACATCACCAGCAATAGTTCGACTTTCAAACAGATTAAGCCTTGGTCTGTCGGTTAAAGCGTCTGACTAGAAATCAGATTCTCTATCAGTATAGGTTCGCCACTGCAAACGACCATTGTTTTGCTTGAAATATAATTTTTGTAATTAGCAGCTCAGCCAAGAAAATTTTGTCAATTATGGGGATTGAGTGCATAAATTTATAACAATATAATGCCCTTATATTTCAAATGGCACATCACCGGAAATAGTTCGACTTTCAAACATATTTAGCCTTGGTCTGTCGGTTAAGGCGTCTGTCTAGAAATCAGATTCTCCATGGCAGCGTAGGTTCGGAACCTACTTACTGCAAACGGCCATTGTTTTGCTTGAAATATATATTTTTTAATTAACAGCTCAGCCCAGAAATTTTTCTCAAATATGGGGATTGACTACATAAATTTAAAAAAATATAATGGCCTTATATTTCAACGCATGGCACATCACCAGAAATAGTTCGACTTTCAAACAAATTTAGCCCTGGTCTGTCGGTTAAGGCGTCTGTCTAGAAATCAGATTCTCCATGGCAGCGTAGGTTCCAAACCTACCTACTGCAAACGGCCATTGTTTTGCTTGAAATATATATTTTTTAGTTAACAGCTCAGCCCAGAAATTTTTCTCAAATATGGGGATTGAGTACATAAATTTATAAATATATAATGGACTTATATTTCAACGCATGGCACATCACCAGCAATAGTTCGACTTTCAAACAGATTAAGCCTTGGTCTGTCGGTTAAAGCGTCTGACTAGAAATCAGATTCTCTATCAGTATAGGTTCGCCACTGCAAACGACCATTGTTTTGCTTGAAATATAATTTTTGTAATTAGCAGCTCAGCCAAGAAAATTTTGTCAATTATGGGGATTGAGTGCATAAATTTATAACAATATAATGCCCTTATATTTCAAATGGCACATCACCGGAAATAGTTCGACTTTCAAACATATTTAGCCTTGGTCTGTCGGTTAAGGCGTCTGTCTAGAAATCAGATTCTCCATGGCAGCGTAGGTTCGGAACCTACTTACTGCAAACGGCCATTGTTTTGCTTGAAATATATATTTTTTAATTAACAGCTCAGCCCAGAAATTTTTCTCAAATATGGGGATTGACTACATAAATTTAAAAAAATATAATGGCCTTATATTTCAACGCATGGCACATCACCAGAAATAGTTCGACTTTCAAACAAATTTAGCCCTGGTCTGTCGGTTAAGGCGTCTGTCTAGAAATCAGATTCTCCATGGCAGCGTAGGTTCCAAACCTACCTACTGCAAACGGCCATTGTTTTGCTTGAAATATATATTTTTTAATTAACAGCTCAGCCCAGAAATTTTTCTCAAATATGGGGATTGAGTACATAAATCTATAAAAATATAATGGACTTATATTTCAACGCATGACACCTCACCAGAAATAGTTCGACTTTCAAACAGATTAAGCCTTGGTCTGTCGGTTAAGGCGTCTGACTAGAAATCAGATTCTCTATGGCAGCGTAGGTTCGAAACCTACCTACTGCAAACAAAAATTTTTTTTGCTTGTAATATAATTTTTGTAATTAGCAGCTCAGCCAAGAAAATTTTGTCAATTATGGGGATTGAGTTCATAAAGTTAAAATAATATAATGCCCTTATATTTCAAATGACACATCACCAGAAATAGTTCTACTTTCAAACAGATTAAGCCTTGGTCTGTCGGTTAAAGCGTCTGACTAGAAATCAGATTCTCTATGGCAGCGTAGGTTCGAAACTTACCTATTGCAAACGAAAATTTGTTTTGCTTGAAATATAATTTTTGTAATTAGCAGCTCAGCCCAAAAAATATTATCAATTATGGGGATTGAGTGCATAAATTTATAACAATATAATGCCCTTATATTTCAAATGGCACATCACCAGAAATAATTCTACTTTCAAACAGATTTGGCCCTGGTCTGTCGGTTAAGGCGTCTGACTAGAAATCAGATTCTCAATGGCAGCGTAGTTTCGAAACCTACCTGCTGCAAACGACCATTGTTTTGCTTGAAATATAATTTTCGTAAATAGCAGCTTATCCCAGAAAATTTTGACAATTATGGGGATTGAGTTCATAAAGTTAAAATAATATAATGCCCTTATATTTCAAATGGCACTTCACCAGAAATAGTTCAACATTCAAACAGATTTAGCCCTGGTCTGTCGGTTAAGGCGTCTGACTAGAAATCAGATTCTCTATGGCAGCGTAGGTTCGAAACCCACCTACTGCAAACGGCCATTGTTTTGCTTGAAATATATAATTTTTAGTTAACAGCTCAGCCCAGAAATTTTTCTTAAATATGGGGATTGAGTACATAAATTTATAAAAATATAATTTACTTATATTTCAACGCATGGCACATCACCAGAAATAGTTCGACTTTCAAACAGATTTAGCCTTGGTCTGTCGGTTAAGGCGTCTGACTAGAAATCAGGTTCTCTATCAGCATAGGTTCGAAAACTACCTACTACAAACGACCATTGTTTTGCTTGAAATATAATTTTCGTAAATAGCAGTTTATCCCAGAAAATTTTGTCAATTATGTTGATTGAGTTCATAAATTTAAAATAATATAATGCCCTTATATTTCAAATTGCACATCACCAGAAATAGTTCTACTTTCAAACAGATTTAGCCGTGGTCTGTCGGTTAAGGCGTCTGACTAGAAATCAGATTCTCTATGGCAGCGTAGGTTCGAAACCTACCTGCTGCAAACGACCATTGTTTTGCTTGAAATATAATTTTTGTAATTAGCAGCTCAGCCAAGAAAATTTTGTCAATTATCGGGATTGAGTGCATAAATTTATAACAATGTGATGCCCTTATATTTCAAAAGACACATCACCAGAAATAGTTCTATTTTCAAACAGATTTAGCCCTGGTCTGTCGGTTATTGCGTCTGACTAGAAATCAGATTCTCCATGGCCTACCTACTGCAAACGGCCATTGTTTTGCTTGAAATATATATTTTTTAATTAACAGCTCAGCCCAGAAATTTTTCTCAAATATGGGGATTGAGTACATAAATTTATAAAAATATAATGGACTTATATTTCAACGCATGGCAAATCACCAGCAATAGTTCGACTTTTAAACAGATTTAGCCTTGTTCTGTCGGTTAATGCGTCAGACTAGAAATCAGATTCTCCATGGCCTACCTACTGC
Organism: Cylas formicarius; assembly: GCF_029955315.1. Taxonomy (NCBI): domain Eukaryota; kingdom Metazoa; phylum Arthropoda; class Insecta; order Coleoptera; family Brentidae; genus Cylas; species Cylas formicarius. The sequence continues at coordinate 35,680,347 of NW_026844334.1, read as the reverse complement.
AAACGGCCATTGTTTTGCTTGAAATATATATTTTTTAATTAACAGCTCAGCACAGAAATTTTTCTCAAATATGGGGATTGACTACATAAATTTAAAAAAATATAATGGCCGTATATTTCAACGCATGGCACATCACCAGAAATAGTTTTACTTTCAAACAGATTTGGCCCTGGTCTGTCGGTTAAGGCGTCTGACTAGAAATCAGATTCTCTATGGCAGCGTAGGTTCGAAACCTACCTACTGCAAACGGCCATTGTTTTGCTTGAAATATATATTTTTTAATTAACAGCTCAGCCCAGAAATTTTTCTCAAATATGGGGATTGAGTACATAAATCTATAAAAATATAATGGACTTATATTTCAACGCATGACACATCACCAGAAATAGTTCGACTTTCAAACAGATTAAGCCTTGCTCTGTCGGTTAAGGCGTCTGACTAGAAATCAGATTCTCTATGGCAGCGTAGGTTCGAAACCTACCTACTGCAAACAAAAATTTTTTTTGCTTGAAATATAATTTTTATAATTAGCAGCTCAGCCAAGAAAATTTTGTCAATTATGGGGATTGAGTGCATAAATTTAAAACAATATAATGCCCTTATATTTCAAATGGCACATCACCAGAAATAGTTCTACTTTCAAACAGATTTGGCCCTGGTCTGTCGGTTAAGGCGTCTGACTAGAAATCAGATTCTCTATGGCAGCGTAGGTTCGAAACCTACCTGCTGCAAACGACCATTGTTTTGCTTGAAATATATATTTTTTAGTTAACGGCTCATCCCAGAAATTTTTCTCAAATATGGGGATTGACTACGTAAATTTAAAAAAATATAATGGCCTTATATTTCAAAGCATGGCACATCACCAGAAATAGTTCTACTTTCAAACAGATTTAGCCCTGGTCTGTCGGTTAAGGCGTCTGAGTAGAAATCAGATTCTCTATGGCAGCGTAGGTTCGAAACCTACCTGCTGCAAAAGACCATTGTTCTGCTTGAAATATAATTTTCGTAAATAACAGCTTATCCCAGAAAATTTTGACAATTATGGGGATTGAGTTCATAAAGTTAAAATAATATAATGCCCTTATATTTCAAATGGCACATCACCAGAAATAGTTTTACTTTCAAACAGATTTGGCCCTGGTCTGTCGGTTAAGGCGTCTGACTAGAAATCAGATTCTCTATGGCAGCGTAGGTTCGAAACCTACCTACTGCAAACGGCCATTGTTTTGCTTGAAATATATATTTTTTAATTAACAGCTCAGCCCAGAAATTTTTCTCAAATATGGGGATTGAGTACATAAATCTATAAAAATATAATGGACTTATATTTCAACGCATGACACATCACCAGAAATAGTTCGACTTTCAAACAGATTAAGCCTTGCTCTGTCGGTTAAGGCGTCTGACTAGAAATCAGATTCTCTATGGCAGCGTAGGTTCGAAACCTACCTACTGCAAACAAAAATTTTTTTTGCTTGAAATATAATTTTTATAATTAGCAGCTCAGCCAAGAAAATTTTGTCAATTATGGGGATTGAGTGCATAAATTTAAAACAATATAATGCCCTTATATTTCAAATGGCACATCACCAGAAATAGTTCTACTTTCAAACAGATTTGGCCCTGGTCTGTCGGTTAAGGCGTCTGACTAGAAATCAGATTCTCTATGGCAGCGTAGGTTCGAAACCTACCTGCTGCAAACGACCATTGTTTTGCTTGAAATATATATTTTTTAGTTAACGGCTCATCCCAGAAATTTTTCTCAAATATGGGGATTGACTACATAAATTTAAAAAAATATAATGGCCTTATATTTCAAAGCATGGCACATCACCAGAAATCGTTCTACTTTCAAACAGATTTAGCCCTGGTCTGTCGGTTAAGGCGTCTGAGTAGAAATCAGATTCTCTATGGCAGCGTAGGTTCGAAACCTACCTGCTGCAAAAGACCATTGTTCTGCTTGAAATATAATTTTCGTAAATAACAGCTTATCCCAGAAAATTTTGACAATTATGGGGATTGAGTTCATAAAGTTAAAATAATATAATGCCCTTATATTTCAAATGGCACATCACCAGAAATAGTTCTACTTTCAAACAGATTTAGCCCTGGTCTCTCCGTTAAGGCGTCTGACTAGAAATCAGATTCTCTATGGCAGCGTAGTTTCGAAACCTACCTGCTGCAAACGACCATTGTTTTGCTTGAAATATAATTTTCGTAAATAGCAGCTTATCCCAGAAAATTTTGTCAATTATGGGGATTGAGTTCATAAATTTAAAATAATATAATGCCCTTATATTTCAAATGGCACATCACCAGAAATAGTTCTACTTTCAAACAGATTTAGCCCTGGTCTGTCGGTTAAGGCGTCTGACTGGAAATCAGATTCTCTATGGCAGCGTAGGTTCGAAACCTACCTGCTGCAAACGACCATTGTTTTGCTTGAAATATAATTTTTGTAATTAGCAGCTCAGCGAAGAAAATTTTTTCAATTATGGAGATTGAGTGCATAAATTTATTACAATATAATGCCCTTATATTTCAAATGGCACATCACCAGAAATAGTTCGACTTTCAAACAGATTTAGCCTTGGTCTGTCGGTTAAGGCGTCTGTCTAGAAATCATATTCTCAATGGCAGCATGGGTTCGAAACCTACCTACTGCAAACGGCCATTGTTTTGCTTGAAATATATAATTTTTAATTAACAACTCAGCCAAGAAAATTTTGTCAATTATGGGGATTGAGTGCATAAATTTATAACAATATAATGATCTTATATTTCAAATGGCACATCACCAGAAATAATTCTACTTTCAAACAGATTTGGCCCTGCTCTGTCGGTTAAGGCGTCTGACTAGAAATCAGATTCTCTATGGCAGCGTAGGTTCGAAACCTACCCACTGCAAACGGACATTGTTTTGCTTGAAATATATATTTTTTAATTAACAGCTCAGCCCAGAAATTTTTCTCAAATATGGGGATTGAGTACATAAATCTATAAAAATATAATGGACTTATATTTCAACGCATGACACATCACCAGAAATAGTTCTAATTTCAAACAGATTTCGCCCTGGTCTGTCGGTTAAGGCGTCTGACTAGAAATCAGATTCTCTATGGCAGCGTAGGTTCGAAACCTACCTACTGCAATCAAAAATTTTTTTTGCTTGAAATATAATTTTTGTAATTAGCAGCTCAGCCAAGAAAATTTTGTCAATTATGGGGATTGAGTGCATAAATTTAAAACAATATAATGCCCTTATATTTCAAATGGCACATCACCAGAAATAGTTCTACTTTCAAACAGATTTGGCCCTGGTCTGTCGGTTAAGGCGTCTGACTAGAAATCAGATTCTCTATGGCAGCGTAGGTTCGAAACCTACCTGCTGCAAACGACCATTGTTTTGCTTGAAATATATATTTTTTAATTAACAGCTCAGCCCAGAAATTTTTCTCAAATATGGGGATTGACTACATAAATTTAAAAAAATATAAAGGCCTTATATTTCAAAGCATTGCACTTCACCAGAAATAGTTCTACTTTCAAACAGATTTAGCCCTGGTCTGTCGGTTAAGGCGTCTGACTAGAAATCAGATTCTCTATGGCAGCGTAGGTTCGAAACCTACCTGCTGCAAACGACCATTGTTTTGCTTGAAATATAATTTTCGTAAATAACAGCTTATCCCAGAAAATTTTGACAATTATGGGGATTGAGTTCATAAAGTTAAAATAATATAATGCCCTTATATTTCAAATGGCACATCACCAGAAATAGTTCGACTTTCAAACAGATTTAGCTTTGGTCTGTCGGTTAAGGCGTCTGACTAGAAATCAGATTTTCTATCAGCATAGGTTCGAAACCTACCTAATGCAAACGACCATTGTTTTGCTTGAAATATAATTTTCGTAAATAGCAGCTTATCCCAGAAAATTTTGTCAATTATGGGGATTGAGTTCATAAATTTAAAATAATATAATGCCCTTATATTTCAAATGGCACATCACCAGAAATAGTTCTACTTTCAAACAGATTTAGCCCTGGTCTCTCGGTTAAGGCGTCTGACTAGAAATCAGATTCTCTATGGCAGCGTAGTTTCGAAACCTACCTGCTGCAAACGACCATTGTTTTGCTTGAAATATAATTTTCGTAAATAGCAGCTTATCCCAGAAAATTTTGTCAATTATGGGGATTGAGTTCATAAATTTAAAATAATATAATGCCCTTATATTTCAAATGGCACATCACCAGAAATAGTTCTACTTTCAAACAGATTTAGCCCTGGTCTCTCGGTTAAGGCGTCTGACTAGAAATCAGGTTCTCTATGGCAGCGTAGTTTCGAAACCTACCTGCTGCAAACGACCATTGTTTTGCTTGAAATATAATTTTCGTAAATAGCAGCTTATCCCAGAAAATTTTGTCAATTATGGGGATTGAGTTCATAAATTTAAAATAATATAATGCCCTTATATTTCAAATGGCACATCACCAGAAATAGTTCTACTTTCAAACAGATTTAGCCCTGGTCTGTCGGTTAAGGCGTCTGACTAGAAATCAGATTCTCTATGGCAGTGTAGGTTCGAAACCTACCTACTGCAAACAAAAATTTTTTTGCTTGAAATATAATTTTTGTAATTAGCAGCTCAGCCAATAAAATTTTGTCAATTATGGGGATTGAGTGCATAAATTTAAAACAATATAATGCCCTTATATTTCAAATGGCACATCACCAGAAATAGTTCTACTTTCAAACAGATTTGGCCCTGGTCTGTCGGTTAAGGCGTCTGACTAGAAATCAGATTCTCTATGGCAGCGTAGGTTCGAAACCTACCTGCTGCAAACGACCATTGTTTTGCTTGAAATATATATTTTTTAATTAACAGCTCAGCCCAGAAATTTTTCTCAAATATGGGGATTGACTACATAAATTTAAAAAAATATAATGGCCTTATATTTCAAAGCATGGCACATCACCAGAAATAGTTCTACTTTCAAACAGATTTAGCCCTGGTCTGTCGGTTAAGGCGTCTGACTAGAAATCAGATTCTCTATGGCAGCGTAGGTTCGAAACCTACCTGCTGCAAACGACCATTGTTTTTCTTGAAATATAATTTTCGTAAATAACAGCTTATAACAGAAAATTTTGACAATTATGGGGATTGAGTTCATAAAGTTAAAATAATATAATGCCCTTATATTTCAAATGGCACATCACCAGAAATAGTTCGACTTTCAAAGAGATTTAGCTTTGGTCTGTCGGTTAAGGCGTCTGACTAGAAATCAGATTCTCTATCAGCATAGGTTCGAAACCTACCTACTGCAAACGACCATTGTTTTGCTTGAAATATAATTTTCGTAAATAGCAGCTTATCCCAGAAAATTTTGTCAATTATGGGGATTGAGTTCATAAATTTAAAATAATATAATGCCCTTATATTTCAAATGGCACATCACCCGAAATAGTTCTACTTTCAAACAGATTTAGCCCTGGTCTCCCGGTTAAGGCGTCTGACTAGAAATCAGATTCTCTATGGCAGCGTAGTTTCGAAACCTACCTGCTGCAAACGACCATTGTTTTGCTTGAAATATAATTTTCGTAAATAGCAGCTTATCCCAGAAAATGTTGTCAATTATGGGGATTGAGTTCATAAATTTAAAATAATATAATGCCCTTATATTTCAAATGGCACATCACCAGAAATAGTTCTACTTTCAAACAGATTTAGCCCTGGTCTGTCGCTTAAGGCGTCTGACTAGAAATCAGATTCTCTATGGCAGCGTAGGTTCGAAACCTACCTGCTGCAAACGACCATTGTTTTGCTTGAAATATAATTTTTGTAATTAGCAGCTCAGCGAAGAAAATTTTTTCAATTATCGGGATTGAGTGCATAAATTTATTACAATATAATGCCCTTATATGGCACATCACCAGAAATAGTTCGACTTTCAAACAGATTTAGCCCTGGTCTGTCAGTTAAGGCGTCTGACTAGAAATCAGATTCTCTATGGCAGCGTAGGTTCGAAACCCACCTACTGCAAACGGCCATTGTTTTGCTTGAAATACATAATTTTTAGTTAACAGCTCAGCCCAGAAATTTTTCTTAAATATGGGGATTGAGTACATAAATTTATAAAAATATAATTTACTTATATTTCAACGCATGGCACATCACCAGAAATAGTTCGACTTTCAAACAGATTTAGCCTTGGTCTGTCGGTTAAGGCGTCTGACTAGAAATCAGATTCTCTATGGCAGCGTAGGTTCGAAACTTACCTATTTGCAAACGAAAATTTGTTTTGCTTGAAATATAATTTTTGTAATTAGCAGCTCAGCCCAAAAAATATGATCAATTATGGGGATTGAGTGCATAAATTTATAACAATAAAATGCCCTTATATTTCAAATGGCACATCACCAGAAATAGTTCTACATTCAAACAGATTTTGCCCTGGTCTGTCGGTTAAGGCGTCTGACTAGAAATCAGATTCTCTATGGCAGCGTAGGTTCGAAACCCACCTACTGCAAACGGCCATTGTTTTGCTTGAAATATATAATTTTTAGTTAACAGCTCAGCCCAGAAATTTTTCTTAAATATGGGGATTGAGTACATAAATTTATAAAAATATAATTTACTTATATTTCAACGCATGGCACATCACCAGAAATAGTTCGACTTTCAAACAGATTTAGCCTTGGTCTGTCGGTTAAGGCGTCTGACTAGAAATCAGGTTCTCTATCAGCATAGGTTCGAAAACTACCTACTACAAACGACCATTGTTTTGCTTGAAATATAATTTTCGTAAATAGCAGTTTATCCCAGAAAATTTTGTCAATTATGTTGATTGAGTTCATAAATTTAAAATAATATAATGCCCTTATATTTCAAATTGCACATCACCAGAAATAGTTCTACTTTCAAACAGATTTAGCCGTGGTCTGTCGGTTAAGGCGTCTGACTAGAAATCAGATTCTCTATGGCAGCGTAGGTTCGAAACCTACCTGCTGCAAACGACCATTGTTTTGCTTGAAATATAATTTTTGTAATTAGCAGCTCAGCCAAGAAAATTTTGTCAATTATCGGGATTGAGTGCATAAATTTATAACAATGTGATGCCCTTATATTTCAAAAGACACATCACCAGAAATAGTTCTACTTTCAAACAGATTTAGCCCTGGTCTGTCGGTTATTGCGTCTGACTAGAAATCAGATTCTCCATGGCCTACCTACTGCAAACGGCCATTGTTTTGCTTGAAATATATATTTTTTAATTAACAGCTCAGCCCAGAAATTTTTCTCAAATATGGGGATTGAGTACATAAATTTATAAAAATATAATGGACTTATATTTCAACGCATGGCACATCACCAGCAATAGTTCGACTTTTAAACAGATTTAGCCTTGTTCTGTCGGTTAATGCGTCAGACTAGAAATCAGATTCTCCATGGCCTACCTACTGCAAACGGCCATTGTTTTGCTTGAAATATATATTTTTTAATTAACAGCTCAGCACAGAAATTTTTCTCAAATATGGGGATTGACTACATAAATTTAAAAAAATATAATGGCCGTATATTTCAACGCATGGCACATCACCAGAAATAGTTTTACTTTCAAACAGATTTGGCCCTGGTCTGTCGGTTAAGGCGTCTGACTAGAAATCAGATTCTCTATGGCAGCGTAGGTTCGAAACCTACCTACTGCAAACGGCCATTGTTTTGCTTGAAATATATATTTTTTAATTAACAGCTCAGCCCAGAAATTTTTCTCAAATATGGGGATTGAGTACATAAATCTATAAAAATATAATGGACTTATATTTCAACGCATGACACATCACCAGAAATAGTTCGACTTTCAAACAGATTAAGCCTTGGTCTGACGGTTAAGGCGTCTGACTAGAAATCAGATTCTCTATGGCAGCGTAGGTTCGAAACCTACCTACTGCAAACAAAAATTTTTTTTGCTTGAAATATAATTTTTGTAATTAGCAGCTCAGCCAAGAAAATTTTGTCAATTATGGGGATTGAGTGCATAAATTTAAAACAATATAATGCCCTTATATTTCAAATGGCACATCACCAGAAATAGTTCTACTTTCAAACAGATTTGGCCCTGGTCTGTCGGTTAAGGCGTCTGACTAGAAATCAGATTCTCTATGGCAGCGTAGGTTCGAAACCTACCTGCTGCAAACGACCATTGTTTTGCTTGAAATATATATTTTTTATTTAACGGCTCAGCCCAGAAATTTTTCTCAAATATGGGGATTGACTACATAAATTTAAAAAAATATAATGGCCTTATATTTCAAAGCATGGCACATCACCAGAAATAGTTCTACTTTCAAACAGATTTAGCCCTGGTCTGTCGGTTAAGGCGTCTGAGTAGAAATCAGATTCTCTATGGCAGCGTAGGTTCGAAACCTACCTGCTGCAAAAGACCATTGTTTTGCTTGAAATATAATTTTCGTAAATAACAGCTTATCCCAGAAAATTTTGACAATTATGGGGATTGAGTTCATAAAGTTAAAATAATATAATGCCCTTATATTTCAAATAGCACATCACCAGAAATAGTTCTACTTTCAAACAGATTTAGCCCTGGTCTCTCCCTTAAGGCGTCTGACTAGAAATCAGATTCTCTATGGCAGCGTAGTTTCGAAACCTACCTGCTGCAAACGACCATTGTTTTGCTTGAAATATAATTTTCGTAAATAGCAGCTTATCCCAGAAAATTTTGTCAATTATGGGGATTGAGTTCATAAATTTAAAATAATATAATGCCCTTATATTTCAAATGGCACATCACCAGAAATAGTTCTACTTTCAAACAGATTTAGCCCTGGTCTGTCGGTTAAGGCGTCTGACTAGAATTTAGATTCTCTATGGCAGCGTAGGTTCGAAACCTACCTGCTGCAAACGACCATTGTTTTGCTTGAAATATAATTTTGTAATTAGCAGCTCAGCGAAGAAAATTTTTTCAATTATGGGGATTGAGTGCATAAATTTATTACAATATAATGCCCTTATATTTCAAATGGCACATCACCAGAAATAGTTCGACTTTCAAACAGATTTAGCCTTGGTCTGTCGGTTAAGGCGTCTGTCTAGAAATCAGATTCTCAATGGCAGCATGGGTTCGAAACCTACCTACTGCAAACGGCCATTGTTTTGCTTGAAATATATAATTTTTAATTAACAACTCAGCCAAGAAAATTTTGTCAATTATGGGGATTGAGTACATAAATTTATAACAATATAATGATCTTATATTTCAAATGGCACATCACCAGAAATAATTCTACTTTCAAACAGATTTGGCGCTGCTCTGTCGGTTAAGGCGTCTGACTAGAAATCAGGTTCTCTATGGCAGCGTAGGTTCGAAACCTACCCACTGCAAACGGACATTGTTTTGCTTGAAATATATATTTTTTAATTAACAGCTCAGCCCAGAAATTTTTCTCAAATATGGGGATTGAGTACATAAATCTATAAAAATATAATGGACTTATATTTCAACGCATGACACATCACCAGAAATAGTTCTAATTTCAAACAGACTTAGCCCTGGTCTGTCGGTTAAGGCGTCTGACTAGAAATCAGATTCTCTATGGCAGCGTAGGTTCGAAACCTACCTACTGCAATCAAAAATTTTTTTTGCTTGAAATATAATTTTTGTAATTAGCAGCTCAGCCAAGAAAATTTTGTCAATTATGGGGATTGAGTGCATAAATTTAAAACAATATAATGCCCTTATATTTCAAATGGCACATCACCAGAAATTGTTCTACTTTCAAACAGATTTGGCCCTGGTCTGTCTGTCAAGGCGTCTGACTAGAAATCAGATTCTCTATGGCAGCGTAGGTTCGAAACCTACCTGCTGCAAACGACCATTGTTTTGCTTGAAATATATATTTTTTAATTAACAGCTCAGCCCAGAAATTTTTCTCAAATATGGGGATTGACTACATAAATTTAAAAAAATATAAAGGCCTTATATTTCAAAGCATGGCACATCACCAGAAATAGTTCTACTTTCAAACAGATTTAGCCCTGGTCTGTCGGTTAAGGCGTCTGACTAGAAATCAGATTCTCTATGGCAGCGTAGGTTCGAAACCTACCTGCTGCAAACGACCATTGTTTTGCTTGAAATATAATTTTCGTAGATAACAGCTTATCCCAGAAAATTTTGACAATTATGGGGATTGAGTTCATAAAGTTAAAATAATATAATGCCCTTATATTTCAAATGGCACATCACCAGAAATAGTTCGACTTTCAAACAGATTTAGCTTTGGTCTGTCGGTTAAGGCGTCTGACTAGAAATCAGATTCTCTATCAGCATAGGTTCGAAACCTACCTAATGCAAACGACCATTGTTTTGCTTGAAATATAATTTTCGTAAATAGCAGCTTATCCCAGAAAATTTTGTCAATTATGTGGATTGAGTTCATAAATTTAAAATAATATAATGCCCTTATATTTCAAATGGCACATCACCAGAAATAGTTCTACTTTCAAACAGATTTAGCCCTGGTCTCTCGGTTAAGGCGTCTGACTAGAAATCAGATTCTCTATGGCAGCGTAGTTTCGAAACCTACCTGCTGCAAACGACCATTGTTTTGCTTGAAATATAATTTTCGTAAATAGCAGCTTATCCCAGAAAATTTTGTCAATTATGGGGATTGAGTTCATAAATTTAAAATAATATAATGCCCTTATATTTCAAATGGCACATCACCAGAAATAGTTCTACTTTCAAACAGATTTAGCCCTGGTCTCTCGGTTAAGGCGTCTGACTAGAAATCAGATTCTCTATGGCAGCGTAGTTTCGAAACCTACCTGCTGCAAACGACCATTGTTTTGCTTGAAATATAATTTTCGTAAATAGCAGCTTATCCCAGAAAATTTTGTCAATTATGGGGATTGAGTTCATAAATTTAAAATAATATAATGCCCTTATATTTCAAATGGCACATCACCAGAAATAGTTCTACTTTCAAACAGATTTAGCCCTGGTCTGTCGGTTAAGGCGTCTGACTAGAAATCAGATTCTCTATGGCAGTGTAGGTTCGAAACCTACCTACTGCAAACAAAAATTTTTTTGCTTGAAATATAATATTTGTAATTAGCAGCTCAGCCAAGAAAATTTTGTCAATTATGGGGAATGAGTGCATAAATTTAAAACAATATAATGCCCTTATATTTCAAATGGCACATCACCAGAAATAGTTCTACTTTCAAACAGATTTGGCCCTGGTCTGTCGGTTAAGGCGTCTGACTAGAAATCAGATTCTCTATGGCAGCGTAGGTTCGAAACCTACCTGCTGCAAACGACCATTGTTTTTCTTGAAATATAATTTTCGTAAATAACAGCTTATAACAGAAAATTGTGACAATTGTGGGGATTGAGTTCATAAAGTTAAAATAATATAATGCCCTTATATTTCAAATGGCACATCACCAGAAATAGTTCGACTTTCAAAGAGATTTAGCTTTGGTCTGTCGGTTAAGGCGTCTGACTAGAAATCAGATTCTCTATGGCAGCGTAGTTTCGAAACCTACCTGCTGCAAACGACCATTGTTTTGCTTGAAATATAATTTTCGTAAATAGCAGCTTATCCCAGAAAATGTTGTCAATTATGGGGATTGAGTTCATAAATTTAAAATAATATAATGCCCTTATATTTCAAATGGCACATCACCAGAAATAGTTCTACTTTCAAACAGATTTAGCCCTGGTCTGTCGGTTAAGGCGTCTGACTAGAAATCAGATTCTCTATGGCAGCGTAGGTTCGAAACCTACCTGCTGCAAACGACCATTGTTTTGCTTGAAATATAATTTTTGTAATTAGCAGCTCAGCGAAGAAAATTTTTTCAATTATCGGGATTGAGTGCATAAATTTATTACAATATAATGTCCTTATATGGCACATCACCAGAAATAGTTCGACTTTCAAACAGATTTAGCCCTGGTCTGTCGGTTAAGGCGTCTGACTAGAAATCAGATTCTCTATGGCAGCGTAGGTTCGAAACCCACCTACTGCAAACGGCCATTGTTTTGCTTGAAATACATAATTTTTAGTTAACAGCTCAGGCCAGAAATTTTTCTTAAATATGGGGATTGAGTACATAAATTTATAAAAATATAATTTACTTATATTTCAACGCATGGCACAGCACCAGAAATAGTTCGACTTTCAAACAGATTTAGCCTTGGTCTGTCGGTTAAGGCGTCTGACTAGAAATCAGATTCTCTATGGCAGCGTAGGTTCGAAACCTACCTACTGCAAACAAAATTTTTTTTTGCTTGAAATATAATTTTTGTAATTAGCAGCTCAGCCAAGAAAATTTTGTCAATTATGGGGATTGAGTGCATAAATTTAAAACAATATAATGCCCTTATATTTCAAATGGCACATCAACAGAAATAGTTCTACTTTCAAACAGATTTGGCCCTGGTCTGTCGGTTAAGGCGTCTGACTAGAAATCAGATTCTCTATGGCAGCGTAGGTTCGAAACCTACCTGCTGCAAACGACCATTGTTTTGCTTGAAATATATATTTTTTAGTTAACGGCTCAGCAGAGAAATTTTTCTCAAATATATATTTCAAATGGCACATCACCAGAAATAGTTCGACTTTCAAACAGATTTAGCCTTGGTCTGTCGGTTAAGGCGTCTGTCTAGAAATCAGATTCTCAATGGCAGCATGGGTTCGAAACCTACCTACTGCAAACGGCCATTGTTTTGCTTGAAATATAAAATATTTAATTAACAACTCAGCCAAGAAAATTTTGTCAATTATGGGGATTGAGTGCATAAATTGATAACAATATAATGATCTTATATTTCAAATGGCACATCACCAGAAATAATTCTACTTTCAAACAGATTTGGCCCTGCTCTGTCGGTTAAGGCGTCTGACTAGAAATCAGATTCTCTATGGCAGCGTAGGTTCGAAACCTACCCACTGCAAACGGACATTGTTTTGCTTGAAATATATATTTTTTAATTAACAGCTCAGCCCAGAAATTTTTCTCAAATATGGGGATTGAGTACATAAATCTATAAAAATATAATGGACTTTAATTTCAACGCATGACACATCACCAGAAATAGTTCTAATTTCAAACAGATTTAGCGCTGGTCTGTCGGTTAAGGCGTCTGACTAGAAATCAGATTCTCTATGGCAGCGTAGGTTCGAAACCTACCAACTGCAATCAAAAATTTTTTTTGCTTGAAATATAATTTTTGTAATTAGCAGCTCAGCCAAGAAAATTTTCTCAATTATGGGGATTGAGTGCATAAATTTAAAACAATATAATGCCCTTATATTTCAAATGGCACATCACCAGAAATAGTTCTACTTTCAAACAGATTTGGCCCTGGTCTGTCGGTTAAGGCGTCTGACTAGAAATCAGATTCTCTATGGCAGCGTAGGTTCGAAACCTACCTGCTGCAAACGACCATTGTTTTGCTTGAAATATATATTATTTAATTAACAGCTCAGCCCAGAAATTTTTCTCAAATATGGGGATTGACTACATAAATTTAAAAAAATATAAAGGCCTTATATTTCAAAGCATGGCACATCACCAGAAATAGTTCTACTTTCAAACAGATTTAGCCCTGGTCTGTCGGTTAAGGCGTCTGACTAGAAATCAGATTCTCTATGGCAGCGTAGGTTCGAAACCTACCTGCTGCAAACGACCATTGTTTTGCTTGAAATATAATTTTCGTAAATAACAGCTTATCCCAGAAAATTTTGACAATTATGGGGATTGAGTTCATAAAGTTAAAATAATATAATGCCCTTATATTTCAAATGGCACATCACCAGAAATAGTTCGACTTTCAAACAGATTTAGCTTTGGTCTGTCGGTTAAGGCGTCTGACTAGAAATCAGATTCTCTATCAGCATAGGTTCGAAACCTACCTAATGCAAACGACCATTGTTTTGCTTGAAATATAATTTTCGTAAATAGCAGCTTATCCCAGAAAATTTTGTCAATTATGGGGATTGAGTTCATAAATTTAAAATAATATAATGCCCTTATATTTCAAATGGCACATCACCAGAAATAGTTCTACTTTCAAACAGATTTAGCCCTGGTCTCTCGGTTAAGGCGTCTGACTAGAAATCAGATTCTCTATGGCAGCGTAGTTTCGAAACCTACCTGCTGCAAACGACCATTGTTTTGCTTGAAATATAATTTTCGTAAATAGCAGCTTATCCCAGAAAATTTTGTCAATTATGGGGATTGAGTTCATAAATTTAAAATAATATAATGCCCTTATATTTCAAATGGCACATCACCAGAAATAGTTCTACTTTCAAACAGATTTAGCCCTGGTCTCTCGGTTAAGGCGTCTGACTAGAAATCAGATTCTCTATGGCAGCGTAGTTTCGAAACCTACCTGCTGCAAACGACCATTGTTTTGCTTGAAATATAATTTTCGTAAATAGCAGCTTATCCCAGAAAATTTTGTCAATTATGGGGATTGAGTTCATAAATTTAAAATAATATAATGCCCTTATATTTCAAATGGCACATCACCAGAAATAGTTCTACTTTCAAACAGATTTAGCCCTGGTCTGTCGGTTAAGGCGTCTGACTAGAAATCAGATTCTCTATGGCAGTGTAGGTTCGAAACCTACCTACTGCAAACAAAAATTTTTTTGCTTGAAATATAATTTTTGTAATTAGCAGCTAAGCCAAGAAAATTTTGTCAATTATGGGGATTGAGTGCATAAATTTAAAACAATATAATGCCCTTATATTTCAAATGGCACATCACCAGAAATAGTTCTACTTTCAAACAGATTTGGCCCTGGTCTGTCGGTTAAGGCGTCTGACTAGAAATCAGATTCTCTATGGCAGCGTAGTTTCGAAACCTACCTGCTGCAAACGACCATTGTTTTGCTTGAAATATAATTTTCGTAAATAGCAGTTTATCCCAGAAAATTTTGTCAATTATGGGGATTGAGTTCATAAATTTAAAATAATATAATGCCCTTATATTTCAAATGGCACATCACCAGAAATAGTTCTACTTTCAAACAGATTTAGCCCTGGTCTGTCGGTTAAGGCGTCTGACTAGAAATCAGATTCTCTATGGCAGCGCAGGTTCGAAACCTACCTGCTGCAAACGACCATTGTTTTGCTTGAAATATAATTTTTGTAATTAGCAGCTCAGCGAAGAAAATTTTTTCAATTATCGGGATTGAGTGCATAAATTTATTACAATATAATGCCCTTATATGGCACATCACCAGAAATAGTTCTACTTTCAAACAGATTAAGGCGTCTGACTAGAAATCAGATTCTCTATGGCAGCGTAGGTTCGAAACCTACCTGCTGCAAACGACCATTGTTTTTCTTGAAATATAATTTTCGTAAATAACAGCTTATAACAGAAAATTTTGACAATTATGGGGATTGAGTTCATAAAGTTAAAATAATATAATTCCCTTATATTTCAAATGGCACATCACCAGAAATAGTTCGACTTTCAAACAGATTTAGCTTTGGTCTGTCGGTTAAGGCGTCTGACTAGAAATCAGATTTTCCATGGCAGCGTAGGTTCGAAACCTACCTGCTGCAAACGACCATTGTTTTGCTTGAAATATAATTTTTGTAATTAGCAGGTCAGCCAAGAAAATTTTGTCAATTATGGGGATTGAGTGCATAAATTTATAACAATATAATGCCCTTATATTTCAAATGGCACATCACCAGAAATAATTCTACTTTCAAACAGATTTGGCCCTGGTCTGTCGGTTAAGGCGTATGACTAGAAATCAGATTCTCTATGGCAGCGTAGGTTTGAAACCTACCTACTGCAAACGGCCATTGTTTTGCTTGAAATATATATTTTTTAATTAACAGCTCAGCCCATAAATTTTTGTCAAATATGGGGATTGAGTACATAAATCTATAAAAATATAATGGACTTATATTTCAACGCATGACACATCACCAGAAATAGTTCGACTTTCAAACAGATTTAGCCCTGGTCTGTCGGTTAAGGCGTCTGACTAGAAATCAAATTCTCTATGGCAGTGTAGGTTCGAAACCTACCTACTGCAAACAAAAATTTGTTTTGCTTGAAATATAATTTTCGTAAATAGCAGCTTATCCCAGAAAATTTTGTCAATTATGGGGATTGAGTTCATATATTTAAAATAATATAATGCCCTTATATTTCAAATGGCACATCACCAGAAATAGTTCTACTTTCAAACAGATTTAGCCCTGGTCTGTCGGTTAAGGCGTCTGACTAGAAATCAGATTCTCTATGGCAGCGTAGGTTCGAAACCTACCTGCTGCAAACGACCATTGTTTTGCTTGAAATATAATTTTTGTTATTAGCAGCTCAGCGAAGAAAATTTTTTCAATTATGGGGATTGAGTGCATAAATTTATTACAATATAATGCCCTTATATTTCAAACGGCACATCACCAGAAATAGTTCGACTTTCAAACAGATTTAGCCTTGGTCTGTCGGTTAAGGCGTCTGTCTAGAAATCAGATTCTCAATGGCAGCATGGGTTCGAAACCTACCTACTGCAAACGGCCATTGTTTTGCTTGAAATATATAATTTTTAATTAACAACTCAGCCCAGAAATTTTTCTCAAATATGGGGATTGACTACATAAATTTAAAAAAATATAATGCCCTTATGTTTCAAATGGCACATCACCAGAAATAGTTCTACTTTCAAACAGATTTAGCCCTGGTCTGTCGGTTAAGGCGTCTGACTAGAAATCAGATTCTCTATGGCAGCGTAGGTTCGAAACCTACCTACTGCAAACGGCCATTGTTTTGCTTGAAATATATATTTTTTAATTAACAACTCAGCCCAGAAATTTTTCTCAAATATGGGGATTGACTACATAAATTTAAAAAAATATAATGCCCTTATATTTCAAACGGCACATCACCAGAAATAGTTCGACTTTCAAACAGATTTAGCCTTGGTCTGTCGGTTAAGGCGTCTGTCTAGAAATCAGATTCTCAATGGCAGCATGGGTTCGAAACCTACCTACTGCAAACGGCCATTGTTTTGCTTGAAATATATAATTTTTAATTAACAACTCAGCCCAGAAATTTTTCTCAAATATGGGGATTGACTACATAAATTTAAAAAAATATAATGCCCTTATGTTTCAAATGGCACATCACCAGAAATAGTTCTACTTTCAAACAGATTTAGCCCTGGTCTGTCGGTTAAGGCGTCTGTCTAGAAATCAGATTCTCAATGGCAGCATGGGTTCGAAACCTACCTACTGCAAACGGCCATTGTTTTGCTTGAAATATATAATTTTTAATTAACAACTCAGCCCAGAAATTTTTCTCAAATATGGGGATTGACTACATAAATTTAAAAAAATATAATGCCCTTATGTTTCAAATGGCACATCACCAGAAATAGTTCTACTTTCAAACAGATTTAGCCCTGGTCTGTCGGTTAAGGCGTCTGACTAGAAATCAGATTCTCTATGGCAGTGTAGGTTCGAAACCTACCTACTGCAAACAAAAATTTTTTTGCTTGAAATATAATTTTTGTAATTAGCAGCTAAGCCAAGAAAATTTTGTCAATTATGGGGATTGAGTGCATAAATTTAAAACAATATAATGCCCTTATATTTCAAATGGCACATCACCAGAAATAGTTCTACTTTCAAACAGATTTGGCCCTGGTCTGTCGGTTAAGGCGTCTGACTAGAAATCAGATTCTCTATGGCAGCGTAGTTTCGAAACCTACCTGCTGCAAACGACCATTGTTTTGCTTGAAATATAATTTTCGTAAATAGCAGTTTATCCCAGAAAATTTTGTCAATTATGGGGATTGAGTTCATAAATTTAAAATAATATAATGCCCTTATATTTCAAATGGCACATCACCAGAAATAGTTCTACTTTCAAACAGATTTAGCCCTGGTCTGTCGGTTAAGGCGTCTGACTAGAAATCAGATTCTCTATGGCAGCGCAGGTTCGAAACCTACCTGCTGCAAACGACCATTGTTTTGCTTGAAATATAATTTTTGTAATTAGCAGCTCAGCGAAGAAAATTTTTTCAATTATCGGGATTGAGTGCATAAATTTATTACAATATAATGCCCTTATATGGCACATCACCAGAAATAGTTCTACTTTCAAACAGATTAAGGCGTCTGACTAGAAATCAGATTCTCTATGGCAGCGTAGGTTCGAAACCTACCTGCTGCAAACGACCATTGTTTTTCTTGAAATATAATTTTCGTAAATAACAGCTTATAACAGAAAATTTTGACAATTATGGGGATTGAGTTCATAAAGTTAAAATAATATAATTCCCTTATATTTCAAATGGCACATCACCAGAAATAGTTCGACTTTCAAACAGATTTAGCTTTGGTCTGTCGGTTAAGGCGTCTGACTAGAAATCAGATTTTCCATGGCAGCGTAGGTTCGAAACCTCCCTGCTGCAAACGACCATTGTTTTGCTTGAAATATAATTTTTGTAATTAGCAGGTCAGCCAAGAAAATTTTGTCAATTATGGGGATTGAGTGCATAAATTTATAACAATATAATGCCCTTATATTTCAAATGGCACATCACCAGAAATAATTCTACTTTCAAACAGATTTGGCCCTGGTCTGTCGGTTAAGGCGTATGACTAGAAATCAGATTCTCTATGGCAGCGTAGGTTTGAAACCTACCTACTGCAAACGGCCATTGTTTTGCTTGAAATATATATTTTTTAATTAACAGCTCAGCCCATAAATTTTTGTCAAATATGGGGATTGAGTACATAAATCTATAAAAATATAATGGACTTATATTTCAACGCATGACACATCACCAGAAATAGTTCGACTTTCAAACAGATTTAGCCCTGGTCTGTCGGTTAAGGCGTCTGACTAGAAATCAAATTCTCTATGGCAGTGTAGGTTCGAAACCTACCTACTGCAAACAAAAATTTGTTTTGCTTGAAATATAATTTTCGTAAATAGCAGCTTATCCCAGAAAATTTTGTCAATTATGGGGATTGAGTTCATATATTTAAAATAATATAATGCCCTTATATTTCAAATGGCACATCACCAGAAATAGTTCTACTTTCAAACAGATTTAGCCCTGGTCTGTCGGTTAAGGCGTCTGACTAGAAATCAGATTCTCTATGGCAGCGTAGGTTCGAAACCTACCTGCTGCAAACGACCATTGTTTTGCTTGAAATATAATTTTTGTTATTAGCAGCTCAGCGAAGAAAATTTTTTCAATTATGGGGATTGAGTGCATAAATTTATTACAATATAATGCCCTTATATTTCAAACGGCACATCACCAGAAATAGTTCGACTTTCAAACAGATTTAGCCTTGGTCTGTCGGTTAAGGCGTCTGTCTAGAAATCAGATTCTCAATGGCAGCATGGGTTCGAAACCTACCTACTGCAAACGGCCATTGTTTTGCTTGAAATATATAATTTTTAATTAACAACTCAGCCCAGAAATTTTTCTCAAATATGGGGATTGACTACATAAATTTAAAAAAATATAATGCCCTTATGTTTCAAATGGCACATCACCAGAAATAGTTCTACTTTCAAACAGATTTAGCCCTGGTCTGTCGGTTAAGGCGTCTGACTAGAAATCAGATTCTCTATGGCAGCGTAGGTTCGAAACCTACCTACTGCAAACGGCCATTGTTTTGCTTGAAATATATATTTTTTAATTAACAGCTCAGCCCAGAAATTTTTCTCAAATATGGGGATTGACTACATAAATTTAAAAAAATATAATGGCCTTATATCTCAAAGCATGGCACATCACCAGAAATAGTTCTACTTTCAAACAGATTTAGCCCTGGTCTGTCGGTTAAGGCATCTGACTAGAAATCAGATTCTCTATGGCAGCGTAGGTTCGAAACCTACCTGCAGCAAACGACCATTGTTTTGCTTGAAATATAATTTTCGTAAATAACAGCTTATCCCAGAAAATTTTGTCAATTATGGGGACTGAGTTCATAAAGTTAAAATAATATAATGCCCTTATATTTCAAATGGCACATCACCAGAAATAGTTCGACTTTCAAACAGATTTAGCTTTGGTCTGTCGGTTAAGGCGTCTGACTAGAAATCAGATTCTCTATCAGCATAGGTTCGAAACCTACCTACTGCAAACGACCATTGTTTTGCTTGAAATATAATTTTCGTAAATAGCAGCTTATCCCAGAAAATTTTGTCAATTATGGGGATTGAGTGCATAAATTTAAAACAATATAATGCCCTTATATTTCAAATGGCACATCACCAGAAATAGTTCTACTTTCAAACAGATTTGGCCCTGGTGTGTCGGTTAAGGCGTCTGACTAGAAATCAGATTCTCTATGGCAGTGTATGTTCGAAACCTACCTACTGCAAACGGCCATTGTTTTGCTTGAAATATATATTTTTTAATTAACAGCTCAGCCCAGAAATTTTTCTCAAATATGGGGATTGAGTACATGAATTTATAAAAATATAATGGACTTATATTTCAACGCATGGCACATCACCAGCAATAGTTCGACTGTCAAACAGATTTAGCCTTGGTCTGTCGGTTCAGGCGTCTGACTAGAAATCAGATTCTCTATGGCAGCGTAGGTTCGAAACCTACCTACTGCAAACGGCCATTGTTTTGCTTGAAATATAATTTTCGCAAATAACAGCTTATCCCAGAAAATTTTGTCAATTATGGGGATTGAGTTCATAAAGTTAAAATAATATAATTCCCTTATATTTCAAATGGCGCATCACCAGAAATAGTTCGACTTTCAAACAGATTTAGCTTTGGTCTGTTGGTTAAGGCGTCTGACTAGAAATCAGATTTTCCATGGCAGCGTAGGTTCGAAACCTACCTGCTGCAAACGACCATTGTTTTGCTTGAAATATAATTTTTGTAATTAGCAGGTCAGCCAAGAAAATTTTGTCAATTATGGGGATTGAGTGCATAAATTTATAACAATATAATGCCCTTATATTTCAAATGGCACATCACCAGAAATAATTCTACTTTCAAACAGATTTGGCCCTGGCCTGTCGGTTAAGGCGTCTGACTAGAAATCAGATTCTCTATGGCAGCGTAGGTTCGAAACCTACCTACTGCAAACGGCCATTGTTTTGCTTGAAATATATATTTTTTAATTAACAGCTCAGCCCATAAATTTTTGTCAAATATGGGGATTGAGTACATAAATCTATAAAAATATAATGGACTTATATTTCAACGCATGACACATCACCAGAAATAGTTCGACTTTCAAACAGATTAAGCCTTGGTCTGTCGGTTAAGGCGTCTGACTAGAAATCAGATTCTCTATGGCAGCGTAGGGTCAAAACCTACCTACTGCAAACAAAAATTTGTTTTGCTTGAAATATAATTTTTGTAATTAGCAGCTCAGCCAAGAAAATTTTGTCAATTATGGGGATTGAGTGCATAAATTTAAAACAATATAATGCCCTTATATTTCAAATGGCACATTACCAGAAATAGTTCTACTTTCAAACAGATTTGGCCCTCGTCTGTCGGTTAAGGCGTCTGACTAGAAATCAGATTCTCTATGGCAGCGTATGTTCGAAACCTACCTGCAGCAAACGACCATTGTTTTGCTTGAAATATATAGTTTTCGTAAATAACAGCTAATCCCAGAAAATTTTGTCAATTATCGGGACTGAGTTCATAAAGTTAAAATAATATAATGCCCTTATATTTCAAATGGCACATCACCAGAAATAGTTCGACTTTCAAACAGATTTAGCTTTGGTCTGTCGGTTAAGGCGTCTGACTAGAAATCAGATTCTCTATCAGCATAGTTTCGAAACCTACCTACTGCAAACGACCATTTTTTTTGCTTGAAATATAATTTTCGTAAATAGCAGCTCATCCCAGAAAATTTTGTCAATTATGGGGATTGTGTTCATAAATTTAAAATACTATAATGCCCTTATATTTCAAATGGCACATCACCAGAAATAGTTCTACTTTCAAACAGATTTAGCCCTGGTCTGTCGGTTAAGGCGTCTGACTAGAAATCAGATTCTCTATGGCAGCGTAGTTTCGAAACCTACCTGCTGCAAACGACCATTGTTTTGCTTGAAATTTAATTTTCGTAAATAGCAGCTTATCCCAGAAAATTTTGTCAATTATGGGGATTGAGTTCATAAATTTAAAATAATATGATGCCCTTATATTTCAAATGGCACATCACCAGAAATAGTTCTACTTTCAAACAGATTTAGCCCTGGTCTGTCTAATAAGGTGTCTGACTAGAAATCAGATTCTACATGGCAGCGTAGGTTCGAAACCTACCTGCTGCAAACGACCATTGTTTTGCTTGAAATATAATTTTTGTAATTAGCAGCTCAGCCAAGAAAATTTTCTCAATTATGGGGATTGAGTGCATAAATTTATAACAATGTAATGCCCTTATATTTCAAATGACACATCACCAGAAATAGTTCTACTTTCAAACAGATTTAGCCCTGTTCTGTCGGTTAAGGCGTCTGACTAGAAATCAGAATCTCTATAGCAGCGTAAGTTCGAAACCTACCTACTGCAAACGGCCATTGTTTTGCCTGAAATATATATTTTTTAATTAACAGCTCAGCCCAGAAATTTTTCTCAAATATGGGGATTGACTACATAAATTTAAAAAAATATAATGTCCTTATATTTCAACGCTTGGCACATCACCAGAAATAGTTCTACTTTCAAACAGATTTAGCCCTGGTCTGTCGGTTAAGGCGTCTGACTAGAAATCAGATTCTCTATTTCAGCGTAGTTTCGAAACCTACCTGCTGCAAACGACCATTGTTTTGCTTGAAATTTAATTTTCGTAAATAGCAGCTTATCCCAGAAAATTTTGTCAATTATGGGGATTGAGTTCATAAATTTAAAATAATATGATGCCCTTATATTTCAAATGGCACATCACCAGAAATAGTTCTACTTTCAAACAGATTTAGCCCTGGTCTGTCGGTTAAGGTGTCTGACTAGAAATCAGATTCTCCATGGCAGCGTAGGTTCGAAACCTACCTGCTGCAAACGACCATTGTTTTGCTTGAAATATAATTTTTGTAATTAGCAGCTCAGCCAAGAAAATTTTCTCAATTATGGGGATTGAGTGCATAAATTTATAACAATGTAATGCCCTTATATTTCAAATGACACATCACCAGAAATAGTTCTACTTTCAAACAGATTTAGCCCTGTTCTGTCGGTTAAGGCGTCTGACTAGAAATCAGATTCTCTATAGCAGCGTAAGTTCGAAACCTACCTACTGCAAACGGCCATTGTTTTGCCTGAAATATATATTTTTTAATTAACAGCTCAGCCCAGAAATTTTTCTCAAATATGGGGATTGACTACATAAATTTAAAAAAATATAATGTCCTTATATTTCAACGCTTGGCACATCACCAGAAATATTTCTACTTTCAAACAGATTTAGCCCTGGTCTGTCGGTTAAGGCGTCTGACTAGAAATCAGATTCTCTATGGCAGCGTAGGTTGGAAACCTACCTGCTGCAAACGACCATTGTTTTGCTTGAAATATAATTTTCGTAAATAACAGCTTATCCCAGAAAATTTTGTCAATTATGGGGATTGAGTTCATAAAGTTAAAATAATATAATGCCCTTATATTTCATATGGCACATCACCAGAAATAGTTCGACTTTCAAACAGATTTAGCTTTAGTCTGTCGGTTAAGGCGTCTGACTAGAAATCAGATTCTCTATCGGCATAGGTTCGAAACCAACCTACTGCAAACGACCATTGTTTTGCTTGAAATATAATTTTCGTAAATAGCAGCTTATCCCAGAAAATTTTGTCAATTATGGGGATTGAGTTCATAAATTTAAAATAATATAATGCCCTTATATTTCAAATGGCACATCACCAGAAATAGTTCTACTTTCAAACAGATTTAGCCCTGGTCTGTCGGTTAAGGCGACTGACTGGAAATCAGATTCTCTATGGCAGCGTAGTTTCGAAACCTACCTGCAGCAAACGACCATGGTTTTGCTTGAAATTTAATTTTCGTAAATAGCAGCTTATCCCAGAAAATTTTGTCAATTATGGGGATTGAGTTCATAAATTTAAAATACTATAATGCCCTTATATTTCAAATGGCACATCACCAGAAATAGTTCTACTTTCAAGCAGATTTAGCCCTGGTCTGTCGGTTAAGGCGTCTGACTAAAAATCAGATTCTCTATGGCAGCGTAGTTTCGAAACCTACCTGCAGCAAACGACCATGGTTTTGCTTGAAATTTAATTTTCGTAAATAGCAGCTTATCCCAGAAAATTTTGTCAATTATGGGGATTGAGTTCATAAATTTAAAATAATATGATGCCCTTATATTTCAAATGGCACATCACCAGAAATAGTTCTACTTTCAAAAAGATTTAGCCCTGGTCTGTCCGTTAAGGTGTCTGACTAGAAATCAGATTCTCCATGGCAGCGTAGGTTCGAAACCTACCTGCTGCAAACGACCATTGTTTTGCTTGAAATATATAATTTTTAATTAACAACTCAGCCCAGAAATTTTTCTCAAATATGGGGATTGACTACATAAATTTAAAAAAATATAATGGTCTTATATTTCAACGCATGGCACATCACCAGAAATAGTTAGACTTTCAAACAGATTTAGCCTTGGTCTGTCGGTTAAGGCGTCTGTCTAAATCAGATTCTCAATGGCAGCATGGGTTCGAAACCTACCTACTGCAAACGGCAATTGTTTTGCTTGAAATATAATTTTTGTAATTAGCAGCTCAGCCTAGAAAATTTTGTCAATTATGGGGATTGAGTGCATAAATTTAAAACAATATAATGCCCTTATATTTCAAATGACACATCACCAGAAATAGTTCTACTTTCAAACAGATTTGGCCCTGGTCTGTCGGTTAAGGCGTCTGACTAGAAATCAGATTCTCTATGGCAGCGTAGGTTCGAAACCTACCTGCTGCAAACGACCATTGTTTTGCTTGAAATATAATTTTTGTAATTAGCAGCTCAGCGAAGAAAATTTTTTCAATTATGGGGATTGAGTGCATAAATTTTTTACAATATAATGCCCTTATATTTCAAATGGCACATCACCAGAAATAGTTCGACTTTCAAACAGATTTAGAGTTGGTCTGTCGGTTAAGGCGTCTGTCTAAATCAGATTCTCAATGGCAGCATGGGTTCGAAACCTACCTACTGCAAACGGCCATTGTTTTGCTTGAAATATATAATTTTTAATTAACAACTCGGCCCAGAAATTTTTCTCAAATATGGGGATTGACTAAATAAATTTAAAAAAATATAATGGTCTTATATTTCAACGCATGGCACATCACCAGAAATAGTTAGACTTTCAAACAGATTTAGCCTTGGTCTGTCGGTTAAGGCGTCTGACTAGAAATCAGATTCTCTATGGCAGCGTAGGTTCGAAACCTACCTACTGCAAACAAAAATTTGTTTTGCTTGAAATATAATTTTTGTAATTAGCAGCTCAGCCTAGAAAATTTTGTCAATTATGGGGATTGAGTTCATAAAGTTAAAATAATATAATGCCCTTATATTTCATATGGCACATCACCAGAAATAGTTCGACTTTCAAACAGATTTAGCTTTAGTCTGTCGGTTAAGGCGTCTGACTAGAAATCAGATTCTCTATCGGCATAGGTTCGAAACCAACCTACTGCAAACGACCATTGTTATGCTTGAAATATAATTTTCGTAAATAGCAGCTTATCCCAGAAAATTTTGTCAATTATGGGAATTGAGTTCATAAATTTAAAATAATATAATGCCCTTATATTTCAAATGGCACATCACCAGAAATTGTTCTACTTTCAAACAGATTTAGCCCTGGTCTGTCGGTTAAGGCGACTGACTAGAAATCAGATTCTCTATGGCAGCGTAGGTTCGAAACCTACCTGCTGCAAACGACCATTGTTTTGCTTGAAATATGTTTTTTGTAATTAGCAGCTCAGCCAAGAAAATTTTGTCAATTATGGGAATTGAGTGCATAAATTTATAACAATGTAATGCCCTTATATTTCAAATGGCACATCACCAGAAATAATTCTACTTTCAAACAGATTTGGCCCTGGTCTGTCGGTTAAGGCGTCTGACTAGAAATCAGATTCTCTATGGCAGCGTAGGTTCGAAACCTACCTACTGCAAACGGCCATTGTTTTGCTTGAAATACATATTTTTTAATTAACAGCTCAGCCCATAAATTTTTGTCAAATATGGGGATTGAGTCCATAAATCTATAAAAATATAATGGACTTATATTTGAACGCATGACACATCACCAGAATTAGTTCGACTTTCAAACAGATTAAGCCTTGGTCTGTCGGTTAAGGCGTCTGACTAGAAATCAGATTCTCTATGGCAGCGTAGGGTCGAAACCTACCTACTGCAAACAAAAATTTGTTTTGCTTGAAATATAATTTTTGTAATTAGCAGCTCAGCCAAGAAAATTTTGTCAATTATGGGGATTGAGTGCATAAATTTAAAACAATATAATGCCCTGATATTTCAAATGGCACATTACCAGAAATAGTTCTACTTTCAAACAGATTTGGCCCTCGTCTGTCGGTTAAGGCGTCTGACTAGAAATCAGATTCTCTATGGCAGCGTATGTTCGAAACCTACCTGCTGCAAACGACCATTGTTTTGCTTGAAATATATATTTTTTTATTAACAGCTCAGCCCAGAAATTTTTCTCAAATATGGGGATTGACTACATAAATTTAAAAAAATATAATGGCCTTATATCTCAAAGCATGGCACATCACCAGAAATAGTTCTACTTTCAAACAGATTTAGCCCTGGTCTGTCGGTTAAGGCATCTGACTAGAAATCAGATTCTCTATGGCAGCGTAGGTTCGAAACCTACCTGCAGCAAACGACCATTGTTTTGCTTGAAATATAATTTTCGTAAATAACAGCTTATCCCAGAAAATTTTGTCAATTATGGGGACTGAGTTCATAAAGTTAAAATACTATAATGCCCTTATATTTCAAATGGCACATCACCAGAAATAGTTCTACTTTCAAACAGATTTAGCCCTGGTCTGTCGGTTAAGGCGTCTGACTAAAAATCAGATTCTCTATGGCAGCGTAGTTTCGAAACCTACCTGCAGCAAACGACCATTGTTTTGCTTGAAATTTAATTTTCGTAAATAGCAGCTTATCCCAGAAAATTTTGTCAATTATGGGGATTGAGTTCATAAATTTAAAATAATATGATGCCCTTATATTTCAAATGGCACATCACCAGAAATAGTTCTACTTTCAAACAGATTTAGCCCTGGTCTGTCCGTTAAGGTGTCTGACTAGAAATCAGATTCTCCATGGCAGCGTAGGTTCGAAACCTACCTGCTGCAAACGACCATTGTTTTGCTTGAAATATGTAATTTTTAATTAACAACTCAGCCCAGAAATTTTTCTCAAATATGGGGATTGACTACATAAATTTAAAAAAATATAATGGTCTTATATTTCAACGCATGTCACATCACCAGAAATAGTTAGACTTTCAAACAGATTTAGCCTTGGTCTGTCGGTTAAGGCGTCTGTCTAAATCAGATTCTCAATGGCAGCATGGGTTCGAAACCTACCTACTGCAAACGGCCATTGTTTTGCTTGAAATATATAATTTTTAATTAACAACTCAGCCCAGAAATTTTTCTCAAATATGGGGATTGACTACAGATTCTCTATGGCAGCGTAGGTTCGAAACCTACCTACTGAAAACAAAAATTTGTTTTGCTTGAAATATAATTTTTGTAATTAGCAGCTCAGCCTAGAAAATTTTGTCAATTATGGGGATTGAGTGCATAAATTTTTTACAATATAATGCCCTTATATTTCAAATGGCACATCACCAGAAATAGTTCGACTTTCAAACGGATTTAGCCTTGGTCTGTCGGTTAAGGCGTCTGTCTAAATCAGATTCTCAATGGCAGCATGGGTTCGAAACCTACCTACTGCAAACGGCCATTGTTTTGCTTGAAATATATAATTTTTAATTAACAACTCAGCCCAGAAATTTTTCTCAAATATGGGGATTGACTACATAAATTTAAAAAAATATAATGGTCTTATATTTCATCGCATGGCACATCACCAGAAATAGTTAGACTTTCAAACAGATTTAGCCTTGGTCTGTCGGTTAAGGCGTCTGACTAGAAATCAGATTCTCTATGGCAGCGTAGGTTCGAAACCTACCTACTGCAAACAAAAATTTGTTTTGCTTGAAATATAATTTTTGTAATTAGCAGCTCAGCCTAGAAAATTTTGTCAATTATGGGGATTGAGTGCATAAATTTAAAACAATATAATGCCCTTATATTTCAAATGGCACATCACCAGAAATAGTTCTACTTTCAAACAGATTTGGCCCTGGTGTGTCGGTTAAGGCGTCTGACTAGAAATCAGATTCTCTATGGCAGCGTAGGTTCGAAACCTACCTACTGCAAACGGCCATTGTTTTGCTTGAAATATATATTTTTTAATTAACAGCTCAGCCCAGAAATTTTTCTCAAATATGGGGATTGAGTACATAAATTTATAAAAATATAATGGACTTATATTTCAACGCATGGCACATCACCAGCAATAGTTCGACTGTCAAACAGATTTAGCCTTGGTCTGTCGGTTCAGGCGTCTGACTAGAAATCAGATTCTCTATTGCAGCGTAGGTTCGAAACCTACCTACTGCAAACGGCCATTGTTTTGCTTGAAATATAATTTTCGCAAATAACAGCTTATCCCAGAAAATTTTGTCAATTATGGGGATTGAGTTCATAAAGTTAAAATAATATAATTCCCTTATATTTCAAATGGCACATCACCAGAAATAGTTCGACTTTCAAACAGATTTAGCTTTGGTCTGTCGGTTAAGGCGTCTGACTAGAAATCAGATTTTCCATGGCAGCGTAGGTTCGAAACCTACCTGCTGCAAACGACCATTGTTTTGCTTGAAATATAATTTTTGTAATTAGCAGCTCAGCCAAGAAAATTTTGTCAATTATGGGGATTGAGTGCATAAATTTATAACAATATAATGCCCTTATATTTCAAATGGCACATCACCAGAAATAATTCTACTTTCAAACAGATTTGGCCCTGGTCTGTCGGTTAAGGCGTCTGACTAGAAATCAGATTCTCTATGGCAGCGTAGGTTCGAAACCTACCTACTGCAAACGGCCATTGTTTTGCTTGAAATATATATTTTTTAATTAACAGCTCAGCCCATAAATTTTTGTCAAATATGGGGATTGAGTACATAAATCTGTAAAAATATAATGGACTTATATTTCAACGCATGACACATCACCAGAAATAGTTCGACTTTCAAACAGATTAAGCCTTGGTCTGTCGGTTAAAGCGTCTGACTAGAAATCAGATTCTCTATGGCAGCGTATGTTCGAAACCTACCTGCTGCAAACGACCATTGTTTTGCTTGAAATATATATTTATTTATTAACAGCTCAGCCCAGAAATTTTTCTCAAATATGGGGATTGACTACATAAATTTAAAAAAAAATAATGGCCTTATATTTCAAAGCATGGCACATCACCAGAAATAGTTCTACTTTCAAACAGATTTAGCCCTGGTCTGTCGGTTAAGGCGTCTGACTAGAAATGAGATTCTCTATTGCAGCGTAGGTTCGAAACCTACCTGCACCAAACGACCATTGTTTTGCTTGAAATATAATTTTCGT
The DNA here is from genome assembly GCF_029955315.1 of Cylas formicarius. Taxonomy (NCBI): domain Eukaryota; kingdom Metazoa; phylum Arthropoda; class Insecta; order Coleoptera; family Brentidae; genus Cylas; species Cylas formicarius. The sequence continues at coordinate 35,650,583 of NW_026844334.1, read as the reverse complement.
AAATAACAGCTTATCCCAGAAAATTTTGTCAATTATGGGGACTGAGTTCATAAAGTTAAAATAATATAATGCCCTTATATTTCAAATGGCACATCACCAGAAATAGTTCGACTTTCAAACAGATTTAGCTTTGGTCTGTCGGTTAAGGCGTCTGACTAGAAATCAGATTCTCTATCAGCATAGGTTCGAAACCTACCTACTGCAAACGACCATTGTTTTGCTTGAAATATAATTTTCGTAAATAGCAGCTTATCCCAGAAAATTTTGTCAATTATGGGGATTGAGTTCATAAATTTAAAATAGTATAATGCCCTTATATTTCAAATGGCACATCACCAGAAATAGTTCTACTTTCAAACAGATTTAGCCCTGGTCTGTCGCTTAAGGCGTCTGACTAGAAATCAGATTCTCTATGGCAGCGTAGGTTCGAAACCTACCTGCTGCAAACGACCATTGTTTTGCTTGAAATATAATTTTTGTAATTAGCAGCTCAGCGAAGAAAATTTTTTCAATTATGGGGATTGAGTGCATAAATTTATTACAATATAATGCCCTTATATTTCAAACGGCACATCACCAGAAATAGTTCGACTTTCAAACAGATTTAGCCTTGGTCTGTCGGTTAAGGCGTCTGTCTAGAAATCAGATTCTCAATGGCAGCATGGGTTCGAAACCTACCTACTGCAAACGGCCATTGTTTTGCTTGAAATATATAATTTTTAATTAACAACTCAGCCCAGAAATTTTTCTCAAATATGGGGATTGACTACATAAATTTAAAAAAATATAATGCCCTTATGTTTCAAATGGCACATCACCAGAAATAGTTCTACTTTCAAACAGATTTAGCCCTGGTCTGTCGGTTAAGGCGTCTGACTAGAAATCAGATTCTCTATGGCAGCGTAGGTTCGAAACCTACCTACTGCAAACGGCCATTGTTTTGCTTGAAATATATATTTTTTAATTAACAGCTCAGCCCAGAAATTTTTCTCAAATATGGGGATTGATTACATAAATTTAAAACAATATAATGCCCTTATATTTCAAATGGCACATCACCAGAAATAGTTCTTCATTCAACTAGATTTGGCCCTGGTCTGTCGGTTAAGGCGTCTGACTAGAAATCAGATTCTCTATGGCAGTGTAGGTTCGAAACCTACCTACTGCAAACGGCCATTGTTTTGCTTGAAATATATATTTTTTAATTAACAGCTAAGCCCAGAAATTTTTCTCAAATATGGGGATTGAGTACATAAATTTATAAAAATAAAATGGACTTATATTTCAACGCATGGCACATCACCAGCAATAGTTCGACTTTCAAACAGATTTAGCTTTGGTCTGTCGGTTAAGGCGTCTGACTAGAAATCAGATTCTCTATCAGCATAGTTTCGAAACCTACCTACTGCAAACGACCATTTTTTTTGCTTGAAATATAATTTTCGTAAATAGCAGCTCATCCCAGAAAATTTTGTCAATTATGGGGATTGGGTTCATAAATTTAAAATACTATAATGCCCTTATATTTCAAATGGCACATCACCAGAAATAGTTCTACTTTCAAACAGATTTAGCCCTGGTCTGTCGGTTAAGGCGTTTGACTAGAAATCAGATTCTCTATGGCAGCGTAGTTTCGAAACCTACCTGCTGCAAACGACCATTGTTTTGCTTGAAATTTAATTTTCGTAAATAGCAGCTTATCCCAGAAAATTTTGTCAATTATGGGGATTGAGTTCATAAAGTTAAAATAATATAATGCCCTTATATTTCATATGGCACATCACCAGAAATAGTTCGAATTTCAAACAGATTTAGCTTTAGTCTGTCGGTTAAGGCGTCTGACTAGAAATCAGATTCTCTATCGGCATAGGTTCGAAACCAACCTACTGCAAACGACCATTGTTTTGCTTGAAATATAATTTTCGTAAATAGCAGCTTATCCCAGAAAATTTTGTCAATTATGGGGATTGAGTTCATAAATTTAAAATAATATAATGCCGTTATATTTCAAATGGCACATCACCAGAAATAGTTCTACTTTCAATCAGATTTAGCCCTGGTCTGTCGGTTAAGGCGACTGACTAGAAATCAGATTCTCTATGGCAGCGTAGGTTCGAAACCTACCTGCTGCAAACGACCATTGTTTTGCTTGAAATATGTTTTTTGTAATTAGCAGCTCAGCCAAGAAAATTTTGTCAATTATGGGAATTGAGTGCATAAATTTATAACAATGTAATGCCCTTATATTTCAAATGACACATCACCAGAAATAGTTCTACTTTCAAACAGATTTAGCCCTGGTCTGTCGGTTAAGGCGTCTGACTAGAAATCAGATTCTATATGGCAGCGTAGGTTCGAAACCTACCTACTGCAAACGGCCATTGTTTTGCTTGAAATATATATTTTTTAATTAACAGCTCAGTCCAGAAATTTTTCTCAAATATGGGGATTGACTACATAAATTTAAAACAATATAATGCCCTTATATTTCAAATGGCACATCACCAGAAATAGTTCTTCATTCAAACAGATTTGGCCCTGGTCTGTCGGTTAAGGCGTTTGACTAGAAATCAGATTCTCTATGGCAGTGTAGGTTCGAAACCTACCTACTGCAAACGGCCATTGTTTTGCTTGAAATATATATTTTTTAATTAACAGCTAAGCCCAGAAATTTTTCTCAAATATGGGGATTGAGTACATAAATTTATAAAAATAAAATGGACTTATATTTCAACGCATGGCACAGCACCAGCAATAGTTCGACTTTCAAACAGATTTAGCTTTGGTCTGTCGGTTAAGGCGTCTGACCTGAAATCAGATCCTCTATCAGCATAGTTTCGAAACCTACCTACTGCAAACGACCATTTTTTTTGCTTGAAATATAATTTTCGTAAATAGCAGCTCATCCCAGAAAATTTTGTCAATTATGGGGATTGGGTTCATAAATTTAAAATACTATAATGCCCTTATATTTCAAATGGCACATCACCAGAAATAGTTCTACTTTCAAACAGATTTAGCCCTGGTCTGTCGGTTAAGGCGTCTGACTAAAAATCAGATTCTCTATGGCAGCGTAGTTTCGAAACCTACCTGCAGCAAACGACCATTGTTTTGCTTGAAATTTAATTTTCGTAAATAGCAGTTTATCCCAGAAAATTTTGTCAATTATGGGGATTGAGTTCATAAATTTAAAATAATATGATGCCCTTATATTTCAAATGGCACATCACCAGAAATAGTTCTACTTTCAAACAGATTTAGCCCTGGTCTGTCCGTTAAGGTGTCTGACTAGAAATCAGATTCTCCATGGCAGCGTAGGTTCGAAACCTACCTACTGCAAACGGCCATTGTTTTGCCTGAAATATATATTTTTTAATTAACAGCTCAGCCCAGAAATTTTTCTCAAATATGGGGATTGATTACATAAATTTAAAAAAATATAATGGCCTTATATTTCAACGCATGGCACATCACCAGAAATAGTTCTACTTTCAAACAGATTTAGCCCTGGTCTGTCGGTTAAGGCGTCTGACTAGAAATCAGATTCTCTATGGCAGCGTAGGTTGGAAACCTACCTGCTGCAAACGACCATTGTTTTGCTTGAAATATAATTTTCGTAAATAACAGCTTATCCCAGAAAATTTTGTCAATTATGGGGATTGAGTTCATAAAGTTAAAATAATATAATGCCCTTATATTTCAAATGGCACATCACCAGAAATAGTTCGACTTTCAAACAGATTTAGCCCTGGTCTGTCCGTTAAGGTGTCTGACTAGAAATCAGATTCTCCATGGCAGCGTAGGTTCGAAACCTACCTGCTGCAAACGAAAATTGTTTTGCTTGAAATATAATTTTTGTAATTAGCAGCTCAGCCAAGAAAATTTTGTCAATTATGGGGATTGAGTGCATAAATTTATAACAATGTAATGCCCTTATATTTCAAATGACACATCACCAGAAATAGTTCTACTTTCAAACAGATTTAGCCCTGTTCTGTCGGTTAAGGCGTCTGACTAGAAATCAGATTCTCTATCGCAGCGTAAGTTCGAAACCTACCTACTGCAAACGGCCATTGTTTTGCCTGAAATATATATTTTTTAATTAACAGCTCAGCCCAGAAATTTTTCTCAAATATGGGGATTGATTACATAAATTTAAAAAAATATAATGGCCTTATATTTCAACGCATGGCACATCACCAGAAATAGTTTTGGTTAGTTTTGGTTAGTTAATTATGGGGATTGAGTTCATAAAGTTAAAATAATATAATGCCCTTATATTTCAAATGGCACATCACCAGAAATAGTTCGACTTTCAAACAGATTTAGCTTTAGTCTGTCGGTTAAGGCGTCTGACTAGAAATCAGATTCTCTATCGGCATAGGTTCGAAACCAACCTACTGCAAACGACCATTGTTTTGCTTGAAATATAATTTTCGTAAATAGCAGCTTATCCCAGAAAATTTTGTCAATTATGGGGATTGAGTTCATAAATTTAAAATAATATAATGCCCTTATATTTCAAATGGCACATCACCAGAAATAGTTCTACTTTCAAACAGATTTAGCCCTGGTCTGTCGGTTAAGGCGACTGACTAGAAATCAGATTCTCTATGGCAGCGTAGGTTCGAAACCTACCTGCTGCAAACGACCATTGTTTTGCTTGAAATATGTTTTTTGTAATTAGCAGCTCAGCCAAGAAAATTTTGTCAATTATGGGAATTGAGTGCATAAATTTATAACAATGTAATGCCCTTATATTTCAAATGACACATCACCAGAAATAGTTCTACTTTCAAACAGATTTAGCCCTGGTCTGTCGGTTAAGGCGTCTGACTAGAAATCAGATTCTCTATGGCAGCGTAAGTTCGAAACCTACCTACTGCAAACGGCCATTGTTTTGCTTAAAATATATATTTTTTAATTAACAGCCCAGCTCAGAAATTTTTCTCAAATATGGGGTTGAGTGCATAAATTTATAAAAATATAATGGTTCTATTTACCAGAAATATTTCGAATTTCGAACAGATTTAGCCTTGGTCTGTCGGTTAAGGCCTCTGACTAGAAATCAGATTCTCCATGGCAGCGTAGGTTCGAAACCTACCTGCTGCAAACGACCATTGTTTTGCTTGAAATATAATTTTTGTAATTAGCAGCTCAGCCAAGAAAATTTTGTCAATTATGGGGATTGAGTTCATAAATTTAAAATAATATAATGCCCTTATATTTCAAATGGCACATCACCAGAAATAGTTCTAATTTCAAACAGATTTAGCCCTGGTCTGTCGGTTAAGGCGTCTGACTAGAAATCAGATTCTCTATGGCAGCGTAGGTTCGAAACCTACCTGCTGCAAACGGCCATTGTCTTGCTTAAAATATATATTTTTTAATTAACAGCCCAGCTCAGAAATTTTTCTCAAATATGGGGTTGAGTGCATAAATTTATAAAAATATAATGGTTTTATATACCAGGAATATTTCGAATTTCGAACAGATTTAGCCTTGGTCTGTCGGTTAAGGCCTCTGACTAGAAATCAGATTAACCATGGCAGCGTAGGTTCGAAACCTACCTGCTGCAAACGACCATTGTTTTGCTTGAAATATAATTTTTGTAATTAGCAGCTCAGCCAAGAAAATTTTGTCAATTATGGGGATTGAGTGCATAAATTTATAACAATATAATGCCCTTATATTTCAAATGGCACATCACCAGAAATAGTTCTACTTTCAAACAGATTTAGCCCTGGTCTGTCGGTTAAGGCGTCTGACTAGAAATCAGATTCTCCATGGCAGCGTAGGTTCGAAACCTACCTGCTGCAAACGACCATTGTTTTGCTTGAAATATAATTTTTGTAATCAGCAGCTCAGCTAAGAAAATTTTGTCAATTATGGGGATTGAGTGCATAAATTTATAACAATATAATGCCCTTATATTTCAAATGACACATCACCAGAAATAGTTCGACTTTCAAACAGATTTAGCCTTGGACTGTCGGTTATGGCGTCTGTCTAGAAATCAGATTCTCTATGGCAGCGTAGGTTCGAAACCTACCTACTGCAAACGGCCATTGTTTTGCTTGAAATATATATTTTTTAATTAACAGCTCAGCCCAGAAATTTTTCTCAAATATGGGGATTGAGTACATAAATTTATAAAAATATAATGGACATATATTTCAACGCATGGCACATCACCCGCAATAGCTCGACTTTCAAACAGATTTAGCCTTGGTCTGTCGGTTAAGGCGTCTGACTAGAAATCAGATTCTCTATGGCAGCGTAGGTTCGAAACCTACCTACTGCAAACGGCCATTGTTTTGCTTGAAATATATATTTTTTAATTAACAGCTCAGCCCAGAAATTTTTCTCAAATATGGGGATTGAGTACATAAATTTATAAAAATATAATGGACATATATTTCAACGCATGGCACATCACCAGAAATAGTTCTACTTTCAAACAGATTTAGCCCTGGTCTGTCGGTTAAGGCGTCTGACTAGAAATCAGGTTCCCTATGGCAGCGTAGGTTCGAAACCGACCTGCTGCAAACGGCCATTGTTTTGCTTGAAATATATATTTTTTAATTAACAGCTCAGCGAAGAAAATTTTGTCAATTATGGGGATTGAGTGCGTAAATTTATAACAATATAATGCCCTTATATTTCAAATGGCACATCACCAGAAACAGTTCTACTTTCAAACAGATTTAGCCCTGGTCTGTCGGTTAAGGCGTCTGACTAGAAATCAGATTCTCTATGGCAGCGTAAGTTCGAAACCTACCTACTGCAAACGGCCATTGTTTTGCTTAAAATATATATTTTTTAATTAACAGCCCAGCTCAGAAATTTTTCTCAAATATGGGGTTGAGTGCATAAATTTATAAAAATATAATGGTTTTATATACCAGAAATATTTCGAATTTCGAACAGATTTAGCCTTGGTCTGTCGGCTAAGACCTCTGACTAGAAATCAGATTCTCCATGGCAGCGTAGGTTCGAAACCTACTTACTGCAAACAGTCATTGTTTTGCTTGAAATATATGTTCTACTTTCAAACAGATTTAGCCCTGGTCTGTCAGTTAAGGCGTCTGACTAGAAATCAGATTCTCTATCAGCATAGGTTCGAAACCTACCTACTGCAAACGACCATTGTTTTGCTTGAAATATAATTTTGGTAAATAGCAGCTTATTCCAGAAAATTTTGTCAATTTTGGGGATTGAGTTCATAAATTTAAAGTAATATAATGCCCTTATATTTCAAATGGCACATCACCAGAAATAGTTCTACTTTCAAACAGATTTAGCCCTGGTCTGTCGGTTAAGGCGTCTGACTAGAAATCAGATTCCCCATGGCATTCTCCAATTATGGGGATTGAGTTCATAAAGTTAAAATAATATAATGCCCTTATATTTCAAATGGCACATCACCAGAAATAGTTCGACTTTCAAACAGATTTAGCTTTGGTCTGTCGCTTAAGGCTTCTGACTAGAAATCAGATTCTCTATCAGCATAGGTTCGAAACCTACCTACTGCAAACGACCATTGTTTTGCTTGAAATATCATTTTCGTAAATAGCAGCTTATCCCAGAAAATTTTTTCAATTATGGGGATTGAGTTCATAAATTTAAAATAATATAATGCCCTTATATTTCAAATGGCACATCACCAGAAATAGTTCGACTTTCAAACAGATTTAGCCTTGGTCTGTCGGTTAAGGCGTCTGTCTAGAAATCAGATTCTCCATGGCAGCGTAGTTTCGAAACCTACTTACTGCAAACAGTCATTGTTTTGCTTGAAATATATATTTTTTAATTAACAGCTCAGCCCAGAAATTTTGCTCAAATATGGGGATTAAGTACATAAATTTATAAAAATATAATGGACATATATTTCAACGCATGGCAGATCACCAGAAATAATTCTACTTTCAAACAGATTTAGCCCTGGTCTCTCGGTTAAGGCGTCTGACTAGAAATCAGATTCTCTATGGCAGCGTAAGTTCGAAACCTACCTTCTGCAAACGACCATTGTTTTGCTTGAAATATAATTTTCGTAAATAACAGCTTATCCCAGAAAATTTTGTCAATTATGGGGATTGAGTTCATAAAGTTAAAATAATATAATGCCCTTATATTTCAAATGGCACATCACCAGAAATAGTTCGACTTTCAGACAGATTTAGCTTTAGTCTCTCGGTTAAGGCGTCTGACTAGAAATCAGATTCTCTATGGCAGCGTAAGTTCGAAACCAACCTACTGCAAGCGACCATTGTTTTGCTTGAAATATAATTTTCGTAAATAGCAGCTTATCCCAGAAAATTTTGTCAATTATGGGGATTGAGTTCGTAAATTTAAAATAATATAATGCCCTTATATTTCAAATGGCACATCACCAGAAATAGTTCTACTTTCAAACAGATTTAGCCCTGGTCTCTCGGTTAAGGCGTCTGACTAGAAATCAGATTCTCTATGGCAGCGTAGTTTCGAAACCTACCTGCTGCAAGCGACCATTGTTTTGCTTGAAATATAATTTTCGTAATTAGCAGCTTATCCCAGAAAATTTGTCAATTATGGGGATTGAGTTCATAAATTTAAAATAATATAATGACCTTATATTTCAAATGGCACATCACCAGAAATAGTTCTACTTTCAAACAGATTTATCCCTGGTCTGTCGGTTAAGGCGTCTGACTAGAAATCAGATTCTCTATGGCAGCGTAGGTTCGAAACCTACCTGCTGCAAACGACCATTGTTTTGCTTGAAATATCTTTTTTGTAATTAGCAGCTCAGCCAAGAAAATTTTGTCAATTATGGGAATTGAGTGCATAAATTTATAACAATGTAATGCCCTTATATTTCAAATGACACATCACCAGAAATAGTTCTACTTTCAAACAGATTTAGCCCTGGTCTGTCGGTTAAGGCGTCTGACTAGAAATCAGATTCTCTATGGCAGCGTAGTTTCGAAACCTACCTGCTGCAAACGACCATTGTTTTGCTTGAAATATAATTTTCGTAAATAGCAGCTTATCCCAGAAAATTTTGTCAATTATGGGGATTGAGTTCATAAATTTAAAATAATATAATGACCTTATATTTCAAATGGCACATCACCAGAAATAGTTCTACTTTCAAACAGATTTAGCCCTGGTCTGTCGGTTAAGGCGTCTGACTAGAAATCAGATTCTCTATGGCAGCGTAAGTTCGAAACCTACCTACTGCAAACGGCCATTGTTTTGCTTAAAATATATATTTTTTAATTAACAGCCCAGCTCAGAAATTTTTCTCAAATATGGGGTTGAGTGCATAAATTTATAAAAATATAATGATTTATATACCAGAAATATTTCGAATTTCGAACAGATTTAGCCTTGGTCTGTCGGTTAAGGCCTCTGACTAGAAGTCAGATTCTCCATGGCAGCGTAGGTTCGAAACCTACCTGCTGCCAACGACCATTGTTCTGCTTGAAATATAATTTTTGTAATTAGCAGCTCAGCCAAGAAAATTTTGTCAATTATGGGGATTGAGTGCATAAATTTATAACAATATAATGCCCTTATATTTCAAATGGCACATCACCAGAAATAGTTCTACTTTCAAACAGATTTAGCTCTGGTCTGTCGGTTAAGGCGTCTGACTGGAAATCAGATTCTCCATGGCAGCGTAGGTTCGAAACCTACTTACTGCAAACAGTCATTGTTTTGCTTGAAATATATATTCCACTTTCAAACAGATTTAGCCCTGGTCTGTCGGTTAATGCGTCTGACTAGAAATCAGATTCTCTATGGCAGCGTAGGTTCGAAACCTACATGCTGCAAACGACCATTGTTTTGCTTGAAATATAATTTTCGTAAATAACAGCTTATCCCAGAAAATTTTGTCAATTATGGGGATTGATTTCATAAAGTTAAAATAATATAATGCCCTTATATTTCAAATGGCACATCAGCAGAAATAGTTCGACTTTCAGACAGATTTAGCTTTAGTCTCTCGGTTAAGGCGTCTGACTAGAAATCAGATTCTCTATCAGCATAGGTTCGAAACCAACCTACTGCAAACGACCATTGTTTTGCTTGAAATATAATTTTCGTAAATAGCAGCTTATCCCAGAAAATTTTGTCAATTATGGGGATTGAGTTCATAAATTTAAAATAATATAATGCCCTTATATTTCAAATGGCACATCACCAGAAATAGTTCTACTTTCACACAGATTTAGCCCTGGTCTGTCGGTTAAGGCGTCTGACTAGAAATCAGATTCTCTATGGCAGCGTAGTTTCGAAACCTACCTGCTGCAAACGACCATTGTTTTGCTTGAAATATAATTTTCGAAAATAGCAGCTTATCCCAGAAAATTTTGTCAATTATGGTGACTGAGTTCATAAATTTAAAATAATATAATGACCTTATATTTCAAATGGCACATCACCAGAAATAGTTCTACTTTCAAACAGATTTAGCCCTGGTCTGTCAGTTAAGGCGTCTGTCTAGAAATCAGATTCTCTATGGCAGCGTAGGTTCGAAACCTACCTGCTGCAAACGACCATTGTTTTGCTTGAAATATCTTTTTTGTAATTAGCAGCTCAGCCAAGAAAATTTTGTCAATTATGGGAATTGAGTGCATAAATTTATAACAATGTAATGCCCTTATATTTCAAATGACACATCACCAGAAATAGTTCTACTTTCAAACAGATTTAGCCCTGGTCTGTCGGTTAAGGCGTCTGACTAGAAATCAGATTCTCTATGGCAGCGTAAGTTCGAAACCTACCTACTGCAAACGGCCATTGTTTTGCTTAAAATATATATTTTTTAATTAACAGCCCAGCTCAGAAATTTTTCCTAAATATGGGGTTGAGTGCATAAATTTATAAAAATTTAATGGTTTTATATACCAGAAATATTTCGAATTTCGAACAGATTTAGCCTTGGTCTGTCGGTTAAGGCCTCTGACTAGAAATCAGATTATCCATGGCAGCGTAGGTTCGAAACCTACCTGCTGCAAACGACCATTGTTTTGCTTGAAATATAATTTTTGTAAATAGCAGCTCAGCCAAGAAAATTTTGTCAATTATGGGGGTTGAGTGCATAAATTTATAAAAATATAATGGTTTTATATACCAGAAATATTTCGAATTTCGAACAGATTTAGCCTTGGTCTGTCGGTTAAGGCCTCTGACTAGAAATCAGATTCTCCATGGCAGCGTAGGTTCGAAACCTACCTACTGCAAACGGCCATTGTTTTGCTTAAAATATATATTTTTTAATTAACAGCCCAGCTCAGAAATTTTTCTCAAATATGGGGTTGAGTGCATAAATTTATAAAAATATAATGGTTTTATATACCAGAAATATTTCGAATTTCGAACAGATTTAGCCTTGGTCTGTCGGTTAAGGCCTCTGACTAGAAATCAGATTCTCCATGGCAGTGTAGGTTCGAAACCTACCTACTGCAAACGGATATTGTTTTGCTTGAAATATATATTTTTTAATTAACAGCTAAGCCCAGAAATTTTTCTCAAATATGGGGATTGAGTTCATAAAGTTAAAATAATATAATGCCCTTATATTTCAAACGGCACATCACCAGCAATAGTTCGACTTTCAAACAGATTTAGCTTTGGTCTGTCGGTTAAGGCGTCTGACTAGAAATCAGATTCTCTATCAGCATAGTTTCGAAACCTACCTACTGCAAACGACCATTTTTTTGCTTGAAATATAATTTTCGTAAATAGCAGCTCATCCCAGAAAATTTTGTCAATTATGGGGATTGGGTTCATAAATTTAAAATACTATAATGCCCTTATATTTCAAATGGCACATCACCAGAAATAGTTCTACTCTCAAACAGATTTAGCCCTGGTCTCTCGGTTAAGGCGTCTGACTAGAAAGCAGATTCTCTATGGCAGCGTAGTTTCGAAACCTACCTGCTGCAAACGACCATTGTTTTGCTTGAAATTTAATTTTCGTAAATAGCAGCTTATCCCAGAAAATTTTGTCAATTATGGGGATTGAGTTCATAAATTTAAAATAATATGATGCCCTTATATTTCAAATGGCACATCACCAGAAATAGTTCTACTTTCAAACAGATTTAGCCCTGATCTGTCGGTTAAGGTGTCTGACTAGAAATCAGATTCTCCATGGCAGCGTAGGTTCGAAACCTACCTGCTGCAAACGACCATTGTTTTGCTTGAAATATAATTTTTGTAATTAGCAGCTCAGCCAAGAAAATTTTGTCAATTATGGGGATTGAGTGCATAAATTTATAACAATGTAATGCCCTTATATTTCAAATGACACATCACCAGAAATAGTTCTACTTTCAAACAGATTTAGCCCTGTTCTGTCGGTTAAGGCGTCTGACTAGAAATCAGATTCTCTATAGCAGCGTAAGTTCGAAACCTACCTACTGCAAACGGCCATTGTTTTGCCTGAAATATATATTTTTTAATTAACAGCTCAGCCCAGAAATTTTTCTCAAATATGGGGATTGACTACATAAATTTAAAAAAATATAATGGCCTTATATTTCAACGCATGGCACATCACCAGAAATAGTTCTACTTTCAAACAGATTTAGCCCTGGTCTGTCGGTTAAGGCGTCTGACTAGAAATCAGATTCTCTAGGGCAGCGTAGGTTGGAAACCTACCTGCTGCAAACGACCATTGTTTTGCTTGAAATATAATTTTCGTAAATAACAGCTTATCCCAGAAAATTTTGTCAATTATGGGGATTGAGTTCATAAAGTTAAAATAATATAATGCCCTTATATTTCAAATGGCACATCACCAGAAATAGTTCGACTTTCAAACAGATTTAGCTTTAGTCTGTCGGTTAAGGCGTCTGACTAGAAATCAGATTCTCTATCGGCATAGGTTCGAAACCAACCTACTGCAAACGACCATTGTTTTGCTTGAAATATAATTTTCGTAAATAGCAGCTTATCCCAGAAAATTTTGTCAATTATGGGGATTGAGTTCATAAATTTAAAATAATATAATGCCCTTATATTTCAAATGGCACATCACCAGAAACAGTTCTACTTTCAAACAGATTTAGCCCTGGTCTGTCGGTTAAGGCGACTGACTAGAAATCAGATTCTCTATGGCAGCGTAGGTTCGAAACCTACCTGCTGCAAGCGACCATTGTTTTGCTTGAAATATGTTTTTTTTAATTAGCAGCTCAGCCAAGAAAATTTTGTCAATTATGGGAATTGAGTGCATAAATTTATAACAATGTAATGCCCTTATATTTCAAATGACACATCACCAGAAATAGTTCTACTTTCAAACAGATTTAGCCCTGGTCTGTCGGTTAAGGCGTCTGACTAGAAATCAGATTCTCTATGGCAGCGTAAGTTCGAAACCTACCTACTGCAAACGGCCATTGTTTTGCTTAAAATATATATTTTTTAATTAACAGCCCAGCTCAGAAATTTTTCTCAAATATGGGGTTGAGTGCATAAATTTATAAAAATATAATGGTTCTATATACCAGAAATATTTCGAATTTCGAACAGATTTAGCCTTGGTCTGTCGGTTAAGGCCTCTGACTAGAAATCAGATTCTCCATGGCAGCGTAGGTTCGAAACCTACCTGCTGCAAACGACCATTGTTTTGCTTGAAATATAATTTTTGTAATTAGCAGCTCAGCCAAGAAAATTTTGTCAATTATGGGGGTTGAGTGCATAAATTTATAAAAATATAATGGTTTTATATACCAGAAATATTTCGAATTTCGAACAGATTTAGCCTTGGTCTGTCGGTTAAGGCCTCTGACTAGAAATCAGATTCTCCATGGCAGCGTAGGTTCGGAACCTACCTACTGCAAACGGCCATTGTTTTGCTTAAAATATATATTTTTTAATTAACAGCCCAGCTCAGAAATTTTTCTCAAATATGGGGTTGAGTGCATAAATTTATAAAAATATAATGGTTTTATATACCAGAAATATTTCGAATTTCGAACAGATTTAGCCTTGGTCTGTCGGTTAAGGCCTCTGACTAGAAATCAGATTCTCCATGGCAGTGTAGGTTCGAAACCTACCTACTGCAAACGGCCATTATTTTGCTTGAAATATATATTTTTTAATTAACAGCTAAGCCCACAAATTTTTCTCAAATATGGGGATTGAGTACATAAATTTATAAAAATAAAATGGACTTATATTTCAACGCATGGCACATCACCAGCAATAGTTCGACTTTCAAACAGATTTAGCTTTGGTCTGTCGGTTAAGGCGTCTGACTAGAAATCAGATTATCTATCAGCATAGTTTCGAAACCTACCTACTGCAAACGACCATTTTTTTGCTTGAAATATAATTTTCGTAAATAGCAGCTCATCCCAGAAAATTTTGTCAATTATGGGGATTGGGTTCATAAATTTAAAATACTATAATGCCCTTATATTTCAAATGGCACATCACCAGAAATAGTTCTACTCTCAAACAGATTTAGCCCTGGTCTCTCGGTTAAGGCGTCTGACTAGAAAGCAGATTCTCTATGGCAGCGTAGTTTCGAAACCTACCTGCTGCAAACGACCATTGTTTTGCTTGAAATTTAATTTTCGTAAATAGCAGCTTATCCCAGAAAATTTTGTCAATTATGGGGATTGAGTTCATAAATTTAAAATAATATGATGCCCTTATATTTCAAATGGCACATCACCAGAAATAGTTCTACTTTCAAACAGATTTAGCCCTGGTCTGTCGGTTAAGGTGTCTGACTAGAAATCAGATTCTCCATGGCAGCGTAGGTTCGAAACCTACCTGCTGCAAACGACCATTGTTTTGCTTGAAATATAATTTTTGTAATTAGCAGCTCAGCCAAGAAAATTTTGTCAATTATGGGGATTGAGTGCATAAATTTATAACAATGTAATGCCCTTATATTTCAAATGACACATCACCAGAAATAGTTCTACTTTCAAACAGATTTAGCCCTGTTCTGTCGGTTAAGGCGTCTGACTAGAAATCAGATTCTCTATAGCAGCGTAAGTTCGAAACCTACCTACTGCAAACGGCCATTGTTTTGCCTGAAATATATATTTTTTAATTAACAGCTCAGCCCAGAAATTTTTCTCAAATATGGGGATTGACTACATAAATTTAAAAAAATATAATGGCCTTATATTTCAACGCATGGCACATCACCAGAAATAGTTCTACTTTCAAACAGATTTAGCCCTGGTCTGTCGGTTAAGGCGTCTGACTAGAAATCAGATTCTCTATGGCAGCGTAGGTTGGAAACCTACCTGCTGCAAACGGCCATTGTTTTGCTTAAAATATATGTTTTTTAATTAACAGAACAGCTCAGAAATTTTTCTCAAATATGGGGTTGAGTGCATAAATTTATAAAAATATAATGGTTCTATATACCAGAAATATTTCGAATTTCGAACAGATTTAGCCCTGGTCTGTCGGTTAAGGCGTCTGACTAGAAATCAGATTCTCCATGGCAGCGTAGGTTCGAAACCTACCTGCTGCAAACGGCCATTGTTTTGCTAAAAATATATATTTTTTAATTAACAGCCCAGCTCAGAAATTTTTCTCAAATATGGGGTTGAGTGCATAAATTTATAAAAATATAATGGTTTTATATACCAGAAATATTTCGAATTTCGAACAGATTTAGCCTTGGTCTGTCGGTTAAGGCCTCTGACTAGAAATCAGATTCTCCATGGCAGCGTAGGTTCGAAACCTACCTGCTGCAAACGACCATTGTTTTGCTTGAAATATAATTTTTGTAATTAGCAGCTCAGCCAAGAAAATTTTGTCAATTATGGGGATTGAGTGCACAAATTTATAACAATATAATGCCCTTATATTTCAAATGGAACATCACCAGAAATAGTACTACTTTCAAACAGATTTAGCCCTGGTCTGTCGGTTAAGGCGTCTGACTAGAAATCAGATTCTCCATGGCAGCGTAGGTTCGAAACCTACCTGCTGCAAACGACCATTGTTTTGCTTGAAATATAATTTTTGTAATCAGCAGCTCAGCCAAGAAAATTTTGTCAATTATGGGGATTGAGTGCATAAATTTATAACAATATAATGCCCTTATATTTCAAATGGCACATCACCAGAAATAGTTCGACTTTCAAACAGATTTAGCCTTGGACTGTCGGTTAAGGCGTCTGTCTAGAAATCAGATTCTCCATGGCAGCGTAGGTTCGAAACCTACCTACTGCAAACGGCCATTGTTTTGCTTGAAATATATATTTTTTAATTAACAGCTCAGCCCAGAAATTTTTCTCAAATATGGGGATTGAGTACATAAATTTATAAAAATATAATGGACATATATTTCAACGCATGGCACATCAACCGCAATAGCTCGACTTTCAAACAGATTTAGCCTTGGTCTGTCGGTTAAGGCGTCTGACTAGAAATCAGATTCTCTATGGCAGCGTAGGTTCGAAACCTACCTACTGCAAACGGCCATTGTTTTGCTTGAAATATATATTTTTTAATTAACAGCTCAGTCCAGAAATTTTTCTCAAATATGGGGATTGAGTACATAAATTTATAAAAATATAATGGACATATATTTCAACGCATGGCACATCACCAGGAATAGTTCTACTTTCAAACAGATTTAGCCCTGGTCTGTCGGTTAAGGCGTCTGACTAGAAATCAGATTCTCTATGGCAGCGTAGGTTCGAAACCTACCTGCTGCAAACGACCATTGTTTTGCTTGAAATATGGTTTTTGTAATTAGCAGCTCAGCCAAGAAAATTTTGTCAATTATGGGAATTGAGTGCATAAATTTATAACAATGTAATGCCCTTATATTTCAAATGACACATCACCAGAAATAGTTCTACTTTCAAACAGATTTAGCCCTGGTCTGTCGGTTAAGGCGTCTGACTAGAAATCAGATTCTCCATGGCAGCGTAGGTTCGAAACCTACCTGCTGCAAACGGCCATTGTTTTGCTTAAAATATATATTTTTTAATTAACAACCCAGCTCAGAAATATTTCTCAAATATGGGGTTGAGTGCATAAATTTATAAAAATATAATGGTATTATATACCAGAAATATTTCGAATTTCGAACAGATTTAGCCTTGGTCTGTCGGTTAAGGCCTCTGACTAGAAATCAGATTCTCCATGGCAGCGTAGGTTCGAAACCTACCTGCTGCAAACGACCATTGTTTTGCTTGAAATATAATTTTTGTAATTAGCAGCTCAGCCAAGAAAATTTTGTCAATTATGGGGATTGAGTGCATAAATTTATAACAATATAATGCCCTTATATTTCAAATGGAACATCACCAGAAATAGTACTACCTTCAAACAGATTTAGCCCTGGTCTGTCGGTTAAGGCGTCTGACTAGAAATCAGATTCTCCATGGCAGCGTAGGTTCGAAACCTACCTGCTGCAAACGACCATTGTTTTGCTTGAAATATAATTTTTGTAATCAGCAGCTCAGCCAAGAAAATTTTGTCAATTATGGGGATTGAGTGCATAAATTTATAACAATATAATGCCCTTATATTTCAAATGGCACATCACCAGAAATAGTTCGACTTTCAAACAGATTTAGCCTTGGACTGTCGGTTAAGGCGTCTGTCTAGAAATCAGATTCTCCATGGCAGCGTAGGTTCGAAACCTACTTACTGCAAACAGTCATTGTTTTGCTTGAAATATATATTTTTTAATTAACAGCTCAGCCCAGAAATTTTTCTCAAATATGGGGATTGAGTACATAAATTTATAAAAATATAATGGACATATATTTCAACGCATGGCACATCAACCGCAATAGCTCGACTTTCAAACAGATTTAGCCTTGGTCTGTCGGTTAAGGCGTCTGACTAGAAATCAGATTCTCTATGGCAGCGTAGGTTCGAAACCTACCTACTGCAAACGGCCATTGTTTTGCTTGAAATATATATTTTAAAATTAACAGCTCAGCCCAGAAATTTTTCTCAAATATGGGGATTGAGTACATAAATTTATAAAAATATAATGGACATATATTTCAACGCATGGCACATCACCAGGAATAGTTCTACTTTCAAACAGATTTAGCCCTGGTCTGTCGGTTAAGGCGTCTGACTAGAAATCAGATTCTCTATGGCAGCGTAGGTTCGAAACCTACCTGCTGCAAACGACCATTGTTTTGCTTGAAATATGTTTTTTGTAATTAGCAGCTCAGCCAAGAAAATTTTGTCAATTATGGGAATTGAGTGCATAAATTTATAACAATGTAATGCCCTTATATTTCAAATGACACATCACCAGAAATAGTTCTACTTTCAAACAGATTTAGCCCTGGTCTGTCGGTTAAGGCGTCTGACTAGAAATCAGATTCTCCATGGCAGCGTAGGTTCGAAACCTACCTGCTTCAAACGGCCATTGTTTTGCTTAAAATATATATTTTTTAATTAACAACCCAGCTCAGAAATATTTCTCAAATATGGGGTTGAGTGCATAAATTTATAAAAATATAATGGTATTATATACCAGAAATATTTCGAATTTCGAACAGATTTAGCCTTGGTCTGTCGGTTAAGGCCTCTGACTAGAAATCAGATTCTCCATGGCAGCGTAGGTTCGAAACCTACCTGCTGCAAACGACCATTGTTTTGCTTGAAATATAATTTTTGTAATTAGCAGCTCAGCCAAGAAAATTTTGTCAATTATGGGGATTGAGTGCATAAATTTATAACAATATAATGCCCTTATATTTCAAATGGCACATCACCAGAAATAGTTCTACTTTCAAACAGATTTAGCTCTGGTCTCTCGGTTAAGGCGTCTGACTAGAAATCAGATTCTCCATGGCAGCGTAGGTTCGAAACCTACCTGCTGCAAACGCCCATTGTTTTGCTTGAAATATAATTTTTGTAATCAGCAGCTCAGCCAAGAAAATTTTGTCAATTATGGGGATTGAGTGCATAAATTTATAACAATATAATGCCCTTATATTTCAAATGGCACATCACCAGAAATAGTTCGACTTTCAAACAGATTTAGCCCTGGTCTGTCGGTTAAGGCGTCTGACTAGAAATCAGATTCTCCATGGCAGCGTAGGTTCGAAACCTACCTGCTGCAAACGACCATTGTTTTGCTTAAAATATATATTTTTTAATTAACAGCCCAGCTCAGAAATTTTTCTCAAATATGGGGTTGAGTGCATAAATTTATAAAAATATAATGGTTTTATATACCAGAAATATTTCGAATTTCGAACAGATTTAGCCTTGGTCTGTCGGTTAAGGCCTCTGACTAGAAATCAGATTCTCCATGGCAGCGTAGGTTCGAAACCTACCTGCTGCAAACGACCATTGTTTTGCTTGAAATATAATTTTTGTAATTAGCAGCTCAGCCAAGAAAATTTTGTCAATTATGGGGATTGAGTGCACAAATTTATAACAATATAATGCCCTTATATTTCAAATGGAACATCACCAGAAATAGTACTACTTTCAAACAGATTTAGCCCTGGTCTGTCGGTTAAGGCGTCTGACTAGAAATCAGATTCTCCATGGCAGCGTAGGTTCGAAACCTACCTGCTGCAAGCCACCATTGTTTTGCTTGAAATATAATTTTTGTAATCAGCAGCTCAGCCAAGAAAATTTTGTCAAATATGGGGATTGAGTGCATAAATTTATAACAATATAATGCCCTTATATTTCAAATGGCACATCACCAGAAATAGTTCGACTTTCAAACAGATTTAGCCTTGGACTGTCGGTTAAGGCGTCTGTCTAGAAATCAGATTCTAAATGGCAGCGTAGGTTCGAAACCTACTTACTGCAAACAGTCATTGTTTTGCTTGAAATATATATTTTTTAATTAACAGCTCAGCCCAGAAATTTTTCTCAAATATGGGGATTGAGTACATAAATTTATAAAAATATAATGGACATATATTTCAACGCATGGCACATCACCCGCAATAGCTCGACTTTCAAACAGATTTAGCCTTGGTCTGTCGGTTAAGGCGTCTGACTAGAAATCAGATTCTCTATGGCAGCGTAGGTTCGAAACCTACCTACTGCAAACGGCCATTGTTTTGCTTGAAATATATATTTTTTAATTAACAGCTCAGCCCAGAAATTTTTCTCAAATATGGGGATTGAGTACATAAATTTATAAAAATATAATGGACATATATTTCAACGCATGGCACATCACCAGGAATAGTTCTACTTTCAAACAGATTTAGCCCTGGTCTGTCGGTTAAGGCGTCTGACTAGAAATCAGATTCTCTATGGCAGCGTAGGTTCGAAACCTACCTGCTGCAAACGACCATTGTTTTGCTTGAAATATGTTTTTTGTAATTAGCAGCTCAGCCAAGAAAATTTTGTCAATTATGGGAATTGAGTGCATAAATTTATAACAATGTAATGCCCTTATATTTCAAATGACACATCACCAGAAATAGTTCTACTTTCAAACAGATTTAGACCTGGTCTGTCGGTTAAGGCGTCTGACTAGAAATCAGATTCTCCATGGCAGCGTAGGTTCGAAACCTACCTGCTGCAAACGGCCATTGTTTTGCTTAAAATATATATTTTTTAATTAACAGCCCAGCTCAGAAATATTTCTCAAATATGGGGTTGAGTGCATAAATTTATAAAAATATAATGGTTTTATATACCAGAAATATTTCGAATTTCGAACAGATTTAGCCTTGGTCTGTCGGTTAAGGCCTCTGACTAGAAATCAGATTCTCCATGGCAGCGTAGGTTCGAAACCTACCTGCTGCAAACGACCATTGTTTTGCTTGAAATATAATTTTTGTAATTAGCAGCTCAGCCAAGAAAATTTTGTCAATTATGGGGATTGAGTGCATAAATTTATAACAATATAATGCCCTTATATTTCAAATGGCACATCACCAGAAATAGTACTACTTTCAAACAGATTTAGCCCTCTTCTGTCGGTTAAGGCGTCTGACTAGAAATCAGATTCTCCATGGCAGCGTAGGTTGGAAACCTACCTGCTGCAAACGACCATTGTTTTGCTTGAAATATAATTTTTGTAATCAGCAGCTCAGCCAAGAAAATTTTGTCAATTATGGGGATTGAGTGCATAAATTTATAACATTATAATGCCCTTATATTTCAAATGGCACATCACCAGAAATAGTTCGACTTTCAAACAGATTTAGCCTTGGACTGTCGGTTAAGGCGTCTGTCTAGAAATCAGATTCTCCATGGCAGCGTAGGTTCGAAACCTACTTACTGCAAACAGTCATTGTTTTGCTTGAAATATATATTTTTTAATTAACAGCTCAGCCCAGAAATTTTTCTCAAATATGGGGATTGAGTACATAAATTTATAAAAATATAATGGACATATATTTCAACGCATGGCACATCACCCGCAATAGCTCGACTTTCAAACAGATTTAGCCTTGGTCTGTCGGTTAAGGCGTCTGACTAGAAATCAGATTCTCTATGGCAGCGTAGGTTCGAAACCTACCTACTGCAAACGGCCATTGTTTTGCTTGAAATATATATTTTTTAATTAACAGCTCAGCCCAGAAATTTTTCTCAAATATGGGGATTGAGTACATAAATTTATAAAAATATAATGGACATATATTTCAACGCATGGCACATCACCAGAAATAGTTCTACTTTCAAACAGATTAAGCCCTGGTCTGTCGGTTAAGGCGTCTGACTAGAAATCAGGTTCCCTATGGCAGCGTAGGTTCGAAACCGACCTGCTGCAAACGGCCATTGTTTTGCTTGAAATATATATTTTTTAATTAACAGCTCAGCGAAGAAAATTTTGTCAATTATGGGGATTGAGTGCGTAAATTTATAACAATATTATGCCCTTATATTTCAAATGGCACATCACCAGAAACAGTTCTACTTTCAAACAGATTTAGCCCTGGTCTGTCGGTTAAGGCGTCTGACTAGAAATCAGATTCTCTATGGCAGCGTAAGTTCGAAACCTACCTACTGCAAACGGCCATTGTTTTGCTTAAAATATATATTTTTTAATTAACAGCCCAGCTCAGAAATTTTTCTCAAATATGGGGTTGAGTGCATAAATTTATAAAATTATTATGGTTTTATATACCAGAAATATTTCGAATTTCGAACAGATTTAGCCTTGGTCTGTCGGTTAAGGCCTCTGACTAGAAATCAGATTCTCCATAGCAGCGTAGGTTCGAAACCTACTTACTGCAAACAGTCATTGTTTTGCTTGAAATATATATTCTACTTTCAAAGAGATTTAGCCCTGGTCTGTCAGTTAAGGCGTCTGACTAGAAATCAGATTCTCCATCAGCATAGGTTCGAAACCTACCTACTGCAAACGACCATTGTTTTGCTTGAAATATAATTTTGGTAAATAGCAGCTTATTCCAGAAAATTTTGTCAATTATGGGGATTGAGTTCATAAATTTAAAATAATATAATGCCCTTATATTTCAAATGGCACATCACCAGAAATAGTTCTACTTTCAAACAGATTTAGCCCTGGTCTGTCGGTTAAGGCGTCTGACTAGAAATCAGATTCTCCATGGCATTCTCCAATTATGGGGATTGAGTTCATAAAGTTAAAATAATATAATGCCCTTATATTTCAAATGGCACATCACCAGAAATAGTTCCACTTTCAAACAGATTTAGCTTTGGTCTGTCGGTTAAGGCGTCTGACTAGAAATCAGATTCTCTATGGCAGCGTAGGTTCGAAACCTACCTGCTGCAAACGACCATTGTTTTGCTTGAAATATCTTTTTTGTAATTAGCAGCTCAGCCAAGAAAATTTTGTCAATTATGGGAATTGAGTGCATAAATTTATAACAATGTAATGCCCTTATATTTCAAATGACACATCACCAGAAATAGTTCTACTTTCAAACAGATTTAGCCCTGGTCTGTCGGTTAAGGCGTCTGACTATAAATCAGATTCTCTATGGCAGCGTAAGTTCGTAACCTACCTACTGCAAACGGCCATTGTTTTGCTTAAAATATATATTTTTTAATTAACAGCCCAGCTCAGAAATTTTTCTCAAATATGGGGTTGAGTGCATAAATTTATAAAAATATAATGGTTTCATATACCAGAAATATTTCGAAATTCGAACAGATTTAGCCTTGGTCTGTCGGTTAAGGCGTCTGACTAGAAATCAGATTCTCTATGGCAGCGTAGGTTCGAAACCTACCTGCTGCAAACGACCATTGTTTTGCTTGAAATATGTTTTTTGTAATTAATTAGCAGCTAAGCCAAGAACATTTTGTCAATTAAGGGAATTGAGTGCATAAATTTATAACAATGTAATGCCCTTATATTTCAAATGACACATCACCAGAAATAGTTCTACTTTCAAACAGATTTAGCCCTGGTCTGTCGGTTAAGGCGTCTGACTAGAAATCAGATTCTCTATGGCAGCGTAAGTTCGAAACCTACCTACTGCAAACGGCCATTGTTTTGCTTAAAATATATATTTTTTAATTAACAGCCCAGCTCAGAAATTTTTCTCAAATATGGGGTTGAGTGCATAAATTTATAAAAATATAATGGTTTTATATACCAGAAATATTTCGAATTTCGAACAGATTTAACCTTGGTCTGTCGGTTAAGGCCTCTGACTATAAATCAGATTCTCCATGGCAGCGTAGGTTCGAAACCTACCTGCTGCAAACGACCATTGTTTTGCTTGAAATATAATTTTTGTAATTAGCAGCTCAGCCAAGAAAATTTTGTCAATTATGGGGATTGAGTGCATAAATTTATAACAATATAATGCCCTTATATTTCAAATGGCACATCACCAGAAATAGTTCTACTTTCAAACAGATTTAGCCCTGGTCTGTCGGTTAAGGAGTCTGACTAGAAATCAGATTCTCCATGGCAGCGTAGGTTCGAAACCTACCTGCTGCAAACGACCATTTTTTTGCTTGAAATATAATTTTTGTAATCAGCAGCTCAGCCAAGAAAATTTTGTCAATTATGGGGATTGAGTGCATAAATTTATAACAATATAATGCCCTTATATTTCAAATGGCACATCACCAGAAATAGTTCGACTTTCAAACAGATTTAGCCTTGGTCTGTCGGTTAAGGCGTCTGTCTAGAAATCAGATTCTCCATGGCAGCGTAGGTTCGAAACCTACCTGCTGCAAACGACCATTTTTTTGCTTGAAATATAATTTTTGTAATCAGCAGCTCAGCCAAGAAAATTTTGTCAATTATGGGGATTGAGTTCATAAAGTTAAAATAATATAATGCCCTTATATTTCAAATGGCACATCACCAGAAATAGTTCGACTTTCAAACAGATTTAGCTTTGGTCTGTCAGTTAAGGCGTCTGACTAGAAATCAGATTCCCTATCAGCATAGGTTCGAAACCTACCTACTGCAAACGACCATTATTTTGCTTGAAATATAATTTTGGTAAATAGCAGCTTATTCCAGAAAATTTTGTCCATTATGGGGATTGAGTTCATAAATTTAAAATAATATAATGCCCTTATATTTCAAATGGCACATCACCAGAAATAGTTCTACTTTCAAACAGATTTAGCCCTGGTCTGTCGGTTAAGGCGTCTGACTTGAAATCAGATTCTCCATGGCATTCTCTAAATATGGGGATTGAGTTCATAAAGTTAAAATAATATAATGCCCTTACATTTCAAATGGCACATCACCAGAAATAGTTCGACTTTCAAACAGATTGAGCTTTGGTCTGTCGGTTAAGGCGTCTGACTAGAAATCAGATTCTCTATCAGCATAAGTTCGAAACCTACCTACTGCAAACGACCATTGTTTTGCTTGAAATATAATTTTCGTAAATAGCAGCTTATCCCAGAAAATTTTTTCAATTATGGGGATTGAGTTCATAAATTTAAAATAATATAATGCCCTTATATTTCAAATGGCACATCACCAGAAATAGTTCTACTTTCAAACAGATTTAGCCCTGGTCTGTCGGTTAAGGCGTCTGACTAGAAATCAGATTCTCTATGGCAGCGTAGGTTCGAAACCTACCTACTGCAAACAGCCATTGTTTTGCTTGAAATATAATTTTCGTAAATAGCAGCATAACCCAGAAAATTTTGTCAATTATGGGGATTCAGTTCATAAAGTTAAAATAATATAATACCCTTATATTTCAAATGGCACATCACCAGAAATAGTTCGACTTTCAAACAGATTTAGCTTTGGTCTGTCGGTTAAGGCGTCTGACTAGAAATCAGATTTTCCATGGCAGCGTAGGTTCGAAACCTACCTGCTGCAACGACCATTGTTTTGCTTGAAATATAATTTTTGTAATTAGCAGCTCAGCCAAGAAAATTTTGTCAATTATGGGGATTGAGTGCATAAATTTATAACAATATAATGCCCTTATATTTCAAATGGCACATCACCAGAAATAGTTCTACTTTCAAACAGATTTAGCCCTGGTCTGTCGGTTAAGGCGTCTGACTAGAAATCAGATTCTCTATGGCAGCGTAGGTTCGAAACCTACCTGCTGTAAACGACCATTGTTTTGCTTGAAATATAATTTTTGTAATTAGCAGCTCAGCCAAGAAAATTTTGTCAGCTATAGGGATTGAATGCATAAATTTATAACAATGTAATGCCCTTATATTTCAAATGACACATCACCAGAAATAGTTCTACTTTCAAACAGATTTAGCCCTGGTCTGTCGGTTAAGGCGTCTGACTAGAAATCAGATTCTCCATGGCAGCGTAGTTTCGAAACCTACCTGCTGCAAACGACCATTGTTTTCCTTGAAATATAATTTTTGTAATCAGCAGCTCAGCCAAGAAAATTTTGTCAATTATAGGGATTGAGTGCATAAATTTATAACAATATAATGCCCTTATATTTCAAATGGCACATCACCAGAAATAGTTCGACTTTCAAACAGATTTAGCCTTGGTCTGTCGGTTAAGGCGTCTGTCTAAAAATCAGATTTTCCATGGCAGCGTAGGTTCGAAACCTGCTTACTGCAAACAACCATTTGTTTTGTTTGAAATATAATTTTTGTAATTAGCAGCTCAGCCCAGAAAATTTTGTCCATTATGGGGATTGAGTGGATAAATTTAAAACAATATAATGCCCTTATATTTCAAATGGCACATCACCAGAAATAATTCTACTTTCAAACACATTTGGCCCTGGTCTGTCGGTTAAGGCGTCTGACTAGAAATCAGATTCTCTATGGCAGCGTAGGTTCGAAACCTACCTACTGCAAACGGCCATTGTTTTGCTTAATATATATATTTTTTAATTAACAGCTCAGCCCAGAAATTTTTCTCAAATATGGGGATTGAGTGGATAAATTTATAACAATATAATGCCCTTATATTTCAAATTGCACATCACCAGAAATAGTTCTACTTTCAAACACATTTGGCCCTGGTCTGTCGGTTAAGGCGTCTGACTAGAAATCAGATTCTCTATGGCAGCGTAGGTTCGAAACCTACCTACTGCAAACAAAAATTTGTTTTGTTTGAAATATAATTTTTGTAATTAGCAGCTCAGCCTAGAAAATTTTGTCAATTATGGGAGTAGTAATTATTCGTGACTTGACCATCCCCCGTCCCCCGGGGGAGATTTTGTGATTGCAAATTTACAGATTCCCAAGCAACCGAAAAAAAAAAAATTAGTTTGACCATTCTACGAGAGATGTCGCCACCCATTAAGAGCTCAGGTTTCGATCGCCAGATGTCACCCTGAATGGGGGGTAGGGGGTAGTTTTCGCGTTAGGGCCTTTTTGGCAATTTCGCCCCGCTAGGTGTAGTTTTTGCGTTAGTGCCTTTTTGTTTTGACGTATTTTTGCGCGAGGTGAAAAAAGCGACCGGTGTGTCGCGCGCGGTCGGGGGATTCGAACCTCGAACCCCGCGCGCTACGTTAGTCGAGCCTAGCCGAGCCTAGCCGACGACGATTTCGGCGGCGATGATAAGAGAATTCAACTAATAAAAGGTCGTCGAGGTAGTATTGACATCCGATATGTTTAAAATGCGCGAATTCAATAAACACATTTTTATTAACTTACAATGTATCTGATAACGATAAAAAACATTATACGTAAATAAAGCATATATATTCCATATTTGCTAATGTGATGAAATTTTGTTTAAATTCATCAAGTGTGACCCCGAGGTTAGCTACTTTGTGCGAAATTGCATTGTTCTGTTTCCGCATAAATATAATAAAAGGTCGTCGAGGTCGCGTAAAATATAATTAAATTAAATAAATGTGCACCGATAAAATTTATGATGTAACATTTTTATGAGATATCGCTAACAAATGGCAAGTTGAGTTAGCCAGGTCCCTTTTTTGACTTAAAGTAAGTTGGTGGTGTATGTTGTTTTGCGGTCAGACAGAAACAAATTATAGACCAGTATATGTTTAGGAATTAAATGAAAAATGACATAAACCAAATACGTGTTACTAATAAAATTATTTATTGATTATATATATTTACATCTCGGTTATGTATATTTACATCTCGGTATAAATTCATAGCTTTAAAAAGACTGTGCCTTTTTGACATAATTTTTTCAATATCTTCTCTTTCGAGAAAAATTTGCGACCGTCCATTTTTTAATAGCCTCAAATCACAAAGCTCTTCTTCGTTCCAATACATCACCTCTATGTCGTCACCGATGTGTGCTGAAACGTCGTTCCACTTTAGATGTTCTCCTACTTCTTCGTTTAGAAAATTGAGAAAATCCAAGAACTCTTCTAGTTGAAAATCCATATGTTCGTCCCTGCTGGTGAAACGAACGCCAGTGTTGTAAATTTCAAACAGCATATTTTCGTCAATCCTAACAACATCAGTGGCCATTTTAATTTTTTTTTTTTTTTTTTGCTGCGTTAAGTACACTTTTCGAGTCACAGTCGATTTAAAAGTTTTGGAATATATGCGAACAATTTATACATCCACATATCCCTACTTGCGAAGATGGGCGGAGCAATGAATTTTTGTCAACTTGTATAAGCACTTTGATAGTAATAGGAAACAAGCACCCGTAACTAGATACAGTAGAATCAAAACCTTTTGGAGGTCTGTCCCAAAATTTTCCTCCTTATCACTACGATAGCTGATATTATTGAAAGCAATCGTTTGCCATTCGCCGTGGTCGCCGAAACTGCGATCATAGAAAACCAAACGGACTTTGTAATTTAGATACTGAGCGGTAACGTTTGGTAACCTTGCTCCAAAAATGTGTAGCTTATCGTTACCGTTAACTGTCATGGGATACAGCTGACTCCATTCTTCCGGCCAAACGCCACTGATATTGTTATTTTTAAAACAAACGTACGCTTCGATAACCCCATTGGGTTTATTTAAGTAGAACATATTTTGCACTACCGCTGTTAATAAAACATATTGAGCACTTAACAAAGCCATGTTTCTCACTATATTGAGGCGATTTAAATCAATGAACTACTTTTTATAACACTCAAACAAAGCGGACATTTATTTTGTGGAGGCACGGGTCCGTCGATATGAGTTCTACTATCCGATCGATTATGGTGAATAAAACAAGGCAAATGAGTCTGCAGGTCGAAATTGTTTTTCTGCTTGTCGGATAACCTATGCCACATAGCCAGCAAGTCGTAGGATTTCACGTATTTGATTAGGTATTCCGCGGGAAGCTCATCGACGTTGCTTATAGGGCGATTCAGCACTTAACACTTGAGAATTAATTTTGATTTGCTCGCTTTGCGTTAGTCTGTTTTATATGTTGCCGCACAAAATAAAATTGCAAATTTTGAAAGCACATCTTTTTATTGTCATTTTCATATAGGAATTTTAGCATATAACCAATTGAATAATAATACAGAGTTTCGTAAGGCACACATGCGTAATCCACCATTCATATGAAAGGTGCACTTAGGTCGATCCAATTCAAATTTGAGCGGTATCAGCCAACTGTCGTCGAATTTTTCGATATTAACAATCAAAGGAAGGTGTAGCTGTAGTTGTTGGATCTTCGAAGTCAAAAAATCAATTTTCGGTTGCCCTCAGGTATATAATGTCCGCGGTTTCAACCAAACGCCTAACCAATTCGTCGATAAAGTTATAGTCTATAAGACCTGTACTATATTTTAATCCGTGGTGAAAACGCTCGAGCCAACGTACGCTTCGCTTATCAGCATGAGTCAACGTTAAAAAATCTCTCGGCGGCTTCATTATGTAGTGGGCCATTTGATTTCCGTCGTAAATTGCAATTTCTTTAGCGACGAAACCTTCACCGTCCTTCAGATTAAACCCTTGTATATCTAGTGCCACGATCCGCATGATGACAACTGTCAAAAATGTACTGTTTCGCCTGATATTTATGGCAAATTTTTTGAACATCTGCGAATCGGGTTTTTAAAATCCGTTACATTTGTTTTACTATTTTAGTTAGCGGATTGTAACTAAATACTTTGTCATGTAAAATGAGACAATAAACCGATGTATCCTTCTTGATATTAGCGCTAGTTTCAAATTCAATTCGCATTACCACGAAACCAGTTTGTAGAGACTCTCTTTGATGAGACCAATCGATGTGTGTAATGGGACATTTTTCTTTGAAATGCTGCGGTGTGAAAATTGGCTCATTGGACATCCCGTAATAAGAGTGTCTAAAATTAGCAAACATATCATACAGAGTCGAGTACTTGTTTTCTTTAAAATTTAGGTTTAAATCATGGTACGGATATCGTTCCGAATTTAAAAATACTTATATTAGTTAAATCGACGTCATCAAATTGACTCATATCCTTTTCTACTCGACCTTTCCTATTTTCGTGGAAGGCGATAATGATATGACGCGGAGTTTCTAGTTTATTTGTTGTTTTCACGGGCCACGTGTGAGTTGTGGTTTCAGGCAGAGATGAATATTCAATAATTTCCCAAGATCTGAAACCGATTGTTATCTCTTTATTAGACTCCATGATTTTCGTTAAAACAAGTTCTTCTGCAATATTTGTCATTATTTTTGGGATTTTCCAATATATCTTTTTAAGCGAAACTTTAGGTATTTCGGGAGTTGTGGTTTTTGGTTCATTGTCGTCTAAAAAAAGGACCGCATCTAAATCGTTGCTGGCTCGTATTAAAACTAACTCTTGCTTCATATTCAATACAATTTTTTGATAATCTTCGAAGAATCCTGATAGCATTTTCAACGGAATAGAGATGTTAAATTTTCCGTGATCGTCGACCATAATTCTGTCACTTGCATTTCGATTTGGAAACCATCCTGCATTTTGAAGTTTTATACTTTCGTTGGTATTATAGGAAAGATATGCTTTTAATGTTGATGCCAAACCAACGTTCCTGACTGCGTCCAAGGTGACGCCATTAAGTTCGTACCGGATCTCTGTAAAGAGAAAAGCAATTCCATTGTTAATAAACCTTAATTTTCCAGTGTACTTGTCATCTTCATTAGTAAGGACCCCCTCGATGTACAACACACTTTCACAGGGTAAAGTGAAGGAATCTAGTTCCTGAATTGGTATGCGTATTTCGTCGTTATAGTCGAATTTTGAAGACACGAATGGTTGATAAGTATGAAACTCTGAACTTACGATGGAGTTGTCGATATAGAGTTTTTCGTTAACATTTAAAATTGTCATTTTAAGAGCACTTGGAATCCTAATGATTTCAAAAAGGTGCGGTTTGTACGTGTTAAACGTTGGCCGTTTCTAATGGCACTGGATTTGCAAACAATATTTCTCTTTTTATAGTTTTTTTTTGTGATTGTACTGTAACCACTGATGGTTCTCTTATAAAAGTCCTGTTATATCTGGTAACCATTATTGCTTTTTTAAATGCAACCTCACTGTTATCGTTTCGTTTCTAAAATTAATAAGATCTCCGTCTTGGTCGATGATTTTTATAGTGATATTATTAATTGTCTTAACACTGATTGGAAAATAAAGAATAGGTAGGGGCGACTCGACTATTTTATACCCAGGAGCTACAGCCGGAAAAAACTGATGTATTATGTGAACCGGTTTACCATTACTGTATGAGCCAACACATATATTACAATCGACGCAAATAGCATTGACTTTATTAATATTTACTACTTTATCCGACTGTTCTGTAGTCGATGCTTCAACTACTCGCTTTTTAAATCCAAGCAGTCGACCTATGGAATCATTCGAGGAAAAGTCAATTCGTTTAGAACAAAAAATTGAACTCTTTAAAGTGTTGGAATTTGATTCCAGAATAAAATCGACCTTCTCTTTAAATATCTTTTTCACTTGGTTTTTGACGTATTTCTCGATATCTGTTAAATCGTACGTTCCCTCTGGAATAGTTATAACTTTCTCTCCTATATGTAACTTGTTATTACCGGGTTCAATATTTGGTATGCTCATGTACGTCTCGAAATCTGCTAGTCCCAAAAAGTATTCCTTATCATCATCTAAATAAATTGGCGGATTGAAATCGGCGGATAATATAGAAGTTTTCCCACTTATGGAAATCGTAGTGGACATTACGAATCTAAATTAATCACTGACGTTTCACTTTAACGGCATGTTATTATATAGAAATTTTAGTGACAGATGTCCGCAATTGTAAGAACTGGACTTTTGTTTGGTTTCATAAGTGTAATATATGTTAACATTTCCGTTAGAATTAAGATATTTAACTAATTCTACAGGCGGTTTCAAATTTCCGTAACCATCAAAGTAGAAAGCCTTAGTTTTGTCCTTTATGTAGCTGACCCAATGAGTTCCCTGGTTTTTCTCACTATCCAAGTTAACAATTCCGCATTCTTCAATTTTAATTTTTCGCGGTAAATTATCACGCATAAAAACGCCCCTAAAATGCGGAATTTGTAGTATTTTTGCATATTTTTCCAGATCGAAATTTGTCAAAGCTCTTCGAGGTAAATTTATTTGGACTTTTTTTTTCTCTTTTGGGTATTTTTCTCCTTCGACACAACACCGCCCTTATATGGTTTAATATAAAGACCTTTTCCTTCACTTCTACTGTTTTTAAACGGTTTTACGTATAGTCCCTTGCCTTGGGCTTCGATGGCTCTGTTATGACGTTCTTGTTCTGCCAACTGCTCTTTGGCCGCTTTAGCATCGTTTACTGCTTTCGCGATACCTGCCGCTCCTCCGCCTAGCGCGCCAAGTGCTCCCAATATCGGTAGTAAAAGAGGTAAAAATCCACCAATTTTATTAGGTGTTTTTATAATACGCTTTTTTTTGCTCGCTTTCATTTTGCTTGCTTTTTTAACACCCATTCCCAATTTTCGCTTTCCTTTCATTACACCTGTTATGCCTAAAGCGGCTGTTTTTTCTCCAAACGAAGAGTCCTTTGCTTTAACCCTCTGCCAAGCTTTATCTTCTAAGATCTTGTCTGCTTCGTGTCTCTTTGTTAAATTGTTAGACTGAGAGTATGCTATATCGTGCTCTTTACAAGCAGCGTCTAAGGGATTTATACCTGGATCACCTCTATTTATTCTCTTTTGTAAATGAGTACCCGGTCCGCAGAATTGGTAACCAGGAATATGCAGTTCGATAGGAAGTTTGTTTATAAGTTTATTTACCAATCCTGAACCTTTCGCCCTGTTTCGATGTACAATCATGAGAGTGTTTGGAAATACTGTTTAAATATTTAGGAATTATGCTATAAATACTTTTGCAGGTTCTTGTTAATGCCTCAGTCGAAATGAAAGTTGCTAAGCAAGCTTTTTCTTTACCCGTAAAAAACCACGACGCAAGCTTGGTCCGCGAATTTCAAAAGCACGGCGATCTCTTTGGAGGTAGTTGCAAGAGGGCACTAATTGTAGGACCCTCAAATTCGGGTAAAACCAACGTCATGTTATCATTGCTCGAACATCCTAATGGAATTAGATTTGAAAACGTTTACTTATATTCCAAATCCCTGCAACAGCCAAAATACGTGTATTTGAGAGAACTGCTAAAGCCTTTACAAGAGATTGGCTTTTTTGAGTTTGAGATCGATGAGAATATCGTTTCTCCTCAGGAAATTAAACCCAATTCTGTTATAATATTTGATGATATTCCTTGTCACGACCAAAGTGTCATTAGAGATTATTTCACTCACGGTAGGCATAAAAACACCGATTGTTTCTTTATTTTTCAAGGATATTCTTCTATACTCAAGCGACTTATCAGGGAAAACGCCAACCTTCTGATTTTATTCAAGCAAGACATGATGAGTTTAAAGCATATATATAACGATCACTGTATGTTGGACATGTCATTTGAACAGTTTAGAAATATCTGTGTGTACTGCTGGAACGAACCTTATAATTTTCTTGTGATTGACAAAGATTGTGAGTTAGATAAGGGCAGATATAGGAAAAACTTCGATTCCTTCATTTATATATAATATCCCAAAATGGATAAACGCCTAGCGACGGAGCTAATAAAATCAAGAAACGCAGTTAGAGAAAAATATCAAAGGCTAAAACAAGCCGCAAGTGAATCCCAGACGCAACTCGAACAAACCTATAAACCGATAACTCAGCCTCTGCAGCAATTAATTTCATCAATAAATAAAACGGATATCAAACAAGAACCGTTTGAAGAAAAAGAAAATATTAAACATGAAGTGTTAACCTCGACGCCTACCAAAATAAAGGAGAAAAGAACCGGAAAAACCCCAATCTTACCTTCAGAATTGCCCTCATTTTTTGATACCTCCTTTCCGTCGATCCAACAACAAAGCAATGTTGTAGCTGAAAGTACGGGTCTTTCGGACAGCGATACTACGTTGGGAAATCTGTCAGATATTTTAGAACAAACTAAGCAAGCTATACAGGATTACGTCGACACTCCCGCTTACGAGCAATGGTTGAATGACTTTAATAAATTACCACGAACATACATTGATGACAGCGTAAAAGATACCCAACATATATTTGACCATAATTATGGTATCGTTCATGACATAGAAAACGATAAATTTTTTCTGGGCTTAACCCAAAAATTGTCGGTAAAGATGTGAAGGTACAAGGTATTACATACCCTGGGACTGTGGGTTTGTATGAGTTACTTTTCAAGAAGGTGCCGGTCGGTTTCAAATCGCAAGATCTAGATAATTATATGGATATACTGAAAAGAACAAACGCGTATCGGAGAAACCATGACCCTAATGGACAAGTGCAAGGAAATGCATCATATAAATATATAAATATAATTGGACCTTATTTACAGGAGCGAGGAATAACAAAAACAAAAAACCCGGTGAGACGACTAGCTGACGCATTTTCTAAAGTGCCTCCGCCTTATAGGACAATCAAAACTGGGACGGGGTTAACTTTAAAATCAAATAAAGAAAATACAGATTATATTTATTGGGATAATGTTAACGAGCTTGTCGATAGATTAAGACTGTTATTGGCATCTACTGCTGCGGGGCACACGGGACATGAGAACGAAATAGCTTCAATTATTGAAGAACTAAGAGAGGGAAAAGTTATCTTATAAAATAAGCACGACTGAGAGTTAGAAAATTATTTGAGTAACAACCGCTGTCATGACTATTAATAAATTTGGTACACACATTAATCACCACCTTAACGAGAAATACGATAATTCAATGAAGGAGTTGGAAAAACATTTATCCAAAATAGAAGAGCTTGAGAAGACATTTAAGAGCTATCAGGCAGATATCAATTCCCAACTTAATAAACTTTTGCCACAACAAAACCGATATACACAATGGGTGAAAAAATACAATACGAGTTTGGACCAAATAAATCAGTTAGCGACAACAACTAATGAATGATTTAAAATGGTGTTTAATTCAAATTGACGGGCAATCGACAAAGTAATGAGCAGTGAGAAAGCACAACTCGTCCGAGAGCTGCACAAGCCGGCACGCAGAAATTACGCGCGTCGCAGAACTATAATACGAGGGCTGGATGATTTGTGGCAAGCGGATTTGGCTCAGCTAGACCGATATGCGAAACAAAATAAAAACTTTAAATTCATACTAGTCGTGATCGATTGCTTTTCAAAATACGTGTGGTGTCGACCGTTAAAAACAAAAACCGGTGTTGAAGTTACCAAAGTGTTTACCCAAATTCTCAAAGAAGGACGCCGGCCGCAAAATCTGCAAACTGATCTCGGCAAAGAGTTTTATAATATCCATTTTAAAAAAATGACGGGTAGGTTTGACATAAATCACTACAGTACATATAGCAACGTGAAAGCTGCCGTAGCCGAGAGAGTTATACGTACTCTCAAGGAAAAATTATTTAGATATTTTTCGTTAAACGGCACCTACAAATGGATAGATGTTTTATCCTCTGTTGTCGAAAAATATAACAGTAGCGTGCACAGGACCACCGGAATGAAACCTAAAGAAGTGAACAAAGATAACGCGCCTAGTTTGCTGAAATCAGCGTACAGTCACTTGAAAATTGTAGGACCATCTAAACTTAAACTGGACGACGTTGTAAGAATCAGCAAGACCAAGCACGTGTTTAGCAAAGGTTATACTCCCAACTGGACCACGGAATTGTTTAAAATCGTAAAAGTGCAGATTACAAATCCGGTAACTTATCTGTTGGAAGATATGAAGGGTAAGCCTGTAATGGGCGCTTTTTACCAGGAAGAATTGCAGAAAACCGTTAACCCTGACGTCTATCTCGTCGAAAAGGTGTTGCGCAAACGAGGAAATAAGGTTCTCGTGCGCTGGTTGGGCTTGGACAAGTCACATGATTCATGGATCGACACCGCGAATATCCTATAAATTTCTTCTATTATTTTTGATTTTGTGAGCGTCCGAGACAGACATGGAACAAATTGTGTTGCCGGATAATTTTTTAAATTTATTGCAAGAGAATGGTTTGATGGGTCCACCGCCTTCGCAGCCACCAACAGATATTCCAAAACGTAAGCGTACTGCTGCAAATTCACGAGTTAAGAAAATAAAAATTGAATCTCTACCGCAAGCACAAGGAGAATGGTTCGAGGCGTTCAAAGAT
Organism: Cylas formicarius; assembly: GCF_029955315.1. Classification (NCBI taxonomy): domain Eukaryota; kingdom Metazoa; phylum Arthropoda; class Insecta; order Coleoptera; family Brentidae; genus Cylas; species Cylas formicarius. Next base: position 35,614,663 of record NW_026844334.1, on the reverse strand, counting down.
GACAACGAAAAAAGGATAGTTTGTGAGGCGTTCAATTTGAAAAACAATTTGGAAAATCAGCTGATGCAATGTGAAGAAGGTATCCAGCAGCTCGAAACTCAGATAGCAGTTGTTCAGGCCGATCTCCAAATACTGCGCTTACGTGCGGAAGAATACAAAGCAAAAATCGGATATTTCCAAAATTTGGCTCCAGGACATATTGTATAAAAATGAAAAAATATTCAGTAACTGTATTTTGATATAAAAATAAAATCGCGTTAAAATATTTTCATTTTATTTCAAATGTTAGCCAGGACGCTTTTGGTCAGATTTAAATTAGGTCTAAAATATCTATGGAACAGCTCTCGAACAGGTCTAGGACAGCCTTAAACAGACCCAAAACCTCTACGGAACAGGTTTCTACAGGTCCGACACAGATATGGACCATTTTGCTTCTTTAAACAGGAATGTTTATTTCGCATTGCGATCGAACAATTATTTTTGGTGACGCAAAGTATAACATACTGACAAAATGAAATTACGGAGTGAGATTTTTTTTTTTTTGCGTTTTTGTTCGCGTCGAAGGAAATGCGACGATAAACTCGATGTCGAAGGAAACGCATGCGGTAAGAATATCAAACGTTTCGATTAAACCATTTCTTGTGTCGCAGGAAAACACGTATGCCGTTCCTAAGCGGTCTAATATGAAAGTCTCGTTTAAAACATTTTTTTTTTGCGGCGAAGGCAGGCGACGCGATGATCTCACCCGCCAAAGTTTAGTTTAAACATTTCGCAAAGCGATGATGTCATGCATCCGCTGCCGCACACCGGCGACGCGGCGGGCAATGATATCAGCCAGTTGTCAAACGCGACGGCGGCGGTACGCCTGAGTCATCGCACACAATCGCGCTGCAATTTACATTCACGCCGCGACCAACGGTCGAGTTTCGAAGCGAAGCGGCCCCATACGACGACGGTTTGGTTAGGTTAGGTCGCTAACTACGACCAATTTTATCAGCGGGTCGCGTTATATTGCGCAATTCTCGCCAACACAAATCTTAATTATTCTGAAGGAACGTTCTCGAATGTAATTTTAAATTCATTACCCCCAGAAAAATTGGCTTAATTAACAAGTGACCGCCGCCATAGTGAGACTTCATTCTTTGGATTTTTGTTTGTGTTTCACCACTTCAAAAAGGTAAGTGTCAAGTAGAGATCTGGAACAGTTGCAGAGTGAGACGCCTATTCCTCGCAGCAAATAAAAATGTTCACCTGCGAATATTGCAACCGCTCGTTCAGCCGTAAAGACCACCTGGCGAGGCACGGGGACTGTCGCGCAGCAGTACAAATTTGTGACGTTTGCGGCGGGATATACAAATCCGAGGGGGCTCTCCGACGCCATAAACGCGAGAAGCATGAGGTTCCCAAGGCGAAAAGACCCGCCGCCGCCCCTATTGCTGCAGACGAACCCAAGCGCCCGAGACTTGACCTACCGGAAGGTAAGGATTTTTGATTTTATATCCCAAACAATTCTCATATTGTATTTTATAGCTTCGACATCATCATCATCACCATCATCCACGCGCCATTGTACGCAGTGTAACTTGACCATTCCTGCAAAGAGATGGCAAGGACACTTGCGTACTTTGGCTCACCGCCAAAAATGCAGCGTGGTGCAGGAGCCAGGAGTAGAAATGATACAGACCTCCTTCCGTAACCGCATAGTTACATACCGTCTGGCGTCCACCGTTAACCCTACCGACGTTAAGGGCTTCTTGGACCACCTTAGGTCCAAAATCCTTACGTTGGTAGAGTCGAACGTCCGACGCTACGGCAACGTGAAAGTCGGTATGGAGCTATTCGGAAACTTCCTCTTGCAGACGAAGGAAAAAGAGGAGGTCAAGTCCTTCAATACCAAATATCGGCTGGTGAGCGGAAACACCGATCTGGAGGAGCTATACGTCCAGTTCGTCGACATCTTGGCTACCAAAGCGTCCGAGTTTCAGGAAAGGGACAGCGGTATGATTCATAAAAATGTATATTTCCGAACTAATTTCTTTCTCTTTTTTACAGGCTGGGCGTTGGAGGAACTTCTCCATTTAGAAATAGGGATTAACAAGTACAATCCCCTAAGGGCGTCGTCCTATGTTAGCCTGCCCAAGGAAATCGAAGCCAAAAAAGCTGTTTTGAACTTGCAAAATACGGACGAAAAATGCTTTATGTGGTCGATCTTGGCTGCTCTTCACCCAATTCACTGGACAAATAACGCTAACAGGGTCAGTAACTATGTAGAATTTCAGAACGAGCTGGATTTTACAGGTATCGATTTTCCCGTTAAACTTAAGGACATATCCACTTTTGAACGACTTAATGAAATTTCGGTCAATGTCTATGGCCTCGAGAGAGTCTATAACAAAGTCCGTAATGATGTTGAGGTCGTTGGTCCTTTGCATTTTACTGAATCTCGTAAAGAGAGACATGTAAACCTATTATTAATTAGTAATGACTATGGAGAAAATCATTATTGTTTAATAAGAAGTATGTCTCGGTTGGTTTCAAAACAATTAACTAAAAGGTCCTCTACAAAGTTTTTATGCGATGGGTGTTTGGTTTATTTTTATAACGAAGAAAAACTAAAGCGTCATAAAGAACACGACTGCACTCACATTTCCATAAAACTTCTGACCACCGAATTGCGCAAGGATAAATACGGTAAAGATGTTCCCGCGAATAAGCTGAAATTTGAAGAATTTGAAAATAAATTAAAAGTTCCTTTTGTTGTGTACGCGGACTTTGAAACAGTCATGATTCCTTTACAGGTGGAAGGCGAACCGAATCCCGACAAATCGTTTACCGTCAAAACTCATATTCACGAGCCTTACTCTTTCGCCTACTATGTCAAATGTGACTTTGACGATTCCCAGTCTACTTTTAAACAGTACAGAGGTCGGGGCGCACACAAAATTTTCATTGAATGGTTGGAGAGCGACTGCAAAGCGCTCTACAACAAGTTCATGAAAACTTCCGTGCCCATGACCACTCTATCGTTTGAACAAGAGACCGGCTTTCGAAACGCTGCGGCTTGTCACATTTGCGAGAAACCATTTAATGCAGAGGACGAAAAAGTAAGGGATCATTGTCATATGACGGGCGAATTTCGAGGTGCGGCTCACTTCACTTGCAACTTGAATTTCAAAGTTCCGCGGCACATCCCTGTCTTTTTTCACCATTTAGGTTTCGACAGTCATTTATTTGTAAAATTTATGGCTGAAGAAGGGGAAAAGATCGATGTCATCGCCCAAAACAAGGAACGTTACATTTCCTTTACGAAACACGTCCTAGTCGATAACATTGAGTCGGAGAAAGGAGGCAAAGGGAAAAGGGTATTTTTAAAACTCCGATTTTTAGATTCATTTCGATTTATGGCATCCAGTTTGGACAGATTGAGTCGAAATTTGAACGATAGTCAGTGTCGGGAAGTCAAAAAATTTTTTAAAAATGAACAAGAATTTCAACTTATTCGACAGAAGGGCGTTTTTCCATATACGTATCTAGATTCTTTTTCAAAATTAGACAAAACCAAACTGCCATCGCACGAGGACTTTTATGACTCCATGCGAAAGAGCAACATAACCAGGGAGGATTACAAGCGTGCCTGGACTGTGTGGAATTTGTTCAAATGTAAAACTTTAGGCGAATATTCAGATATTTATTTAAAATCCGACGTTTTACTTTTAGCCGATATTTTTGAAAACTTCAGAGAGGTGTGTCTGAAAACGTACGGTCTGGACCCGAGTCAGTTTTATACGACACCGGGTCTATCATGGACGAGCGCCCTGAAGGCGACAAAGGTCGAACTGGACCTGTTGACCGACGTGGACATGATACACTTCTTGAAGCACGGTATCCGCGGAGGAGTCAGTCAGTGTAGTGTGAGAAAGGCCGCGGCTAATAATAATTTTTACCTAATTACGACCCTTCCAAACCTATTTCTTACGTCATGTACTTGGACGCTACCAATTTATACGGGGCGGCCATGTCACAATACCTCCCAACGGGAAACTTCGAGTGGTTGGAGGAGGGCAAAATTCAAAATTTAGATATTACGCGTATCCCCAACGATTCACCTAGGGGCTATATTTTCGAAGTAGATTTGGACTATCCGGAAGTGCTGCATGACGCACACAACGAACTGCCTTTTTGCCCGGAATCCATCGTTTCGCCAATCGCGAAAACCAAAATGAGAAAACTTATTCCAAATTTAAACAATAAACGTAATTATGTATTGCATTATAGGAATCTGCAACAGGCTTTAAGCAACGGTTTAAAGCTTGTTCGCATCCATCGCGTTCTTGTTTTCGATCAATCTCCCTGGCTAAAACAATACATAGACTTGAATACGGCGATGCGTAATACAGCTAAAAATAAGTTTGAAAAAGATTTTTTCAAACTTATGAATAACGCTGTGTTTGGAAAAACGATGGAAAATGTGGACAAAAGGGTGGACGTGCGGCTCGTTTCCCATTGGGAAAATATTGGGAAAAGGTTGGGGGCAGAAGCGTTAATCGCGAGACCTAATTTTAAAAATGTCGCCATATTTAGCGAAAATCTAGTAGCTCTCCAGATGGAAAGGACTAAAGTCGTATATGATAAGCCTATTTACGCCGGATTTTGCATTTTGGACATATCCAAGACTCTCATATACGACTTTTTTTACGGCTATCTAAAGGCTAAGTACGGCGACAAAGCCGTCTTACTCTACACCGATACCGACAGCCTCGTTGTCCAAATTTTTTGCGAAAATTTCTACGAAGATATGAAAGAAAATTTGGACAAATTCGATACTTCTAATTACTCGGAGAACAACCAACACGGCATTCCTGTAAACAAGTCCGTTCTTGGTAAAATGAAGGACGAGTACGCAGGACGGCCGTTGTGGGAATTCTTGGGTACGGGAGCGAAAGCTTATTGCGTAAATGTGGACGGCAACGAGTTGACCAAAAAGGCCAAGGGCGTTGCTGACTCGGTCAGCCAGCGCGAACTTAGTCTCGACGACTATAAGCGCGCTGTCCACGAGGAAGGCACGCTAATCTTGCGCCAAATGTCTTCGTTTCGCTCACATTTACATGATATGTACGTCGAACTGAAAAATAAGGTGGCGTTGTCTTACGCGGATGAAAAACGACATCTTATACCCGGCTCAGAGTACACGCTAGCTTGGGGCCATCGAAATTTAGTTGGTTCAAAGGACAGCGGGAAAATCACTGATTGATCGACCACCAGATATTTCTTTTGGCAAACTAATATGTTACGATTCCTTTAAATGATTGTAGTTTATATTTGTGTTTAATTTATGTATCTATTTATGTCCATATATGCTATTTATATATGCATATCGTTCGAATATATTTATTAATATGTGTCTATCCTGATGGGGTTTTGTATATGATTAATAAAACAATTTGTTCGATTTTAGTGTCATTAAACGTCTTTTTCCCTGTTGCATTTTATTTATTCCGCAAAAAAAAAAATGTTGTCAATAAATTATTATATTTTAAGCGACCTCGACGACCTTTTATTAGTTGAATTCTCTTATCGTCGCCGCCGAAATCCTCGTCGGCTAGGCTCGGCTAGGCTCGACTAACGTAGCGCGCGGGGTTCGAGGTTCGAATCCCCCGACCGCGCGCGACACACCGGTCGCTTTTTTCACCTCGCGCAAAAATACGTCAAAACAAAAAGGCACTAACGCAAAAACTACCCCTAGCGGGGCGAAATTGCCAAAAAGGCACTAACGCGAAAACTACCCCCTACCCCCCATTCAGGGTGATATCTGGCGATCGAAACCTGAGCTCTTAATGGGCGGCGACATCTCTCGTAGAATGGTCAAACTAATTTTTTTTTTTTCGGTTGCTTGGGAATCTGTAAATTTGCAATCACAAAATCTCCCCCGGGGGACGGGGGATGGTCAAGTCACGAATAATTACTACTTATGGGGATTGAGTGCATAAATTTAAAACAATATAATGCCCTTATATTTCAAATGGCACATCACCAGAAATAGTTCTACTTTCAAACAGATTTGGCCCTGGTCTGTCGGTTAAGGCGTCTGACTAGAAATCAGATTCTCCATGGCAGCGTAGGTTCGAAACCTACCTGCTGCAAACGACCATTGTTTTGCTTGAAATATAATTTTTGTAATTAGCAGCTCAGCCAAGAAAATTTTGTCAATTATGGGGATTGAGTGCATAAATTTATAACAATGTAATGCCCTTATATTTCAAAAGACACATCACCAGAAATAGTTCTACTTTCAAGCAGATTTAGCCCTGGTCTGTCGGTTAAGGCGTCTGACTAGAAATCAGATTCTCTATGGCAGCGTAAGTTCGAAAACTACCTACTGCAAACGGCCATTGTTTTGCTTGAAATATATATTTTTTAATTAACAGCTCAGCCCAGAAATTTTTCTCAAATATGGGGATTGACTACATAAATTTAAAAAAATATAATGGCCTTATATTTCAACGCATGGCACATCACCAGAAATAGTTCTACTTTCAAACAGATTTAGCCCTAGTCTGTCGGTTAAGGCGTCTGACTAGAAATCAGATTCTCTATGGCAGCGTAGGTTCGAAACCTACCTGCTGCAAACGACCATTGTTTTGCTTGAAATATAATTTTCGTAAATAACAGCTTATCCCAGAAAATTTTTTCAATTATGGGGATTGAGTTCATAAAATTAAAATAATATAATGCCCTTATATTTCAAATGGCACATCACCAGAAATAGTTCGACTTTCAAACAGATTTAGCTTTGGTCTGTCGGTTAAGGCGTCTGACTAGAAATCAGATTCTCTATCAGCATAGGTTCGAAACCAACCTACTGCAAACGACCATTGTTTTGCTTGAAATATAATTTTCGTAAATAAGAGCTTATCCCAGAAAATTTTGTCAATTATGGGGATTGAGTTCATAAATTTAAAATAATATAATGCCCTTATATTTCAAAAAGCACATCACCAGAAATAGTTCTACTTTCAAACAGATTTAGCCCTGGTCTGTCGGTTAAGGCGTCTGACTAGAAACCAGATTCTCTATGGCAGCGTAGTTTCGAAACCTACCAGCTGCAAACGACCATTGTTTTGCTTGAAATATAATTTTCGTAAATAGCAGCTTAGCCCAGAAAATTTTGTCCATTATGGGGATTGAGTTCATAAATTTAAAATAATATAATGCCCTTATATTTCAAATGGCACATCACCAGAAATAGTTCTACTTTCAAACAGATTTAGCCCTGGTCTGTCGGTTAAGGCGTCTGACTAGAAATCAGATTCTCTATGGCAGCGTAGGTTCGAAACCTACCTGCTGCAAACGACCATTGTTTTGCTTGAAATATAATTTTTGTAATTAGCAGCTCAGCCAAGAAAATTTTGTCAATTATGGGAATTGAGTGCATAAATTTATAACAACGTAATGCCCTTATATTTCAAATGACACATCACCAGAAATAGTTCTACTTTCAAACAGATTTAGCCCTGGTCTGTCGCTTAAGGCGTCTGACTAGAAATCAGATTCTCCATGGCAGCGTAGGTTCGAAACCTACCTGCTGCAAACGAACATTGTTTTGCTTGAAATATAATTTTCGTAAATAACAGCTTATCCCAGAAAATTTTTTCAATTATGGGGATTGAGTTCATAAAATTAAAATAATATAATGCCCTTATATTTCAAATGGCACATCACCAGAAATAGTTCGACTTTCAAACAGCTTTAGCTTTGGTCTGTCGGTTAAGGCGTCTGACTAGAAATCAGATTCTCTATCAGCATAGGTTCGAAACCAACCTACTGCAAACGACCATTGTTTTGCTTGAAATATAATTTTCGTAAATAAGAGCTTATCCCAGAAAATTTTGTCAATTATGGGGATTGAGTTCATAAATTTAAAATAATATAATGCCCTTATATTTCAAATGGCACATCACCAGAAATAGTTCTACTTTCAAACAGATTTAGCCCTGGTCTGTCGGTTAAGGCATCTGACTAGAAACCAGATTCTCTATGGCAGCGTAGTTTCGAAACCTACCTGCTGCAAACGACAATTGTTTTGCTTAAAATACATATTTTTTAATTAACAGCCCAGCTCAGAAATTTTTCTCAAATATGGAGTTGAGTGCATAAATTTATAACAATATAATGCCCTTATATTTCAAATGGCACATCACCAGAAATAGTTCTACTTTCAAACAGATTTAGCCCTGGTCTGTCGCTTAAGGCCTCTGACTAGAAATCAGATTCTCCATGGCAGCGTAGGTTCGAAACCTACCTGCTGCAAACGACCATTGTTTTGCTTGAAATATAATTTTTGTAATCAGCAGCTCAGCCAAGAAAATTTTGTCAATTATGGGGATTGAGTGCATAAATTTATAAAAATATAATACCCTTATATTTCAAATGGCACATCACCAGAAATAGTTCGACTTTCAAACAGATTTAGCCTTGGTCTGTCGGTTAAGGCGTCTGTCCTAAAATCAGATTCTCCATGGCAGCGTAGATTCGAAACCTACTTACTGCAAACAGTCATTGTTTTGCTTGAAATATATAATTTTTAATTAACAGCTCAGCCCAGAAATTTTTCTCAAATATGGGGATTGAGTACATAAATTTATAAAAATATAATGGACATATATTTCAAATGACACATCACCAGAAATAGTTCTACTTTCAAACAGATTTAGCCCTGGTCTGTCGGTTATGGCTTCTGACTAGAAATCAGATTCTCTATGGCAGCGTAGGTTCGAAACCTACCTGCTGCAAACGACCATTGTTTTGCTTGAAATATAATTTTCGTAAATAACAGCTTATACCAGAAAATTTTGTCAATTATGGGGATTGAGTTCATAAAGTTAAAATAATTTAATGCCCTTATATTTGAAATGGCACATCACCAGAAATAGTTCTACTTTCAAACAGATTTAGCTATGGTCTGTCGGTTAAGGCGTCTGACTAGAAATGAAATCAGATTCTCTATGGCAGCGTAAGTTCGAAACCTACCTACTGCAAACGGCCTTTGTTTTGCTTAAAATATATATTTTTTAATTAACAGCCCAGCTCAGAAATTTTTCTCAAATATGGGGATTGAGTGCATAAATATATAACAATATAATGCCCTTATATTTCAAATGGCACATCACCAGAAATAGTTCTACTTTCAAACAGATTTAGCCCTGGTCTGTCGGTTAAGGCGTCTGACTAGAAATCAGATTCTCCATGGCAGCGTTGGTTCGAAACCTACCTGCTGCAAACGACCATTGTTTTGCTTGAAATATAATTTTTGTAATCAGCAGCTCAGCCAAGAAAATTTTGTCAATTATAGGGATTGAGTGCATAAATTTATAACAATATAATGCCCTTATATTTCAAATGGCACATCACCAGAAATAGTTCGACTTTCAAACAGATTTAGCCTTGGTCTGTCGGTTAAGGCGTCTGTCCTAAAATCAGATTCTCCATGGCAGCGTAGGTTCGAAACCTACTTACTGCAAACAGTCATTGTTTTGCTTGAAATATATATTTTTTAATTAACAGCTCAGCCCAGAAATTTTTCTCAAATATGGGGATTGACTACATAAATTTAAAATAATATAATGCCCTTATATTTCAAATGGCACATCACCAGAAATAGTTCTACTTTCAAACAGATTTAGCCCTGGTCTGTTGGTTAAGGCGTCTGACTAGAAATCAGATTCTCCATGGCAACGTAGGTTCGAAACCTACCTGCTGCAAACGACCATTGTTTTGCTTGAAATATAATTTTTGTAATTAGCAGCTCAGCCAAGAAAATTTTGTCAATTATGGGAATTGAGTGCATAAATTTATAACAATGTAATGCCCTTATATTTCAAATGACACATCACCAGAAATAGTTCTACTTTCAAACAAATTTAGACCTGGTCTGTCGGTTATGGCGTCTGACTAGAAATCAGATTCTCTATGGCAGCGTAGGTTCGAAACCTACCTGCTGCAAACGACCATTGTTTTGCTTGAAATATAAATTTCGTAAATAACAGCTTATACCAGAAAATTTTGTCAATTATGGGGATTGAGTTCATAAAGTTAAAATAATTTAATGCCCTTATATTTCAAATGGCACATCACCAGAAATAGTTCGACTTTCAAACAGATTTAGCTTTGGTCTGTCGGTTAAGGCGTCTGACTAGAAATCAGATTCTCCATGGCAACGTAGGTTCGAAACCTACCTGCTGCAAACGACCATTGCTTTGTTTGAAATATAATTTTTGTAATCAGCAGATCAGCCAAGAAAATTTTGTCAATTATGGGGATTGAGTGCATAAATTTATAACAATGTAATGCCCTTATATTTCAAATGACACATCACCAGAAATGGTTCTACTTTCAAACAAATTTAGCCCTGGTCTGTCGGTTAAGGCGTCTGACTAGAAATCAGATTCTCCATGGCAGCGTAGGTTCGAAACATACCTGCTGCAAACGACCATTGTTTTGCTTGAAATATAATTTTTGTAATTAGCAGCTCAGCCAAGAAAATTTTGTCAATTATGGGAATTGAGTGCATAAATTTATAACAACGTAATGCCCTTATATTTCAAATGACACATCACCAGAAATAGTTCTACTTTCAAACAGATTTAGCCCTGGTCTGTCGGTTAAGGCGTCTGACTAGAAATCAGATTCTCTATGGCAGCGTAAGTTCGAAACCTACCTACTGCAAACGGCCATTGTTTTGCTTAAAATATATATTTTTTAATTAACAGCCCAGCTCAGAAATTTTTCTCAAACATTGGGTTGAGTGCATAAATTTATAAAAATATAATGGTTTTATATACCAGAAATATTTCGAATTTCGAACAGATTTAGGCTTGGTCTGTCGGTTAAGGCCTCTGACTAGATATCAGATTCTCCATGGCAGCGTAGGTTCGAAACCTACCTGCTGCAAACGACCATTGTTTTGCTTGAAATATAATTTTTGTAATTAGCAGCTCAGCCAAGAAAATTTTGTCCATTATGGGGATTGAGTGGATAAATTTATAACAATATAATGCCCTTATATTTCAAATTGCACATCACCAGAAATTGTTCTACTTTCAAACACATTTGGCCCTGGTCTGTCGGTTAAGGCGTCTGACTAGAAATCAGATTCTCTATGGCAGCGTAGGTTCGAAACCTACCTACTGCAAACAAAAATTTGTTTTGTTTGAAATATAATTTTTGTAATTAGCAGCTCAGCCTAGAAAATTTTGTCAATTATGGGGATTGAGTGCATAAATTTAAAACAATATAATGCCCTTATATTTCAAATGGCACATCACCAGAAATAGTTCTACTTTCAAACAGATTTGGCCCTGGTCTGTCGGTTAAGGCGTCTGACTAGAAATCAGATTCTCCATGGCAGCGTAGGTTCGAAACCTACCTGCTGCAAACGACCATTGTTTTGCTTGAAATATAATTTTTGTAATTAGCAGCTCAGCCAAGAAAATTTTGTCAATTATGGGGATTGAGTGCATAAATTTATAACAATGTAATGCCCTTATATTTCAAAAGACACATCACCAGAAATAGTTCTACTTTCAAGCAGATTTAGCCCTGGTCTGTCGGTTAAGGCGTCTGACTAGAAATCAGATTCTCTATGGCAGCGTAAGTTCGAAAACTACCTACTGCAAACGGCCATTGTTTTGCTTGAAATATATATTTTTTAATTAACAGCTCAGCCCAGAAATTTTTCTCAAATATGGGGATTGACTACATAAATTTAAAAAAATATAATGGCCTTATATTTCAACGCATGGCACATCACCAGAAATAGTTCTACTTTCAAACAGATTTAGCCCTAGTCTGTCGGTTAAGGCGTCTGACTAGAAATCAGATTCTCTATGGCAGCGTAGGTTCGAAACCTACCTGCTGCAAACGACCATTGTTTTGCTTGAAATATAATTTTCGTAAATAACAGCTTATCCCAGAAAATTTTTTCAATTATGGGGATTGAGTTCATAAAATTAAAATAATATAATGCCCTTATATTTCAAATGGCACATCACCAGAAATAGTTCGACTTTCAAACAGATTTAGCTTTGGTCTGTCGGTTAAGGCGTCTGACTAGAAATCAGATTCTCCATGGCAACGTAGGTTCGAAACCTACCTGCTGCAAACGACCATTGCTTTGTTTGAAATATAATTTTTGTAATCAGCAGATCAGCCAAGAAAATTTTGTCAATTATGGGGATTGAGTGCATAAATTTATAACAATGTAATGCCCTTATATTTCAAATGACACATCACCAGAAATGGTTCTACTTTCAAACAAATTTAGCCCTGGTCTGTCGGTTAAGGCGTCTGACTAGAAATCAGATTCTCCATGGCAGCGTAGGTTCGAAACATACCTGCTGCAAACGACCATTGTTTTGCTTGAAATATAATTTTTGTAATTAGCAGCTCAGCCAAGAAAATTTTGTCAATTATGGGAATTGAGTGCATAAATTTATAACAACGTAATGCCCTTATATTTCAAATGACACATCACCAGAAATAGTTCTACTTTCAAACAGATTTAGCCCTGGTCTGTCGGTTAAGGCGTCTGACTAGAAATCAGATTCTCTATGGCAGCGTAAGTTCGAAACCTACCTACTGCAAACGGCCATTGTTTTGCTTAAAATATATATTTTTTAATTAACAGCCCAGCTCAGAAATTTTTCTCAAACATTGGGTTGAGTGCATAAATTTATAAAAATATAATGGTTTTATATACCAGAAATATTTCGAATTTCGAACAGATTTAGGCTTGGTCTGTCGGTTAAGGCCTCTGACTAGATATCAGATTCTCCATGGCAGCGTAGGTTCGAAACCTACCTGCTGCAAACGACCATTGTTTTGCTTGAAATATAATTTTTGTAATTAGCAGCTCAGCCAAGAAAATTTTGTCCATTATGGGGATTGAGTGGATAAATTTATAACAATATAATGCCCTTATATTTCAAATTGCACATCACCAGAAATTGTTCTACTTTCAAACACATTTGGCCCTGGTCTGTCGGTTAAGGCGTCTGACTAGAAATCATATTCTCTATGGCAGCGTAGGTTCGAAACCTACCTACTGCAAACAAAAATTTGTTTTGTTTGAAATATAATTTTTGTAATTAGCAGCTCAGCCTAGAAAATTTTGTCAATTATGGGGATTGAGTGCATAAATTTAAAACAATATAATGCCCTTATATTTCAAATGGCACATCACCAGAAATAGTTCTACTTTCAAACAGATTTGGCCCTGGTCTGTCGGTTAAGGCGTCTGACTAGAAATCAGATTCTCCATGGCAGCGTAGGTTCGAAACCTACCTGCTGCAAACGACCATTGTTTTGCTTGAAATATAATTTTTGTAATTAGCAGCTCAGCCAAGAAAATTTTGTCAATTATGGGGATTGAGTGCATAAATTTATAACAATGTAATGCCCTTATATTTCAAAAGACACATCACCAGAAATAGTTCTACTTTCAAGCAGATTTAGCCCTGGTCTGTCGGTTAAGGCGTCTGACTAGAAATCAGATTCTCTATGGCAGCGTAAGTTCGAAAACTACCTACTGCAAACGGCCATTGTTTTGCTTGAAATATATATTTTTTAATTAACAGCTCAGCCCAGAAATTTTTCTCAAATATGGGGATTGACTACATAAAGTTAAAAAAATATAATGGCCTTATATTTCAACGCATGGCACATCACCAGAAATAGTTCTACTTTCAAACAGATTTAGCCCTAGTCTGTCGGTTAAGGCGTCTGACTAGAAATCAGATTCTCTATGGCAGCGTAGGTTCGAAACCTACCTGCTGCAAACGACCATTGTTTTGCTTGAAATATAATTTTCGTAAATAACAGCTTATCCCAGAAAATTTTTTCAATTATGGGGATTGAGTTCATAAAATTAAAATAATATAATGCCCTTATATTTCAAATGGCACATCACCAGAAATAGTTCGACTTTCAAACAGATTTAGCTTTGGTCTGTCGGTTAAGGCGTCTGACTAGAAATCAGATTCTCTATCAGCATAGGTTCGAAACCAACCTACTGCAAACGACCATTGTTTTGCTTGAAATATAATTTTCGTAAATAAGAGCTTATCCCAGAAAATTTTGTCAATTATGGGGATTGAGTTCATAAATTTAAAATAATATAATGCCCTTATATTTCAAATGGCACATCACCAGAAATAGTTCTACTTTCAAACAGATTTAGCCCTGGTCTGTCGGTTAAGGCGTCTGACCAGAAATCAGATTCTCTATGGCAGCGTAGGTTCGAAACCTTCCTGCTGCAAACGACCATTGTTTTGCTTGAAATATAATTTTCGTAAATAAGAGCTTATCCCAGAAAATTTTTTCAATTATGGGGATTGAGTTCATAAAATTAAAATAATATAATGCCCTTATATTTCAAATGGCACATCACCAGAAATAGTTCGACCTTCAAACAGATTTAGCTTTGGTCTGTCGGTTAAGGCGTCTGACTAGAAATCAGATTCTCTATCAGCATAGGTTCGAAACCAACCTACTGCAAACGACCATTGTTTTGCTTGAAATATAATTTTCGTAAATAAGAGCTTATCCCAGAAAATTTTGTCAATTATGGGGATTGAGTTCATAAATTTAAAATAATATAATGCCCTTATATTTCAAATGGCACATCACCAGAAATAGTTCTACTTTCAAACAGATTTAGACCTGGTCTGTCGGTTATGGCGTCTGACTAGAAATCAGATTCTCTATGGCAGCGTAGGTTCGAAACCTACCTGCTGCAAACGACCATTGTTTTGCTTGAAATATAAATTTCGTAAATAACAGCTTATACCAGAAAATTTTGTCAATTATGGGGATTGAGTTCATAAAGTTAAAATAATTTAATGCCCTTATATTTCAAATGGCACATCACCAGAAATAGTTCGACTTTCAAACAGATTTAGCTTTGGTCTGTCGGTTAAGGCGTCTGACTAGAAATCAGATTCTCCATGGCAACGTAGGTTCGAAACCTACCTGCTGCAAACGACCATTGCTTTGCTTGAAATATAATTTTTGTAATCAGCAGATCAGCCAAGAAAATTTTGTCAATTATGGGGATTGAGTGCATAAATTTATAACAATGTAATGCCCTTATATTTCAAATGACACATCACCAGAAATAGTTCTACTTTCAAACAGATTTAGCCCTGGTCTGTCGGTTAAGGCGTCTGACTAGAAATCAGATTCTCTATGGCAGCGTAAGTTCGAAACCTACCTACTGCAAACGGCCATTGTTTTGCTTAAAATATATATTTTTTAATTAACAGCCCAGCTCAGAAATTTTTCTCAAACATGGGGTTGAGTGCATAAATTTATAAAAATATAATGGTTTTATATACCAGAAATATTTCGAATTTCGAACAGATTTAGGCTTGGTCTGTCGGTTAAGGCCTCTGACTAGATATCAGATTCTCCATGGCAGCGTAGGTTCGAAACCTACCTGCTGCAAACGACCATTGTTTTGCTTGAAATATAATTTTTGTAATTAGCAGGTCAGCCAAGAAAATTTTGTCCATTATGGGGATTGAGTGGATAAATTTATAACAATATAATGCCCTTATATTTCAAATTGCACATCACCAGAAATAGTTCTACTTTCAAACACATTTGGCCCTGGTCTGTCGGTTAAGGCGTCTGACTAGAAATCAGATTCTCTATGGCAGCGTAGGTTCGAAACCTACCTACTGCAAACAAAAATTTGTTTTGTTTGAAATATAATTTTTGTAATTAGCAGCTCAGCCTAGAAAATTTTGTCAATTATGGGGATAGAGTGCAAAAATTTAAAACAATTTAATGCCCTTATATTTCAAATGGCACATCACCAGAAATAGTTCTACTTTCAAACAGATTTGGCCCTGGTCTGTCGGTTAAGGCGTCTGACTAGAAATCAGATTCTCCATGGCAGCGTAGGTTCGAAACCTACCTGCTGCAAACGACCATTGTTTTGCTTGAAATATAATTTTTGTAATTAGCAGCTCAGCCAAGAAAATTTTGTCAATTATGGGGATTGAGTGCATAAATTTATAACAATGTAATGCCCTTATATTTCAAAAGACACATCACCAGAAATAGTTCTACTTTCAAGCAGATTTAGCCCTGGTCTGTCGGTTAAGGCGTCTGACTAGAAATCAGATTCTCTATGGCAGCGTAAGTTCGAAAACTACCTACTGCAAACGGCCATTGTTTTGCTTGAAATATATATTTTTTAATTAACAGCTCAGCCCAGAAATTTTTCTCAAATATGGGGATTGACTACATAAATTTAAAAAAATATAATGGCCTTATATTTCAACGCATGGCACATCACCAGAAATAGTTCTACTTTCAAACAGATTTAGCCCTAGTCTGTCGGTTAAGGCGTCTGACTAGAAATCAGATTCTCTATGGCAGCGTAGGTTCGAAACCTACCTGCTGCAAACGACCATTGTTTTGCTTGAAATATAATTTTCGTAAATAACAGCTTATCCCAGAAAATTTTTTCAATTATGGGGATTGAGTTCATAAAATTAAAATAATATAATGCCCTTATATTTCAAATGGCACATCACCAGAAATAGTTCGACTTTCAAACAGATTTAGCTTTGGTCTGTCGGTTAAGGCGTCTGACTAGAAATCAGATTCTCTATCAGCATAGGTTCGAAACCAACCTACTGCAAACGACCATTGTTTTGCTTGAAATATAATTTTCGTAAATAAGAGCTTATCCCAGAAAATTTTGTCAATTATGGGGATTGAGTTCATAAATTTAAAATAATATAATGCCCTTATATTTCAAATGGCACATCACCAGAAATAGTTCTACTTTCAAACAGATTTAGACCTGGTCTGTCGGTTATGGCGTCTGACTAGAAATCAGATTCTCTATGGCAGCGTAGGTTCGAAACCTACCTGCTGCAAACGACCATTGTTTTGCTTGAAATATAAATTTCGTAAATAACAGCTTATACCAGAAAATTTTGTCAATTATGGGGATTGAGTTCATAAAGTTAAAATAATTTAATGCCCTTATATTTGAAATGGCACATCACCAGAAATAGTTCGACTTTCAAACAGATTTAGCTTTGGTCTGTCGGTTAAGGCGTCTGACTAGAAATCAGATTCTCCATGGCAACGTAGGTTCGAAACCTACCTGCTGCAAACGACCATTGCTTTGCTTGAAATATAATTTTTGTAATCAGCAGATCAGCCAAGAAAATTTTGTCAATTATGGGGATTGAGTGCATAAATTTATAACAATGTAATGCCCTTATATTTCAAATGACACATCACCAGAAATAGTTCTACTTTCAAACAAATTTAGCCCTGGTCTGTCGGTTAAGGCGTCTGACTAGAAATCAGATTCTCCATGGCAGCGTAGGTTCGAAACATACCTGCTGCAAACGACCATTGTTTTGCTTGAAATATAATTTTTGTAATTAGCAGCTCAGCCAAGAAAATTTTGTCAATTATGGGAATTGAGTGCATAAATTTATAACAACGTAATGCCCTTATATTTCAAATGACACATCACCAGAAATAGTTCTACTTTCAAGCAGATTTAGCCCTGGTCTGTCGGTTAAGGCGTCTGACTAGAAATCAGATTCTCTATGGCAGCGTAAGTTCGAAAACTACCTACTGCAAACGGCCATTGTTTTGCTTGAAATATATATTTTTTAATTAACAGCTCAGCCCAGAAATTTTTCTCAAATATGGGGATTGACTACATAAATTTAAAAAAATATAATGCCCTTATATTTCAAATGACACATCACCAGAAATAGTTCTACTTTCAAACAAATTTAGCCCTGGTCTGTCGGTTAAGGCGTCTGACTAGAAATCAGATTCTCCATGGCAGCGTAGGTTCGAAACATACCTGCTGCAAACGACCATTGTTTTGCTTGAAATATAATTTTCGTAAATAACAGCTTATCCCAGAAAATTTTTTCAATTATGGGGATTGAGTTCATAAAATTAAAATAATATAATGCCCTTATATTTCAAATGGCACATCACCAGAAATAGTTCGACTTTCAAACAGATTTAGCTTTGGTCTGTCGGTTAAGGCGTCTGACTAGAAATCAGATTCTCTATCAGCATAGGTTCGAAACCAACCTACTGCAAACGACCATTGTTTTGCTTGAAATATAATTTTCGTAAATAAGAGCTTATCCCAGAAAATTTTGTCAATTATGGGGATTGAGTTCATAAATTTAAAATAATATAATGCCCTTATATTTCAAATGGCACATCACCAGAAATAGTTCTACTTTCAAACAGATTTAGCCCTGGTCTGTCGGTTAAGGCATCTGACTAGAAACCAGATTCTCTATGGCAGCGTAGTTTCGAAACCTACCTGCTGCAAACGACAATTGTTTTGCTTAAAATACATATTTTTTAATTAACAGCCCAGCTCAGAAATTTTTCTCAAATATGGGGTTGAGTGCATAAATTTATAAAAATATAATTGTTTTATATACCAGAAATATTTCGAATTTCGAACAGATTTAGCCTTGGTCTGTCGGTTAAGTCCTCTGACTAGAAATCAGATACTCCATGGCAGCGTAGGTTCGAAACCTACCTGCTGCAAACGACCATTGTTTTGCTTGAAATATAATTTTTGTAACTAGCAGCTCAGCCAAGAAAATTTTGTCCATTAAGGGGATTGAGTGCATAAATTTATAACAATATAATGCCCTTATATTTCAAATGGCACATCACCAGAAATAGTTCTACTTTCAAACAGATTTAGCCCTGGTCTGTCGCTTAAGGCCTCTGACTAGAAATCAGATTCCCCATGGCAGCGTAGGTTCGAAACCTACCTGCTGCAAACGACCATTGTTTTGCTTGAAATATAATTTTTGTAATCAGCAGCTCAGCCAAGAAAATTTTGTCAATTATGGGGATTGAGTGCATAAATTTATAAAAATATAATGCCCTTATATTTCAAATGGCACATCACCAGAAATAGTTCGACTTTCAAACAGATTTAGCCTTGGTCTGTTGGTTAAGGCGTCTGTCCTAAAATCAGATTCTCCATGGCAGCGTAGATTCGAAACCTACTTACTGCAAACAGTCATTGTTTTGCTTGAAATATATAATTTTTAATTAACAGCTCAGCCCAGAAATTTTTCTCAAATATGGGGATTGACTACATAAATTTAAAAAAATATAATGGCCTTATATTTCAACGCATGGCACATCACCAGAAATAGTTCTACTTTCAAACAGATTTGGCCCTGGTCTGTCGGTTAAGGCGTCTGACTAGAAATCAGATTCTCCATGGCAGCGTAGGTTCGAAACCTACCTGCTGCAAACGACCATTGTTTTGCTTGAAATATAATTTTTGTAATTAGCAGCTCAGCCAAGAAAATTTTGTCAATTATGGGGATTGAGTGCATAAATTTATAACAATGTAATGCCCTTATATTTCAAAAGACACATCACCAGAAATAGTTCTACTTTCAAGCAGATTTAGCCCTGGTCTGTCGGTTAAGGCGTCTGACTAGAAATCAGATTCTCTATGGCAGCGTAAGTTCGAAAACTACCTACTGCAAACGGCCATTGTTTTGCTTGAAATATATATTTTTTAATTAACAGCTCAGCCCAGAAATTTTTCTCAAATATGGGGATTGACTACATAAATTTAAAAAAATATAATGGCCTTATATTTCAACGCATGGCACATCACCAGAAATAGTTCTACTTTCAAACAGATTTAGCCCTAGTCTGTCGGTTAAGGCGTCTGACTAGAAATCAGATTCTCTATGGCAGCGTAGGTTCGAAACCTACCTGCTGCAAACGACCATTGTTTTGCTTGAAATATAATTTTCGTAAATAACAGCTTATCCCAGAAAATTTTTTCAATTATGGGGATTGAGTTCATAAAATTAAAATAATATAATGCCCTTATATTTCAAATGGCACATCACCAGAAATAGTTCGACTTTCAAACAGATTTAGCTTTGGTCTGTCGGTTAAGGCGTCTGACTAGAAATCAGATTCTCTATCAGCATAGGTTCGAAACCAACCTACTGCAAACGACCATTGTTTTGCTTGAAATATAATTTTCGTAAATAAGAGCTTATCCCAGAAAATTTTGTCAATTATGGGGATTGAGTTCATAAATTTAAAATAATATAATGCCCTTATATTTCAAATGGCACATCACCAGAAATAGTTCTACTTTCAAACAGATTTAGACCTGGTCTGTCGGTTATGGCGTCTGACTAGAAATCAGATTCTCTATGGCAGCGTAGGTTCGAAACCTACCTGCTGCAAACGACCATTGTTTTGCTTGAAATATAAATTTCGTAAATAACAGCTTATACCAGAAAATTTTGTCAATTATGGGGATTGAGTTCATAAAGTTAAAATAATTTAATGCCCTTATATTTGAAATGGCACATCACCAGAAATAGTTCGACTTTCAAACAGATTTAGCTTTGGTCTGTCGGTTAAGGCGTCTGACTAGAAATCAGATTCTCCATGGCAACGTAGGTTCGAAACCTACCTGCTGCAAACGACCATTGCTTTGCTTGAAATATAATTTTTGTAATCAGCAGATCAGCCAAGAAAATTTTGTCAATTATGGGGATTGAGTGCATAAATTTATAACAATGTAATGCCCTTATATTTCAAATGACACATCACCAGAAATAGTTCTACTTTCAAACAAATTTAGCCCTGGTCTGTCGGTTAAGGCGTCTGACTAGAAATCAGATTCTCCATGGCAGCGTAGGTTCGAAACATACCTGCTGCAAACGACCATTGTTTTGCTTGAAATATAATTTTTGTAATTAGCAGCTCAGCCAAGAAAATTTTGTCAATTATGGGAATTGAGTGCATAAATTTATAACAACGTAATGCCCTTATATTTCAAATGACACATCACCAGAAATAGTTCTACTTTCAAGCAGATTTAGCCCTGGTCTGTCGGTTAAGGCGTCTGACTAGAAATCAGATTCTCTATGGCAGCGTAAGTTCGAAAACTACCTACTGCAAACGGCCATTGTTTTGCTTGAAATATATATTTTTTAATTAACAGCTCAGCCCAGAAATTTTTCTCAAATATGGGGATTGACTACATAAATTTAAAAAAATATAATGCCCTTATATTTCAAATGACACATCACCAGAAATAGTTCTACTTTCAAACAAATTTAGCCCTGGTCTGTCGGTTAAGGCGTCTGACTAGAAATCAGATTCTCTATCAGCATAGGTTCGAAACCAACCTACTGCAAACGACCATTGTTTTGCTTGAAATATAATTTTCGTAAATAAGAGCTTATCCCAGAAAATTTTGTCAATTATGGGGATTGAGTTCATAAATTTAAAATAATATAATGCCCTTATATTTCAAATGGCACATCACCAGAAATAGTTCTACTTTCAAACAGATTTAGCCCTGGTCTGTCGGTTAAGGCATCTGACTAGAAACCAGATTCTCTATGGCAGCGTAGTTTCGAAACCTACCTGCTGCAAACGACAATTGTTTTGCTTAAAATACATATTTTTTAATTAACAGCCCAGCTCAGAAATTTTTCTCAAATATGGGGTTGAGTGCATAAATTTATAAAAATATAATTGTTTTATATACCAGAAATATTTCGAATTTCGAACAGATTTAGCCTTGGTCTGTCGGTTAAGTCCTCTGACTAGAAATCAGATACTCCATGGCAGCGTAGGTTCGAAACCTACCTGCTGCAAACGACCATTGTTTTGCTTGAAATATAATTTTTGTAACTAGCAGCTCAGCCAAGAAAATTTTGTCCATTAAGGGGATTGAGTGCATAAATTTATAACAATATAATGCCCTTATATTTCAAATGGCACATCACCAGAAATAGTTCTACTTTCAAACAGATTTAGCCCTGGTCTGTCGCTTAAGGCCTCTGACTAGAAATCAGATTCCCCATGGCAGCGTAGGTTCGAAACCTACCTGCTGCAAACGACCATTGTTTTGCTTGAAATATAATTTTTGTAATCAGCAGCTCAGCCAAGAAAATTTTGTCAATTATGGGGATTGAGTGCATAAATTTATAAAAATATAATGCCCTTATATTTCAAATGGCACATCACCAGAAATAGTTCGACTTTCAAACAGATTTAGCCTTGGTCTGTTGGTTAAGGCGTCTGTCCTAAAATCAGATTCTCCATGGCAGCGTAGATTCGAAACCTACTTACTGCAAACAGTCATTGTTTTGCTTGAAATATATAATTTTTAATTAACAGCTCAGCCCAGAAATTTTTCTCAAATATGGGGATTGACTACATAAATTTAAAAAAATATAATGGCCTTATATTTCAACGCATGGCACATCACCAGAAATAGTTCTACTTTCAAACAGATTTAGCCCTAGTCTGTCGGTTAAGGCGTCTGACTAGAAATCAGATTCTCTATGGCAGCGTAGGTTCGAAACCTACCTGCTGCAAACGACCATTGTTTTGCTTGAAATATAATTTTCGTAAATAACAGCTTACCCCAGAAAATTTTTTCAATTATGGGGATTGAGTTCATAAAATTAAAATAATATAATGCCCTTATATTTCAAATGGCACATCACCAGAAATAGTTCGACTTTCAAACAGATTTAGCTTTGGTCTGTCGGTTAAGGCGTCTGACTAGAAATCAGATTCTCTATCAGCATAGGTTCGAAACCAACCTACTGCAAACGACCATTGTTTTGCTTGAAATATAATTTTCGTAAATAAGAGCTTATCAAAGAAAATTTTGTCAATTATGGGGATTGAGTTCATAAATTTAAAATAATATAATGCCCTTATATTTCAAATGGCACATCACCAGAAATAGTTCTACTTTCAAACAGATTTAGCCCTGGTCTGTCGGTTAAGGCGTCTGACTAGAAATCAGATTCTCTATGGCAGCGTAGGTTCGAAACCTACCTGCTGCAAACGACCATTGTTTTGCTTGAAATATAATTTTTGTAATTAGCAGCTCAGCCAAGAAAATTTTGTCAATTATGGGAATTGAGTGCATAAATTTATAACAACGTAATGCCCTTATATTTCAAATGACACATCACCAGAAATAGTTCTACTTTCAAACAGATTTAGCCCTGGTCTGTCGGTTAAGGCGTCTGACTAGAAATCAGATTCTCCATGGCAGCGTAGGTTCGAAACCTACCTGCTGCAAACGACCATTGTTTTGCTTGAAATATAATTTTCGTAAATAACAGCTTATCCCAGAAAATTTTTTCAATTATGAGGATTGAGTTCATAAAATTAAAATAATATAATGCCCTTATATTTCAAATGGCACATCACCAGAAATAGTTCGACTTTCAAACAGCTTTAGCTTTGGTCTGTCGGTTAAGGCGTCTGACTAGAAATCAGATTCTCTATCAGCATAGGTTCGAAACCAACCTACTGCAAACGACCATTGTTTTGCTTGAAATATAATTTTCGTAAATAAGAGCTTATCCTAGAAAATTTTGTCAATTATGGGGATTGAGTTCATAAATTTAAAATAATATAATGCCCTTATATTTCAAATGGCACATCACCAGAAATAGTTCTACTTTCAAACAGATTTAGCCCTGGTCTGTCGGTTAAGGCATCTGACTAGAAACCAGATTCTCTATGGCAGCGTAGTTTCGAAACCTACCTGCTGCAAACGACAATTGTTTTGCTTAAAATACATATTTTTTAATTAACAGCCCAGCTCAGAAATTTTTCTCAAATATGGGGTTGAGTGCATAAATTTATAAAAATATAATTGTTTTATATACCAGAAATATTTCGAATTTCGAACAGATTTAGCCTTGGTCTGTCGGTTAAGGCCTCTGACTAGAAATCAGATTCTCCATGGCAGCGTAGGTTCGAAACCTACCTGCTGCAAACGACCATTGTTTTGCTTGAAATATAATTTTTGTAATTAGCAGCTCAGCCAAGAAAATTTTGTCCATTAAGGGGATTGAGTGCATAAATTTATAACCATATAATGCCCTTATATTTCAAATGGCACATCACCAGAAATAGTTCTACTTTCAAACAGATTTAGCCCTGGTCTGTCGCTTAAGGCCTCTGACTAGAAATCAGATTCTCCATGGCAGCGTAGGTTCGAAACCTACCTGCTGCAAACGACCATTGTTTTGCTTGAAATATAATTTTTGTAATCAGCAGCTCAGCCAAGAAAATTTTGTCAATTATGGGGATTGAGTGCATAAATTTATAAAAATATAATGCCCTTATATTTCAAATGGCACATCACCAGAAATAGTTCGACTTTCAAACAGATTTAGCCTTGGTCTGTCGGTTAAGGCGTCTGTCCTAAAATCAGATTCTCCATGGCAGCGTAGATTCGAAACCTACTTACTGCAAACAGTCATTGTTTTGCTTGAAATATATAATTTTTAATTAACAGCTCAGCCCAGAAATTTTTCTCAAATATGGGGATTGAGTACATAAATTTATAAAAATATAATGGACATATATTTCAAATGACACATCACCAGAAATAGTTCTACTTTCAAACAGATTTAGCCCTGGTCTGTCGGTTATGGCGTCTGACTAGAAATCAGATTCTCTATGGCAGCGTAGGTTCGAAACCTACCTGCTGCAAACGACCATTGTTTTGCTTGAAATATAATTTTCGTAAATAACAGCTTATACCAGAAAATTTTGTCAATTATGGGGATTGAGTTCATAAAGTTAAAATAATTTAATGCCCTTATATTTGAAATGGCACATCACCAGAAATAGTTCGACTTTCAAACAGATTTAGTTTTGGTCTGTCGGTTAAGGCGTCTGACTAGAAATCAGATTCTCCATGGCAACGTAGGTTCGAAACCTACCTGCTGCAAACGACCATTGTTTTGCTTGAAATATAATTTTTGTAATCAGCAGATCAGCCAAGAAATTTTTGTCAATTATGGGGATTGAGTGCATAAATTTATAACAATGTAATGCCCCTATATTTCAAATGACACATCACCAGAAATAGTTCTACTTTCAAACAAATTTAGCCCTGGTCTCTCGGTTAAGGCGTCTGACTAGAAATCAGATTCTCCATGGCAGCGTAGTTTCGAAACCTACCTGCTGCAAACGACCATTGTTTTGCTTGAAATATAATTTTTGAAATTAGCAGCTCAGCCAAGAAAATTTTGTCAATTATGGGAATTGAGTGCATAAATTTATAACAACGTAATGCCCTTATATTTCAAATGACACATCACCAGAAATAGTTCTACTTTCAAACAGATTTAGCAATGGTCTGTCGGTTAAGGCGTCTGACTAGAAATGAAATCAGATTCTCTATGGCAGCGTAAGTTCGAAACCTACCTACTGCAAACGGCCATTGTTTTGCTTAAAATATATATTTTTTAATTAACAGCCCAGCTCAGAAATTTTTCTCAAATATGGGGATTGAGTGCATAAATTTATAACAATATAATGCCCTTATATTTCAAATTGCACATCACCAGAAATAGTTCTACTTTCAAACAGATTTAGCCTTGGTCTGTCGGTTAAGGCGTCTGACTAGAAATCAGATTCTCCATGGCAGCGTAGGTTCGAAACCTACCTGCTGCAAACGACCATTGTTTTGCTTGAAATATAATTTTTGTAATCAGCAGCTCAGCCAAGAAAATTTTGTCAATTATGGGGATTGAGTGCATAAATTTATAACAATATAATGCCCTTATATTTCAAATGGCACATCACCAGAAATAGTTCGACTTTCAAACAGATTTAGCCTTGGTCTGTCGGTTAAGGCGTCTGTCCTAAAATCAGATTCTCCATGGCAGCGTAGGTTCGAAACCTACTTACTGCAAACAGTCATTGTTTTGCTTGAAATATATATTTTTTAATTAACAGCTCAGCCCAGAAATTTTTCTCAAATATGGGGATTGACTACATAAATTTAAAATAATATAATGCCCTTATATTTCAAATGGCACATCACCAGAAATAGTTCTACTTTCAAACAGATTTAGCCCTGGTCTGTCGGTTAAGGCGTCTGACTAGAAATCAGATTCTCCATGGCAACGTAGGTTAGAAACCTACCTGCTGCAAACGACCATTGTTGTGCTTGAAATATAATTTTTGTAATTAGCAGCTCAGCCAAGAAAATTTTGTCAATTATGGGAATTGAGTGCATAAATTTATAACAATATAATGCCCTTATATTTCAAATGACACATCACCAGAAATAGTTCTACTTTCAAACAGATTTAGACCTGGTCTGTCGGTTATGGCGTCTGACTAGAAATCAGATTCTCTATGGCAGCGTAGGTTCGAAACCTACCTGCTGCAAACGACCATTGTTTTGCTTGAAATATAAATTTCGTAAATAACAGCTTATACCAGAAAATTTTGTCAATTATGGGGATTGAGTTCATAAAGTTAAAATAATTTAATGCCCTTATATTTCAAATGGCACATCACCAGAAATAGTTCGACTTTCAAACAGATTTAGCTTTGGTCTGTCGGTTAAGGCGTCTGACTAGAAATCAGATTCTCCATGGCAACGTAGGTTCGAAACCTACCTGCTGCAAACGACCATTGCTTTGCTTGAAATATAATTTTTGTAATCAGCAGATCAGCCAAGAAAATTTTGTCAATTATGGGGATTGAGTGCATAAATTTATAACAATGTAATGCCCTTATATTTCAAATGACACATCACCAGAAATAGTTCTACTTTCAAACAAATTTAGCCCTGGTCTGTCGGTTAAGGCGTCTGACTAGAAATCAGATTCTCCATGGCAGCGTAGGTTCGAAACATACCTGCTGCAAACGACCATTGTTTTGCTTGAAATATAATTTTTGTAATTAGCAGCTCAGCCAAGAAAATTTTGTCAATTATGTGAATTGAGTGCATAAATTTATAACAACGTAATGCCCTTATATTTCAAATGACACATCACCAGAAATAGTTCTACTTTCAAACAGATTTAGCCCTGGTCTGTCGGTTAAGGCGTCTGACTAGAAATCAGATTCTCTATGGCAGCGTAAGTTCGAAACATACCTACTGCAAACGGCCATTGTTTTGCTTAAAATATATATTTTTTAATTAACAGCTCAACCCAGAAATTTTTCTCAAATATGGGGATTGAGTACATAAATTTATAAAAATATAATGGCCTTATATTTTAACGCATGGCACATCACCAGAAATAGTTCTACTTTCAAACAGATTTAGCCCTGGTCTGTCGGTTAAGGCGTCTGACTAGAAATCAGATTCTCCATGGCAGCGTAGGTTCGAAACATACCTGCTGCAAACGACCATTGTTTTGCATGAAATATAATTTTTGTAATTAGCAGCTCAGCCAAGAAAATTTTGTCAATTATGGGAATTGAGTGCATAAATTTATAACAATATAATGCCCTTATATTTCAAATGGCACATCACCAGAAATAGTTCGACTTTCAAACAGATTTAGCCTTGGTCTGTCGGTTAAGGCGTCTGTCCTAAAGTCAGATTCTCCATGGCAGCGTAGGTTCGAAACCTACTTACTGCAAACAGTCATTGTTTTGCTTGAAATATATATTTTTTAATTAACAGCTCAACCCAGAAATTTTTCTCAAATATGGGGATTGAGTACATAAATTTATAAAAATATAATGGCCTTATATTTTAACGCATGGCACATCACCAGAAATAGTTCTACTTTCAAACAGATTTAGCCCTGGTCTGTCGGTTAAGGCGTCTGACTAGAAATCAGATTCTCTATGGCAGCGTAGGTTCGAAACCTACCTGCTGCAAACGACCATTGTTTTGCTTGAAATATAATTTTCGTAAATAACAGCTTATCCCAGAAAATTTTGTCAATTATGGGGATTGAGTTCATAAAGTTAAAATAATATAATGCCCTTATATTTCAAATGGCACATCACCAGAAATAGTTCGACTTTCAAACAGATTTAGCTTTGGTCTGTCGGTTAAGGCGTCTGACTAGAAATCAGATTCACTATCAGCATAGGTTCGAAACCTACCTACTGCAAACGACCATTGTTTTGCTTGAAATATAATTTTCGTAAATAGCAGCTTATCCCAGAAAATTTTGTCAATTATGGGGATTGAGTTCATAAATTTAAAATAATATAATAACCCTTATATTTCAAATGGCACATCACCAGAAATAGTTCTTCTTTCAAACAGATTTAGCGCTGGTCTGTCGGTTAAGGCGTCTGACTAGAAATCAGATTCTCCATGGCAGCGTAGGTTCGAAACCTACATGCTGCAAACGACCATTGTTTTGCTTGAAATATAATTTTTGTAATCAGCAGCTCAGCCAAGAAAATTTTGTCAGCTATCGGGATTGAGTGCATAAATTTATAACAATGTAATGCCCTTATATTTCAAATGGCACATCACCAGCAATAGTTCGACTTTCAAACAGATTTAACTTTGGTCTGTCGGTTAAGGCGTCTGACTAGAAATCAGATTCTCTATCAGCATAGGTTCGAAACCTACCTACTGCAAACGACCATTGTTTTGCTTGAAATATAATTTTCGTAAATAGCAGCTTATCCCAGAAAATTTTGTCAATTATGGGGATTGAGTTCATAAATTTAAAATAATATAATGCCCTTATATTTCAAATGACACATCACCAGAAATAGTTCTACTTTCAAACAGATTTAGCCCTGGTCTGTCGGTTAAGGCGTCTGACTAGAAATCAGATTCTCCATGGCAGCGTAGGTTCGAAACCTACCTGCTGCAAACGACCATTGTTTTCCTTGAAATATAATTTTTGTAATCAGCAGCTCAGCCAAGAAAATTTTGTCAGCTATCGGGATTGAGTGCATAAATTTATAACAATATAATGCCCTTATATTTCAAATGACACATCACCAGAAATAGTTCTACTTTCAAACAGATTTAGCCCTGGTCTGTCGGTTAAGGCGTCTGTCTAGAAATCAGATTTTCCATGGCAGCGTAGGTTCGAAACCTACTTACTGCAAACAGCCATTGCTTTGCTTGAAATATATATTTTTTAATTAACAGCTCAGCCCAGAAATTTTTCTCAAATATGGGGATTCAGTACATAAATTTAAAAAAATATAATGGACTTATATTTCAACGCATGACACATCACCAGAAATAGTTCTACTTTCAAACAGATTTAGCCCTGGTCTGTCGGTTAAGGCGTCTGTCTAGAAATCAGATTTTCCATGGCAGCGTAGGTTCGAAACCTACTTACTGCAAACAGCCATTGCTTTGCTTGAAATATATATTTTTTAATTAACAGCTCAGCCCAGAAATTTTTCTCAAATATGGGGATTCAGTACATAAATTTAAAAAAATATAATGGACTTATATTTCAACGCATGGCACATCACCAGAAATAGTTCGACTTTCAAACAGATTAAGCCTTGGTCTGTCGGTTAAGGCGTCTGACTAGAAATCAGATTCTCTATGTCAGTGTAGTTTCGAAACCTACCTACTGCAAACAACCATTTGATTTGTTTGAAATATAATTTTTGTAATTAGCAGCTCAGAACAGAAAATTTTGTCCATTATGGGGATTGAGTGGATAAATTTAAAACAATATAATGCCCTGATATTTCAAATGGCACATCACCAGAAATAATTCTACTTTCAAACAGATTTGGCCCTGGTCTGTCGGTTAAGGCGTCTGACTAGAAATCAGATTCTCTATGTCAGTGTAGTTTCGAAACCTACCTACTGCAAACAACCATTTGTTTTGTTTGAAATATAATTTTTGTAATTAGCAGCTCAGCCCAGAAAATTTTGTCCATTATGGGGATTGAGTGGATAAATTTAAAACAATATAATGCCCTTATATTTCAAATGGCACATCACCAGAAATTGTTCTACTTTCAAACAGATTTGGCCCTGGTCTGTCGGTTAAGGCGTCTGACTAGAAATCAGATTCTCTATGGCAGTGTAGGTTCGAAACCTACCTACTGCAAACGGCCATTGTTTTGCTTGAAATATATATTTTTTAATTAACAGCTCAGCCCAGAAATTTTTCTCAAATATGGGGATTGAGTACATAAATTTATAAAAATATAATGGACTTATATTTCAACGCATGGCACATCACCAGAAATAGTTCGACTTTCAAACAGATTAAGCCTTGGTCTGTCGGTTAAGGCGTCTGACTAGAAATCAGATTCTCTATGGCAGCGTAGGTTCGAAACCTACCTACTGCAAACAAAAATTTGTTTTGCTTGAAATATAATTTTTGTAATTAGCAGCTCAGCCCAGAAAATTTTGTCAATTATGGGGATTGAGTGCATAAATTTAAGACAATATAATGAACTTATATTTCAAATGGCACATCACCAGAAATAGTTCTACTTTCAAACAGATTTGGCCCTGGTCTGTCGGTTATTGCGTCTGACTAGAAATCAGATTCTCTATGGCAGCGTAGGTTCGAAACCTACCTGCTGCAAACGACCATTGTTTTGCTTGAAATATAATTTTTGTAATCAGCAGATCAGCCAAGAAATTTTTGTCAATTATGGGGATTGAGTGCATAAATTTATAACAATGTAATGCCCCTATATTTCAAATGACACATCACCAGAAATAGTTCTACTTTCAAACAAATTTAGCCCTGGTCTCTCGGTTAAGGCGTCTGACTAGAAATCAGATTCTCCATGGCAGCGTAGTTTCGAAACCTACCTGCTGCAAACGACCATTGTTTTGCTTGAAATATAATTTTTGAAATTAGCAGCTCAGCCAAGAAAATTTTGTCAATTATGGGAATTGAGTGCATAAATTTATAACAACGTAATGCCCTTATATTTCAAATGACACATCACCAGAAATAGTTCTACTTTCAAACAGATTTAGCAATGGTCTGTCGGTTAAGGCGTCTGACTAGAAATGAAATAAGATTCTCTATGGCAGCGTAAGTTCGAAACCTACCTACTGCAAACGGCCATTGTTTTGCTTAAAATATATATTTTTTAATTAACAGCCCAGCTCAGAAATTTTTCTCAAATATGGGGATTGAGTGCATAAATTTATAACAATATAATGCCCTTATATTTCAAATTGCACATCACCAGAAATAGTTCTACTTTCAAACAGATTTAGCCTTGGTCTGTCGGTTAAGGCGTCTGACTAGAAATCAGATTCTCCATGGCAGCGTAGGTTCGAAACCTACCTGCTGCAAACGACCATTGTTTTGCTTGAAATATAATTTTTGTAATCAGCAGCTCAGCCAAGAAAATTTTGTCAATTATGGGGATTGAGTGCATAAATTTATAACAATATAATGCCCTTATATTTCAAATGGCACATCACCAGAAATAGTTCGACTTTCAAACAGATTTAGCCTTGGTCTGTCGGTTAAGGCGTCTGTCCTAAAATCAGATTCTCCATGGCAGCGTAGGTTCGAAACCTACTTACTGCAAACAGTCATTGTTTTGCTTGAAATATATATTTTTTAATTAACAGCTCAGCCCAGAAATTTTTCTCAAATATGGGGATTGACTACATAAATTTAAAATAATATAATGCCCTTATATTTCAAATGGCACATCACCAGAAATAGTTCTACTTTCAAACAGATTTAGCCCTGGTCTGTCGGTTAAGGCGTCTGACTAGAAATCAGATTCTCCATGGCAACGTAGGTTAGAAACCTACCTGCTGCAAACGACCATTGTTGTGCTTGAAATATAATTTTTGTAATTAGCAGCTCAGCCAAGAAAATTTTGTCAATTATGGGAATTGAGTGCATAAATTTATAACAATATAATGCCCTTATATTTCAAATGACACATCACCAGAAATAGTTCTACTTTCAAACAGATTTAGACCTGGTCTGTCGGTTATGGCGTCTGACTAGAAATCAGATTCTCTATGGCAGCGTAGGTTCGAAACCTACCTGCTGCAAACGACCATTGTTTTGCTTGAAATATAAATTTCGTAAATAACAGCTTATACCAGAAAATTTTGTCAATTATGGGGATTGAGTTCATAAAGTTAAAATAATTTAATGCCCTTATATTTCAAATGGCACATCACCAGAAATAGTTCGACTTTCAAACAGATTTAGCTTTGGTCTGTCGGTTAAGGCGTCTGACTAGAAATCAGATTCTCCATGGCAACGTAGGTTCGAAACCTACCTGCTGCAAACGACCATTGCTTTGCTTGAAATATAATTTTTGTAATCAGCAGATCAGCCAAGAAAATTTTGTCAATTATGGGGATTGAGTGCATAAATTTATAACAATGTAATGCCCTTATATTTCAAATGACACATCACCAGAAATAGTTCTACTTTCAAACAAATTTAGCCCTGGTCTGTCGGTTAAGGCGTCTGACTAGAAATCAGATTCTCCATGGCAGCGTAGGTTCGAAACATACCTGCTGCAAACGACCATTGTTTTGCTTGAAATATAATTTTTGTAATTAGCAGCTCAGCCAAGAAAATTTTGTCAATTATGTGAATTGAGTGCATAAATTTATAACAACGTAATGCCCTTATATTTCAAATGACACATCACCAGAAATAGTTCTACTTTCAAACAGATTTAGCCCTGGTCTGTCGGTTAAGGCGTCTGACTAGAAATCAGATTCTCTATGGCAGCGTAAGTTCGAAACATACCTAATGCAAACGGCCATTGTTTTGCTTAAAATATATATTTTTTAATTAACAGCTCAACCCAGAAATTTTTCTCAAATATGGGGATTGAGTACATAAATTTATAAAAATATAATGGCCTTATATTTTAACGCATGGCACATCACCAGAAATAGTTCTACTTTCAAACAGATTTAGCCCTGGTCTGTCGGTTAAGGCGTCTGACTAGAAATCAGATTCTCCATGGCAGCGTAGGTTCGAAACATACCTGCTGCAAACGACCATTGTTTTGCATGAAATATAATTTTTGTAATTAGCAGCTCAGCCAAGAAAATTTTGTCAATTATGGGAATTGAGTGCATAAATTTATAACAATATAATGCCCTTATATTTCAAATGGCACATCACCAGAAATAGTTCGACTTTCAAACAGATTTAGCCTTGGTCTGTCGGTTAAGGCGTCTGTCCTAAAGTCAGATTCTCCATGGCAGCGTAGGTTCGAAACCTACTTACTGCAAACAGTCATTGTTTTGCTTGAAATATATATTTTTTAATTAACAGCTCAACCCAGAAATTTTTCTCAAATATGGGGATTGAGTACATAAATTTATAAAAATATAATGGCCTTATATTTTAACGCATGGCACATCACCAGAAATAGTTCTACTTTCAAACAGATTTAGCCCTGGTCTGTCGGTTAAGGCGTCTGACTAGAAATCAGATTCTCTATGGCAGCGTAGGTTCGAAACCTACCTGCTGCAAACGACCATTGTTTTGCTTGAAATATAATTTTCGTAAATAACAGCTTATCCCAGAAAATTTTGTCAATTATGGGGATTGAGTTCATAAAGTTAAAATAATATAATGCCCTTATATTTCAAATGGCACATCACCAGAAATAGTTCGACTTTCAAACAGATTTAGCTTTGGTCTGTCGGTTAAGGCGTCTGACTAGAAATCAGATTCACTATCAGCATAGGTTCGAAACCTACCTACTGCAAACGACCATTGTTTTGCTTGAAATATAATTTTCGTAAATAGCAGCTTATCCCAGAAAATTTTGTCAATTATGGGGATTGAGTTCATAAATTTAAAATAATATAATAACCCTTATATTTCAAATGGCACATCACCAGAAATAGTTCTTCTTTCAAACAGATTTAGCGCTGGTCTGTCGGTTAAGGCGTCTGACTAGAAATCAGATTCTCCATGGCAGCGTAGGTTCGAAACCTACATGCTGCAAACGACCATTGTTTTGCTTGAAATATAATTTTTGTAATCAGCAGCTCAGCCAAGAAAATTTTGTCAGCTATCGGGATTGAGTGCATAAATTTATAACAATGTAATGCCCTTATATTTCAAATGGCACATCACCAGCAATAGTTCGACTTTCAAACAGATTTAACTTTGGTCTGTCGGTTAAGGCGTCTGACTAGAAATCAGATTCTCTATCAGCATAGGTTCGAAACCTACCTACTGCAAACGACCATTGTTTTGCTTGAAATATAATTTTCGTAAATAGCAGCTTATCCCAGAAAATTTTGTCAATTATGGGGATTGAGTTCATAAATTTAAAATAATATAATGCCCTTATATTTCAAATGACACATCACCAGAAATAGTTCTACTTTCAAACAGATTTAGCCCTGGTCTGTCGGTTAAGGCGTCTGACTAGAAATCAGATTCTCCATGGCAGCGTAGGTTCGAAACCTACCTGCTGCAAACGACCATTGTTTTCCTTGAAATATAATTTTTGTAATCAGCAGCTCAGCCAAGAAAATTTTGTCAGCTATCGGGATTGAGTGCATAAATTTATAACAATATAATGCCCTTATATTTCAAATGACACATCACCAGAAATAGTTCTACTTTCAAACAGATTTAGCCCTGGTCTGTCGGTTAAGGCGTCTGTCTAGAAATCAGATTTTCCATGGCAGCGTAGGTTCGAAACCTACTTACTGCAAACAGCCATTGCTTTGCTTGAAATATATATTTTTTAATTAACAGCTCAGCCCAGAAATTTTTCTCAAATATGGGGATTCAGTACATAAATTTAAAAAAATATAATGGACTTATATTTCAACGCATGACACATCACCAGAAATAGTTCTACTTTCAAACAGATTTAGCCCTGGTCTGTCGGTTAAGGCGTCTGTCTAGAAATCAGATTTTCCATGGCAGCGTAGGTTCGAAACCTACTTACTGCAAACAGCCATTGCTTTGCTTGAAATATATATTTTTTAATTAACAGCTCAGCCCAGAAATTTTTCTCAAATATGGGGATTCAGTACATAAATTTAAAAAAATATAATGGACTTATATTTCAACGCATGGCACATCACCAGAAATAGTTCGACTTTCAAACAGATTAAGCCTTGGTCTGTCGGTTAAGGCGTCTGACTAGAAATCAGATTCTCTATGTCAGTGTAGTTTCGAAACCTACCTACTGCAAACAACCATTTGATTTGTTTGAAATATAATTTTTGTAATTAGCAGCTCAGAACAGAAAATTTTGTCCATTATGGGGATTGAGTGGATAAATTTAAAACAATATAATGCCCTGATATTTCAAATGGCACATCACCAGAAATAATTCTACTTTCAAACAGATTTGGCCCTGGTCTGTCGGTTAAGGCGTCTGACTAGAAATCAGATTCTCTATGGCAGCGTAGGTTCGAAACCTACCTACTGCAAACGGCCATTGTTTTGCTTGAAATATATATTTTTTAATTAACAGCTCAGCCCAGAAATTTTTCTCAAATATGGGGATTGAGTACATAAATTTATAAAAATATAGCGGACTCATATTTCAACGCATGGCACATCACCAGAAATAGTTCGACTTTCAAACAGATTAAGCCTTGGTCTGTCGGTTAAGGCGTCTGACTAGAAATCAGATTCTCTATGTCAGTGTAGTTTCGAAACCTACCTACTGCAAACAACCATTTGATTTGTTTGAAATATAATTTTTGTAATTAGCAGCTCAGAACAGAAAATTTTGTCCATTATGGGGATTGAGTGGATAAATTTAAAACAATATAATGCCCTGATATTTCAAATGGCACATCACCAGAAATAATTCTACTTTCAAACAGATTTGGCCCTGGTCTGTCGGTTAAGGCGTCTGACTAGAAATCAGATTCTCTATGGCAGCGTAGGTTCGAAACCTACCTACTGCAAACGGCCATTGTTTTGCTTGAAATATATATTTTTTAATTAACAGCTCAGCCCAGAAATTTTTCTCAAATATGGGGATTGAGTACATAAATTTATAAAAATATAGCGGACTTATATTTCAACGCATGGCACATCACCAGAAATAGTTCGACTTTCAAACAGATTAAGCCTTGGTCTGTCGGTTAAGGCGTCTGACTAGAAATCAGATTCTCTATGTCAGTGTAGTTTCGAAATCTACCTACTGCAAACAACCATTTGTTTTGTTTGAAATATAATTTTTGTAATTAGCAGCTCAGCCCAGAAAATTTTGTCCATTATGGGGATTGAGTGGATAAATTTAAAACAATATAATGCCCTTATATTTCAAATGGCACATCACCAGAAATTGTTCTACTTTCAAACAGATTTGGCCCTGGTCTGTCGGTTAAGGCGTCTGACTAGAAATCAGATTCTCTATGGCAGTGTAGGTTCGAAACCTACCTACTGCAAACGGCCATTGTTTTGCTTGAAATATATATTTTTTAATTAACAGCTCAGCCCAGAAATTTTTCTCAAATATGGGGATTGAGTACATAAATTTATAAAAATATAATGGACTTATATTTCAACGCATGGCACATCACCAGAAATAGTTCGACTTTCAAACAGATTAAGCCTTGGTCTGTCGGTTAAGGCGTCTGACTAGAAATCAGATTCTCTATGGCAGCGTAGGTTCGAAACCTACCTACTGCAAACAAAAATTTGTTTTGCTTGAAATATAATTTTTGTAATTAGCAGCTCAGCCCAGAAAATTTTGTCAATTATGGGGATTGAGTGCATAAATTTAAGACAATATAATGAACTTATATTTCAAATGGCACATCACCAGAAATAGTTCTACTTTCAAACAGATTTGGCCCTGGTCTGTCGGTTATTGCGTCTGACTAGAAATCAGATTCTCTATGGCAGCGTAGGTTCGAAACCTACCTGCTGCAAACGACCATTGTTTTGCTTGAAATATAGTTTTCGTAAATAGCAGCTTATCCCAAAAAATTTTGTCAATTATGGGGATTGAGTTCATAAATTTAAAATAATATAATGCCCTTATATTTCAAATGGCACATCACCAGAAATAGTTCTACTTTCAAACAGATTTAGCCCTGGTCTGTCGGTTAAGGCGTCTGACTAGAAATCAGATTCTCTATGGCAGCGTAGGTTCGAAACCTACCTGCTGCAAACGACCATTGTTTTGCTTGAAATATAATTTTTGTAATTTGCAGCTCAGTGAAGAAAATTTTTTCAATTATGGGGATTGAGTGCATAAATTTATTACAATATAATGCCCTTATATTTCAAATGGCACATCACCAGAAATAGTTCGACTTTCAAACAGATTTAGCCTTGGTCTGTCCGTTAAGGCGTCTGTCTAGAAATCAGATTCTCAATGGCAGCATAGGTTCGAAACCTACCTACTGCAAACGGCCATTGTTTTGCTTGAAATATATAATTTTTAATTAACAACTCAGCCCAGAAATTTTTCTCAAATATGGGGATTGACTACATAAATTTAAAAAAATATAATGGTCTTATATTTCAACGCATGGCACATCACCAGAAATAGTTAGACTTTCAAACAGATTTAGCCTTGGTCTGTTGGTTAAGGCGTCTGACTAGAAATCAGATTCTCTATCAGCATAGATTCGCCACTGCAAACGACCATTGTTTTGCTTGAAATATAATTTTTGTAATTAGCAGCTCAGCCAAGAAAATGTTGTCAATTATGGGGATTGAGTGCATACATTTATAACAATGTAATGCCCTTATATTTCAAATGACACATCACCAGAAATATTTCTACTTTCAAACAAATTTAGCCCTGGTCTGTCGGTTAAGGCGTCTGACTAGAAATCAGATTCTCCATGGCAGCGTAGGTTCGAAACCTACCTGCTGCAAACGACCATTGTTTTGCTTGAAATATAATTTTTGTAATTAGCAGCTCAGCCAAGGAAATTTTGTCAATTATGGGAATTGAGTGCATAAATTTATAACAATGTAATGCCCTCATATTTCAAATGACACATCACCAGAAATAGTTCTACTTTCAAACAGATTTAGCCCTGGTCTGTCGGTTAAGGCGTCTGACTAGAAATCAGATTCTCTATGGCAGCGTAAGTTCGAAACCTACCTACTGCAAACGGCCATTGTTTTGCTTAAAATATATATTTTTTTATTAACAGCCCAGCTCAGAAATTTTTCTCAAATATGGGGTTGAGTGCATGAATTTATAAAAATATAATGGTTTTATATACCAGAAATATTTCGAATTTCGAACAGATTTAGCCTTGATCTGTCGGTTAAGGCGTCTGACTAGAAATCAGATTCTCCATGGCAGCGTAGGTTCGAAACCTACCTGCTGCAAACGACCATTGTTTTGCTTGAAATATAATTTTTGTAATTAGCAGCTCAGTGAAGAAAATTTTTTCAATTATGGGGATTGAGTGCATAAATTTATTACAATATAATGCCCTTATATTTCAAATGGCACATCACCAGAAATAGTTCGACTTTCAAACAGATTTAGCCTTGGTCTGTCCGTTAGGGCGTCTGTCTAGAAATCAGATTCTCAATGGCAGCATAGGTTCGAAACCTACCTACTGCAAACGGCCATTGTTTTGCTTGAAATATATAATTTTTAATTAACAACTCAGCCCAGAAATTTTTCTCAAATATGGGGATTGACTACA
Organism: Cylas formicarius; assembly: GCF_029955315.1. Taxonomy (NCBI): domain Eukaryota; kingdom Metazoa; phylum Arthropoda; class Insecta; order Coleoptera; family Brentidae; genus Cylas; species Cylas formicarius. The sequence continues at coordinate 35,576,208 of NW_026844334.1, read as the reverse complement.
TAAATTTAAAAAAATATAATGGTCTTATATTTCAACGCATGGCACATCACCAGAAATAGTTAGACTTTCAAACAGATTTAGCCTTGGTCTGTTGGTTAAGGCGTCTGACTTGAAATCAGATTCTCTATCAGCATAGATTCGCCACTGCAAACGACCATTGCTTTGCTTGAAATATAATTTTTGTAATCAGCAGATCAGCCAAGAAAATTTTGTCAATTATGGGGATTGAGTGCATAAATTTATAACAAAGTAATGCCCTTATATTTCAAATGACACATCACCAGAAATAGTTCTACTTTCAAACAAATTTAGCCCTGGTCTGTCGGTTAAGGCGTCTGACTAGAAATCAGATTCTCCATGGCAGCGTAGGTTCGAAACATACCTGCTGCAAACGACCATTGTTTTGCTTGAAATATAATTTTTGTAATTAGCAGCTCAGCCAAGAAAATTTTGTCAATTATGGGAATTGAGTGCATAAATTTATAACAACGTAATGCCCTCATATTTCAAATGACCCATCACCAGAAATAGTTCTACTTTCAAACAGATTTAGCCCTGGTCTGTCGGTTAAATCGTCTGACTAGAAATCAGATTCTCTATGGCAGCGTAAGTTCGAAACATACCTACTGCAAACGGCCATTGTTTTGCTTAAAATATATATTTTTTAATTAACAGCCCAGCTCAGAAATTTTTCTCAAACATGGGGTTGAGTGCATAAATTTATAAAAATATAATGGTTTTATATACCAGAAATATTTCGAATTTCGAACAGATTTAGGCTTGGTCTGTCGGTTAAGGCCTCTGACTAGATATCAGATTCTCCATGGCAGCGTAGGATCGAAACCTACCTGCTGCAAACGACCGTTGTTTTGCTTGAAATATAATTTTTGTAATTAGCAGCTCAGCCAAGAAAATTTTGTCAATTATGGGGATTGAGTGCATAAATTTATAACAATATAATGCCCTTATATTTCAAATGGCACATCACCAGAAATAGTTCTACTTTCAAACAGATTTAGCCCTGGTCTGTCGGTTAAGGCGTCTGACTAGAAATCAGATTCTCCATGGCAGCGTAGGTTCGAAACCTACCTGCTGCAAACGACCATTGTTTTGCTTGAAATATAATTTTTGTAATCAGCAGCTCAGCCAAGAAAATTTTGTCAATTATGGGGATTGAGTGCATAAATTTATAACAATATAATGCCCTTATATTTCAAATGGCACATCACCAGAAATAGTTCGACTTTCAAACAGATTTAGCCTTGGTCTGTCGGTTAAGGCGTCTGTCCTAAAGTCAGATTCTCCATGGCAGCGTAGGTTCGAAACCTACTTACTGCAAACAGTCATTGTTTTGCTTGAAATATATATTTTTTAATTAACAGCTCAACCCAGAAATTTTTCTCAAATATGGGGATTGAGTACATAAATTTATAAAAATATAATGGCCTTATATTTTAACGCATGGCACATCACCAGAAATAGTTCTACTTTCAAACAGATTTAGCCCTGGTCTGTCGGTTAAGGCGTCTGACTAGAAATCAGATTCTCTATGGCAGCGTAGGTTCGAAACCTACCTGCTGCAAACGACCATTGTTTTGCTTGAAATATAATTTTCGTAAATAACAGCTTATCCCAGAAAATTTTGTCAATTATGGGGATTGAGTTCATAAAGTTAAAATAATATAATGCCCTTACATTTCAAATGGCACATCACCAGAAATAGTTCGACTTTCAAACAGATTTAGCTTTGGTCTGTCGGTTAAGGCGTCTGACTAGAAATCAGATTCTCTATCAGCATAGATTCGCCACTGCAAACGACCTTTGTTTTGCTTGAAATATAATTTTTGTAATTAGCAGCTCAGCCAAGAAAATTTTGTCAATTATGGGAATTGAGTGCATAAATTTATAACAATGTAATGCCCTTATATTTCAAATGACACATCACCAGAAATAGTTCTACTTTCAAACAGGTTTAGCCCCGGTCTGTCGGTTAAGGCGTCTGACTAGAAATCAGATTCTCTATGGCAGCGTAGGTTCGAAACCTACCTGCTGCAAACGACCATTGTTTTGCTTGAAATATAATTTTTGTAATTAGCAGCTCAGCGAAGAAAATTTTTTCAATTATGGGGATTGAGTGCATAAATTTATTACAATATAATGCCCTTATATTTCAAATGGCACATCACCAGAAATAGTTCGACTTTCAAACAGATTTAGCCTTGGTCTGTCCGTTAAGGCGTCTGTCTAGAAATCAGATTCTCAATGGCAGCATAGGTTCGAAACCTACCTACTGCAAACGGCCATTGTTTTGCTTGAAATATATAATTTTTAATTAACAACTCAGCCCAGAAATTTTTCTCAAATATGGGGATTGACTACATAAATTTAAAAAAATATAATGGTCTTATATTTCAACGCATGGCACATCACCAGAAATAGTTAGACTTTCAAACAGATTTAGCCTTGGTCTGTTGGTTAAGGCGTCTGACTAGAAATCAGATTCTCTATCAGCATAGATTCGCCACTGCAAACGACCATTGTTTTGCTTGAAATATAATTTTTGTAATTAGCAGCTCAGCCAAGAAAATTTTGTAAATTATGGGGATTGAGTGCATATATTTATAACAATGTAATGCCCTTATATTTCAAATGACACATCACCAGAAATATTTCTACTTTCAAACAAATTTAGATCTATTCTGTCGGTTAAGGCCTCTGACTAGAATTCAGATTCTCCATGGCAGCGTAGGTTCGAAACCTACCTGCTGCAAACGACCATTGTTTTGCTTGAAATATAATTTTTGTAATTAGCAGCTCAGCCAAGAAAATTTTGTCAATTATGGGAATTGAGTGCATAAATTTATAACAATGTAATGCCCTCATATTTCAAATGACACATCACCAGAAATAGTTCTACTTTCAAACAGATTTAGCCCTGGTCTGTCGGTTAAGGCGTCTGACTAGAAATCAGATTCTCTATGACAGCGTAAGTTCGAAACCTACCTACTGCAAACGGCCATTGTTTTGCTTAAAATATATATTTTTTAATTAACAGCCCAGCTCAGAAATTTTTCTCAAATATGGGGTTGAGTGCATAAATTTATAAAAATATAATGGTTTTATATACCAGAAATATTTCGAATTTCGAACAGATTTAGCCTTGATCTGTCGGTTAAGTCGTCTGACTAGAAATCTGATTCTCCATGGCAGCGTAGGTTCGAAACCTACCTGCTGCAAACGACCATTGTTTTGCTTGAAATATAATTTTTGAAATCAGCAGCTCAGCCAAGAAAATTTTTTCAATTATGGGGATTGAATGCATAAATTTATTACAATATAATGCCCTTATATTTCAAATGGCACATCACCAGAAATAGTTCTACTTTCAAACAGATTTTGCCCTGGTCTGTCGGTTAAGGCGTCTGACTAGAAATCAGATTCTCTATGGCAGCGTAAGTTCGAAACCTACCTACTGCAAACGGCCATTGTTTTGCTTGAAATATAATTTTTGTAATTAGCAGCTCAGCCAAGAAAATTTTGTCAATTATGGGAATTGAGTGCATAAATTTATAACAACGTAATGCCCTTATATTTCAAATGACACATCACCAGAAATAGTTCTACTTTCAAACAGATTTAGCCCTGGTCTGTCGGTTAAGGCGTCTGACTAGAAATCAGATTCTCTATGGCAGCGTAAGTTCGAAACCTACCTACTGCAAACGGCCAAATATGGGGATTGAGTACATAAATTTATAAGAATATAATGGACATATATTTCAACGCATGGCACATCACCCGCAATAGTTCGACTTTCAAACAGATTTAGCCTTGGTCTGTCGGTTAACGCCTCTGACTAGAAATCAGATTCTCCATGGCAGCGTAGGTTCGAAAGCTACCTGCTGCGAACGACCATTGTTTTGCTTAAAATATAATTTTTGTAATTAGCAGCTCAGCCAAGAAAATTTTGTCAATTATGGGGATTGAGTGCATAAATTTATAACAATATAATGCCCTTATATTTCAAATGGCACATCACCAGAAATAGTTCTACTTTCAAACAGATTTAGCCCTGGTCTGTCGGTTAAGGCGTCTGAGTAGAAATCAGATTCTCCATGGCAGCGTAGGTTTGAAACCTACCTGCTGCAAACGACCATTGTTTTGCTTGAAATATAATTTTTGTAATCAGCAGCTCAGTCAAGAAAATTTTGTCAATTATGGGGATTGAGTGCATAAATTTATAACAATATAATGCCCTTATATTTCAAATGGCACATCACCAGAAATAGTTCGACTTTCAAACAGATTTAGCCTTGGTCTGTCGGTTAAGGCGTCTGTCTAGAAATCAGATTCTCCATGGCAGCGTAGGTTCGAAACCTACTTACTGCAAACAGTCATTGTTTTGCTTGAAATATATATTCTACTTTCAAACAGATTTAGCCCTGGTCTGTCGGTTAAGGCGTCTGACTAGAAATCAGATTCTCTATGGCAGGGTAGGTTCGAAACCTACCTACTGCAAACGGCCATTGTTTTGCTTGAAATATATATTTTTTAATTAACAGCTCAGCCCAGAAATTTTTCTCAAATATGGGGATTGACTACATAAATTTAAAAAAATATAATGGCCTTATATTTCAACGCATGGCACATCACCAGAAATAGTTCTACTTTCAAACAGATTTAGCCCTGGTCTATCGGTTAAGGCGTCTGACGAGAAATCAGATTCTCTATCAGCATAGGTTCGAAACCTACCTACTGCAAACGACCATTGTTTTGCTTGAAATATAATTTTCGTAAATAGCAGCTTATCCCAGAAAATTTTGTCAATTATGGGGATTGAGTTCATAAATTTAAAATAATATAATGCCCTTATATTTCAAATGGCACATCACCAGAAATAGTTCTACTTTCAAACAGATTTAGCCCCGGTCTGTCGGTTAAGGCGTCTGACTAGAAATCAGATTCTCTATGGCAGCGTAGGTTCGAAACCTACCTGCTGCAAACGACCATTGTTTTGCTTGAAATCTAATTTTTGTAATTAGCAGCTCAGCGAAGAAAATTTTTTCAATTATGGGGATTGAGTGCATAAATTTATTACAATATAATGCCCTTATATTTCAAATGGCACATCACCAGAAATAGTTCTACTTTCAAACAGATTTAGCCCCGGTCTGTCGGTTAAGGCGTCTGACTAGAAATCAGATTCTCTATGGCAGCGTAGGTTCGAAACCTACCTGCTGCAAACGACCATTGTTTTGCTTGAAATATAATTTTTGTAATTAGCAGCTCAGCGAAGAAAATTTTTTCAATTATGGGGATTGAGTGCATAAATTTATTACAATATAATGCCCTTATATTTCAAATGGCACATCACCAGAAATAGTTCGACTTTCAAACAGATTTAGCCTTGGTCTGTCCGTTAAGGCGTCTGTCTAGAAATCAGATTCTCAATGGCAGCATAGGTTCGAAACCTACCTACTGCAAACGGCCATTGTTTTGCTTGAAATATATAATTTTTAATTAACAACTCAGCCCAGAAATTTTTCTCAAATATGGGGATTGACTACATAAATTTAAAAAAATATAATGGTCTTATATTTCAACGCATGGCACATCACCAGAAATAGTTAGACTTTCAAACAGATTTAGCCTTGGTCTGTTGGTTAAGGCGTCTGACTAGAAATCAGATTCTCTATCAGCATAGATTCGCCACTGCAAACGACCATTGTTTTGCTTGAAATATAATTTATGTAATAAGCAGCTCAGCCAAGAAAATTTTGTCAATTATGGGGATTGAGTGCATACATTTATAACAATGTAATGCCCTTATATTTCAAATGACACATCACCAGAAATATTTCTACTTTCAAACAAATTTAGCCCTATTCTGTCGGTTAAGGCGTCTGACTAGAAATCAGATTCTCTATGGCAGCGTAAGTTCGAAACCTACCTACTGCAAACGGCCATTGTTTTGCTTAAAATATATATTTTTTAATTAACAGCCCAGCTCAGAAATTTTTCTCAAATATGGGGTTGAGTGCATAAATTTATAAAAATGTAATGGTTTTATATACCAGAAATATTTCGAATTTCGAACAGATTTAGCCTTGATCTGTCGGTTAAGGCGTCTGACTAGAAATCAGATTCTCCATGGCAGCGTAGGTTCGAAACCTACCTGCTGCAAACGACCATTGTTTTGCTTGAAATATAATTTTTGTAATCAGCAGCTCAGCCAAGAAAATTTTTTCAATTATGGGGATTGAATGCATAAATTTATTACAATATAATGCCCTTATATTTCAAATGGCACATCACCAGAAATAGTTCTACTTTCAAACAGATTTTGCCCTGGTCTGTCGGTTAAGGCGTCTGACTAGAAATCAGATTCTCCATGGCAGCGTAGGTTCGAAACCTACCTGCTGCAAACGACCATTGTTTTGCTTGAAATATAATTTTTGTAATTAGCAGCTCAGCCAAGAAAATTTTGTCAATTATGGGAATTGAGTGCATAAATTTATAACAACGTAATGCCCTTATATTTCAAATGACACATCACCAGAAATAGTTCTACTTTCAAACAGATTTAGCCCTGGTCTGTCGGTTAAGGCGTCTGACTAGAAATCAGATTCTCTATGGCAGCGTAAGTTCGAAACCTACCTACTGCAAACGGCCATTGTTTTGCTTAAAATATATATTTTTTAATTAACAGCCCAGCTCAGAAATTTTTCTCAAATATGGGGTTGAGTGCATAAATTTATAAAAATATAATGGTTTTATATACCAGAAATATTTCGAATTTCGAACAGATTTAGCCTTGATCTGTCGGTTAAGGCCTCTGACTAGAAATCAGATTCTCCATGGCAGCGTAGGTTCGAAACCTATCTTCTGCAAACGACCATTGTTTTGCTTGAAATATAATTTTTGTAATCAGCAGCTCAGCCAAGAAAATTTTGTCAATTATGGGGATTGAGTGCATAAATTTATAACAATATAATGCCCTTATATTTCAAATGGCACATCACCAGAAATAGTTCGACTTTCAAACAGATTTAGCCTTGGTCTGTCGGTTAAGGCGTCTGTCCTAAAGTCAGATTCTCCATGGCAGCGTAGGTTCGAAACCTACTTACTGCAAACAGTCATTGTTTTGCTTGAAATATAATTTTTGTAATCAGCAGCTCAGCCAAGAAAATTTTGTCAATTATGGGGATTGAGTGCATAAATTTATAACAATATAATGCCCTTATATTTCAAATGGCACATCACCAGAAATAGTTCGACTTTCAAACAGATTTAGCCTTGGTCTGTTGGTTAAGGCGTCTGACTAGAAATCAGATTCTCTATCAGCATAGATTCGCCACTGCAAACGACCATTGTTTTGCTTGAAATATTATTTTTGTAATTAGCAGCTCAGCCAAGAAAATTTTGTCAATTATGGGGATTGAGTGCATACATTTATAACAATGTAATGCCCTCATATTTCAAATGACACATCACCAGAAATAGTTCTACTTTCAAACAGATTTAGCCCTGGTCTGTCGGTTAAGGCGTCTGACTAGAAATCAGATTCTCTATGGCAGCGTAAGTTCGAAACCTACCTACTGCAAACGGCCATTGTTTTGCTTAAAATATATATTTTTTTATTAACAGCCCAGCTCAGAAATTTTTCTCAATTATGGGGTTGAGTGCATAAATTTATAAAAATATAATGGTTTTATATACCAGAAATATTTCGAATTTCGAACAGATTTAGCCTTGATCTGTCGGTTAAGGCGTCTGACTAGAAATCAGATTCTCCATGGCAGCGTAGGTTCGAAACCTACCTGCTGCAAACGACCATTGTTTTGCTTGAAATATAATTTTTGTAATTAGCAGCTCAGCCAAGAAAATTTTGTCAATTATGGGAATTGAGTGCATAAATTTATAACAATGTAATGCCCTCATATTTCAAATGACACATCACCAGAAATATTTCTACTTTCAAACAAATTTAGCCCTGGTCTGTCGGTTAAGGCGTCTGACTAGAAATCAGATTCTCCATGGCAGCGTAGGTTCGAAACCTACCTGCTGCAAACGACCATTGTTTTGCTTGAAATATAATTTTTGTAATTAGCAGCTCAGCCAAGAAAATTTTGTAAATTATGGGAATTGAGTGCATAAATTTATAACAATGTAATGCCCTCATATTTCAAATGACACATCACCAGAAATAGTTCTACTTTCAAACAGATTTAGCCCTGATCTGTCGGTTAAGGCGTCTGACTAGAAATCAGATTCTCTATGGCAGCGTAAGTTCGAAACCTACCTACTGCAAACGGCCATTGTTTTGCTTAAAATATATATTTTTTTATTAACAGCCCAGCTCAGAAATTTTTCTCAAATATGGGGTTGAGTGCATAAATTTATAAAAATATAATGGTTTTATATACCAGAAATATTTCGAATTTCGAACAGATTTAGCCTTGATCTGTCGGTTAAGGCGTCTGACTAGAAATCAGATTCTCCATGGCAGCGTAGGTTCGAAGCCTACCTGATGCAAACGACCATTGTTTTGCTTGAAATATAATTTTTGTAATCAGCAGCTCAGCCAAGAAAATTTTTTCAATTATGGGGATTGAATGCATAAATTTATTACAATATAATGCCCTTATATTTCAAATGGCACAACATCAGAAATAGTTCTACTTTCAAACAGATTTAGCCTTGGTCTGTCGGTTAAGGCGTCTGACTAGAAATCAGATTGTCTATGGCAGCGTAGGTTCGAAACCTACCCACTGCAAACGGCCATTGTTTTGCTTGAAATATATATTTTTTAACTAACAGCTCAGCTCAGAAATTTTTCTCAAATATGGGGTTGAGTGCATAAATTTATAAAAATATAATGGAATTTTATAACAGAAATAGTTCGACTTTCAAACGGATTTAGCCTTGGTCTGTCGGTTAAGGCGTCTGACTAGAAATCAGATTCTCTGTCAGCATAGGTTCGAAACCTACCTACTGCAAACGACCATTTGTTTTGCTTGAAATATAATTTTTGTAATTAGCAGCTCAGCCCAAAAAATGTGGTCAATTATGGGGATTGAGTACATAAATTTATAACAACAAAATGCCCTTATATTTCAAATGGCACATCACCAGAAATAGTTCTACTTTCAAACAGATTTAGCCCTGGTCTGTCGGTTAAGGCGTCTGACTAGAAATCAGATTCTCTATGGCAGCGTAGGTTCGAAACCTACCTACTGCACACGGCCATTGTTTTGCTTGAAATATATTATTTTTAGTTAAAAGCTCAGCCCAGAAATATTTCTTAAATATGGGGATTGAGTACATAAATTTATAAAAATATAATTTACTTATATTTCAACGCATGGCACATCACTATAAATAGTTCGACTTTCAAACAGATTTAGCCTTGGTCTGTCGGTTAAGGCGTCTGACTTGAAATCAGATTCTGTATGGCAGTGTAGGTTCGAAACCTACCTACTGCAAACGGAAATTGTTTTGCTTGAAATATATATTTTTTAGTTAACAGCTCAGCCCAGAAAATTTTCTAAAATATGGGGATGGAGTACTTAAATTTATAAAAATATAATTTACTTATATTTCAACGCATGGCACATCACTAGAAATAGTTCGACTTTCAAACAGATTTTGCCTTGGTCTGTCGGTTAAGGCGTCTGACTAGAAATCAGATTCTCCATGACAGCGTAGATTCGAAACCTACCTACTGCAAACGATGATTTGTTTTGCTTGAAATACATATTTTATAGTTAACAGCTCAGCCCAGAAATTTTTCTCAAATATTGGGATTGAGCGCATAAATTTATAAAAATATAATGGCCTTATATTTCAAACGCATAGCACATCACCAAAATAGTTCGACTTTCTAACAGATTTATCCTTGGTCTATCGGTTAAGGTGTCTGACTCGAAATTAGATTCTCTATGGCAGCGTAGGTTCGAATCCTACCTACTGCAAACGGCCATTGTTTTGCTTGAAATATATATTTTTTAATTAACAGCTCAGCCCAGAAATTTTTCTCAAATGTGGGGATTGACTACATAAATTAAAAAAAATATAATGGCCTTATATTTCAACGCATGGCACATCACCAGAAATAGTTCGACTTTCAAACAGATTTAGCCTTGGTCTGTCGGATAAGGCGTCTGACTAGAAATCCGATTCTCTATCAGCATAGGTTCGAAACCTACCTACTGCAAACGACCATTGTTTTGCTTCAAATATAATTTTTGTAATTAGCAGCTCAACCAAGAAAATTTTGTCAATTATGGGGATTGAGTGCATTAATTTATAACAATATAATGCCCTTATATTTCAAAGCATGGCACATCACCAGAAATGGTTCTACTTTAAAACAGATTTAGCCTTGGTCTGTCCGTTAAAGCGTCTGTCTAGAAATCAGATTCTCCATGGCAGCGTAGGTTCGAAACCTACCTACTGCAAACGGCCATTGTTTTGCTTGAAAAATATATTTTTTTAATTAACAGCTCAGCCCAGAAATTTTTCCCAAATATGGGAATTGAGTACATAAATTTATAAAAATATAATGGACTTATATTTCAACGCATGGCACATCACCAGAAATAGTTCGACTTTCAAACAGATTTAGCTTTGGTCTGTCGGTTAAGGCGTCTGACTTGAAATCAGATTCTCTATAGCAGCGTAGGTTCGAAACCAACCCACTGCAAACGGTAATTGTTTTGCTTGAAATATATATTTTTTAATTAACAGCTCAGCCCAGAAATTTTTCTCAAATATGGGGATTGACAACATAAATTTAAAAAAATATAATGGCCTTATATTTCAACGAATGGCACATCACCAGAAATAGTTCGACTTTCAAACAGATTTAGCCTTGGTCTGCCGGTTAAGGCGTCTGACTAGAAATCAGATTCTCTATCAGCATCGGTTCGAAATCTACCTACTGCAAACGACTATTGTTTTGCTTGAAATATAATTTTCGTAAATAGCAGCTTATTCAAGAAAATTTTGTCAATTATGGGGATTGAGTTCATAAATTTAAAATAATATAATGCCCTTATACTTCAAATGGCACATCACCAGAAATAGTTCTACTTTCAAACAGATTTAGCCCTGGTCTGTCGGTTATGGCGTCTGACTACAAATCAGACTCTCTATTGCAGCGAAGTTTCGAAATCTACCTGCTGCAAACGGCCATTGTTTTGCTTGAAATATATATTTTTTAAATAACAGCTCAGCCCAGAAATTTTTCTCAAATATGGGGATTGAATACATAAATTTATAACAATATAATGCCCTTATATTTCAAATGGCACATCACCAGAAATAGTTCGACTTTCAAACAGATTTAGCCTTGGTCTGTTGGTTAAGGCGTCTGACTGGAAATCAGATTCTCTATGGCAGAAATTTTTCTCGAATTTGGGGATTGAGTGTATAAATTTATAACAATATAATGCCCTTATATTTCAAATGGCACATCACCAAAAATAGTTCGACTTTCAAACAGATTTAGCCTTGGTCTGTCGGTTAAGGCGTCTGTCTAGAAATCAGATTCTCCATGGCAGCGTAGGTTCGAAACCTACCTACTGCAAGCGACCATTTGTTTTGCTTTAAATATAATTTTTGTAATTAGCAGCTCAGTCCAGAAAATTTTGTCAATTATGGGGATTAAATGCATACATTTAAAACAATATAATGCCCTTATATTTCAAATGGCACATCACCAGAAATAGTTCGACTTTCAAGCAGATTTAGCATTGGTGTGTCGGTTAAGGCGTCCGACTAGAAATCAGATTCTCTATGGCAGCGTAGGTTCGAAACCTACCTACTGTAAACGGCCATTGTTTTGCTTGAAATATATATTTTTTAATTAACAGCTCAGCCCAGAAATTTTTCTCAAATATGGGGATTAAATACATAAATTTATAAAAATATAATGGCCTTAAATTTCAACGCATGGCACATCACCAGAAATAGTTCAACTTTCAAACAGATTTAGCCTTGGTCTGTCTTTTAAGGCGTCTGACTCGAAATAAGATTAACTATGGCAGCGTAGGTTCGAAACCTACCTACTGCAAACGGCCATTGTTTTGCTTGAAATATATATTTTTTAATTAACAGCTCAGCCCAGAAATTTTTCTCAAATATGGGAATTAAATACATACATTTATAAAAATATAATGTCCTTATATTTCAACGCATGGCACATCACCAGAAATAGTTCGACTTTCAAACAGATTTAGCCTTGGTCTGTCTTTTAAGGCGTCTGACTAGAAATCAGATTCCCTATGGCAGCGTTGGTTCAAAACCTACCTGCTGTAAACGGCCATTGTTTTGCTTGAAATATATATTTTTTAATTAACTGCTCAGCCCAGAAATTTTTCTCAAATGTGGGGATTGAATACATAAATTTATAACAATATAATGCCATTATATTTCAAATGGCACATCACCAGAAATAGTTCGACTTTCAAACAGATTTATCCTTGGTCTATCGGTTAAGGCGTCTGACTGGAAATCAGATTCTCTATGGCAGCAGAGGTTCGAAACCTATCTGCTGCAAACGGAGATTGTTTTGCTTGAAATATATATTTTTTAATTAACAGCTCAGCCCAGAAATTTTTCCCAAATGTTGGGATTGAATACATAAATTTATAAAAATATAATGGCCTTATATTTCAACGCACGGCACATCACCAGAAATAGTTCGACTTTCAAACAGATTTAGCCCTTGTCTGTCGGTTAAGGCGTCCGACTAGAAATCAGATTTTCTCTGGCAGCGTGGGTTCGAAACATACCTACTGCAAACGGCCATTGTTTTGCTTGAAATATATATTTTTTATTAACAGCTCAGCCCAGAAATTTTTCTTAAATATGGGGATTGAATACATAAATTTATAAAAATATAATGGCCTTATATTTCAACGCATGGCACATCACCAGAAATAGTTCGACTTTCAAACAGATTTAGCCCTGGTCTGTCGGTTATGGCGTCTGACTAGAAATCAGATTCTCTATGGCAGCGTAGTTTCGAAACCTACCTGCTGCAAACGACTATTGCTTTGCTTGAAATATAATTTTCGTAAATAACAGCTTATACCAGAAAGTTTTGTCAATTATGGGGATTGAGATCATAAAGTTAAAATAATATAATGCCCTTATATTTCAAATGGCACATCACCAGAAATAGTTCGACTTTCAAACAGATTTAGCTTTGGTCTGTCGGTTAAGGCGTCTGACTAGAAATCAGATTCTCCATGGCAACGTAGGTTCGAAACCTACCTGCTGCAAACGACCATTGTTTTGCTTGAAATATAATTTTTGAGTGCATAAATTTATAACAATATAATGCCCTTATATTTCAAATGGCAGATCACCAGAAGTAGTTCGACTTTCAAACAGATTTAGCCTTGGTCTGTCGGTTAAGGCGTCTGTCTAGAAATCAGATTCTCCATGGCAGCGTAGGTTCGAAACCTACTTACTGCAAACAGTCATTGTTTTGCTTGAAATATATATTCTACTTTCAAACAGATTTAGCCCTGGTCTGTCGGTTAAGGCGTCTGACTAGAAATCAGATTCTCTATGGCAGGGTAGGTTCGAAACCTACCTACTGCAAACGGCCATTGTTTTGCTTGAAATATATATTTTTTAATTAACAGCTCAGCCCAGAAATTTTTCTCAAATATGGGGATTGACTACATAAATTTAATAAAATATAATGGCCTTATATTTCAACGCATGGCACATCACCAGAAATAGTTCTACTTTCAAACAGATTTAGCCCTGGACTATCGGTTAAGGCGTCTGACTAGAAATCATATTCTCTATCAGCATAGGTTCGAAACCTACCTACTGCAAACGACCATTGTTTTGCTTGAAATATAATTTTCGTAAATAGCAGCTTATCCCAGAAAATTTTGTCAATTATGGGGATTGAGTTCATAAATTTAAAATAATATAATGCCCTTATATTTAAAATGGCACATCACCAGAAATAGTTCTACTTTCAAACAGATTTAGCCCTGGTCTGTCGGTTAAGGCGTCTGACTAGAAATCAGATTCTCTATGGCAGCGTAGTTTCGAAACCTACATGCTGCAAACGACCATTGTTTTGCTTGAAATATAATTTTCGTAAATAGCAGCTTATCCCAGAAAATTTTGTCAATTATGGGGATTGAGTTCATAAATTTAAAATAATATAATGCCCTTATATTTCAAATGGCACATCACCAGAAATAGTTCTACTTTCAAACAGATTTAGCCCTGGTCTGTCGGTTAAGGCGTCTGACTAGAAATCAGATTCTCTATGCCAGCGTAGGTTCGAAACCTACCTGCTGCAAACGACCATTGTTTTGCTTGAAATATAATTTTTGTAATTAGCAGCTCAGCGAAGAAAATTTTTTCAATTATGGGGATTGAGTGCATAAATTTATTACAATATAATGCCCTTATATTTCAAATGGCACATCACCAGAAATAGTTCGACTTTCAAACAGATTTAGCCTTGGTCTGTCCGTTAAGGCGTCTGTCTAGAAATCAGATTCTCAATGGCAGCATAGGTTCGAAACCTACCTACTGCAAACGGCCATTGCTTTGCTTGAAATATATAATTTTTAATTAACAACTCAGCCCAGAAATTTTTCTTAAATATGGGGATTGACTACATAAATTTAAAAAAATATAATGGTCTTATATTTCAACGCATGGCACATCACCAGAAATAGTTAGACTTTCAAACAGATTTAGCCCTGGTCTGTTGGTTAAGGCGTCTGACTAGAAATCAGATTCTCTATCAGCATTGATTCGCCACTGCAAACGACCATTGTTTTGCTTGAAATATAATTTTTGTAATTAGCAGCTCAGCCAAGAAAATTTTGTCAATTATGGGGATTGAGTGCATACATTTATAACAATGTAATGCCCTTATATTTCAAATGACACATCACCAGAAATATTTCTACTTTCAAACAAATTTAGCCCTGGTCTGTCGGTTAAGGCGTCTGACTAGAAATCAGATTCTCCATGGCAGCGTAGGTTCGAAACCTACCTGCTGCAAACGACCATTGTTTTGCTTGAAATATAATTTTTGTAATTAGCAGCTCAGCCAAGAAAATTTTGTCAATTATGGGAATTGAGTGCATAAATTTATAACAATGTAATGCCCTCATATTTCAAATGACACATCACCAGAAATAGTTCTACTTTCAAACAGATTTAGCCCTGGTCTGTCGGTTAAGGCGTCTGACTAGAAATCAGATTCTCTATGGCAGCGTAAGTTCGAAACCTACCTACTGCAAACGGCCATTGTTTTGCTTAAAATATATATTTTTTTATTAACAGCCCAGCTCAGAAATTTTTCTCAAATATGGGGTTGAGTGCATAAATTTATAAAAATATAATGGTTTTATATACCAGAAATATTTCGAATTTCGAACAGATTTAGCCTTGATCTGTCGGTTAAGGCGTCTGACTAGAAATCAGATTCTCCATGGCAGCGTAGGTTCGAAACCTACCTGCTGCAAACGACCATTGTTTTGCTTGAAATATAATTTTTGTAATCAGCAGCTCAGCCAAGAAAATTTTTTCAATTATGGGGATTGAGTGCATAAATTTATAACAATATAATGCCCTTATATTTCAAATGGCACATCACCAGAAATAGTTCGACTTTCAAACAGAATTAGCCTTGGTCTGTCGGTTAAGGCGTCTGTCCTAAAATCAGATTCTCCATGGCAGCGTAGGTTCGAAACCTACTTACTGCAAACAGTCATTGTTTTGCTTGAAATATATATTTTTTAATTAACAGCTCAGCCCAGAAATTTTTCTCAAATATGGGGATTGAGTACATAAATTTATAAAAATATAATGGACATATATTTCAAATGACACATCACCAGAAATAGTTCTACTTTCAAACAGATTTAGCCCTGGTCTGTCGGTTATGGCGTCTGACTAGAAATCAGATTCTCTATGGCAGCGTAGGTTCGAAACCTACCTGCTGCAAACGACCATTGTTTTGCTTGAAATATGATTTTCGTAAATAACAGCTTATACCAGAAAATTTTGTCAATTATGGGGATTGAGTTCATAAAGTTAAAATAATTTAATGCCCTTATATTTCAAATGGCACATCACCAGAAATAGTTCGACTTTCAAACAGATTTAGCTTTGGTCTGTCGGTTAAGGCGTCTGACTAGAAATCAGATTCTCCATGGCAACGTAGGTTCGAAACCTACCTGCTGCAAACGACCATTGCTTTGCTTGAAATATAATTTTTGTAATCAGCAGATCAGCCAAGAAAATTTTGTCAATTATGGGGATTGAGTGCATAAATTTATAACAATGTAATGCCCTTATATTTCAAATGACACATCACCAGAAATAGTTCTACTTTCAAACAAATTTAGCCCTGGTCTGTCGGTTAAGGCGTCTGACAAGAAATCAGATTCTCCATGGCAGCGTAGGTTCGAAACCTACCTGCTGCAAACGGCCATTGTTTTGCTTAAAATATATATTTTTTTATTAACAGCCCAGCCCAGAAATTTTTCTCAAATATGGGGATTGACTACATAAATTTAAAAAAATATAATGGTCTTATATTTCAACGCATGGCACATCACCAGAAATAGTTAGACTTTCAAACAGATTTAGCCTTGGTCTGTTGGTTAAGGCGTCTGACTAGAAATCAGATTCTCTATCAGCATAGATTCGCCACTGCAAACGACCATTGTTTTGCTTGAAATATAATTTTTGTAATTAGCAGCTCAGCCAAGAAAATTTTGTCAATTATGGGGATTGAGTGCATACATTTATAACAATGTAATGCCCTTATATTTCAAATGACACATCACCAGAAATATTTCTACTTTCAAACAAATTTAGCCCTGGTCTGTCGGTTAAGGCGTCTGACTAGAAATCAGATTCTCCATGGCAGCGTAGGTTCGAAACCTACCTGCTGCAAATGACCATTGTTTTGCTTGAAATATAATTTTTGTAATTAGCAGCTCAGCCAAGAAAATTTTGTCAATTATGGGAATTGAGTGCATAAATTTATAACAAAGTAATGCCCTCATATTTCAAATGACACATCACCAGAAATAGTTCTACTTTCAAACAGATTTAGCCCTGGTCTGTCGGTTAAGGCGTCTGACTAGAAATCAGATTATCTATGGCAGCGTAAGTTCGAAACCTACCTTCTGCAAACGGCCATTGTTTTTGCTTAAAATATATATTTTTTTATTAACAGCCCAGCTCAGAAATTTTTCTCAAATATGGGGTTGAATGCATAAATTTATAAAAATATAATGGTTTTATATACCAGAAATATTTCGAATTTCGAACAGATTTAGCCTTGATCTGTCGGTTAAGGCGTCTGACTAGAAATCAGATTCTCTATCAGCATAGATTCGCCACTGCAAACGACCATTGTTTTGCTTGAAATATAATTTTTGTAATTAACAGCTCAGCCAAGAAAATTTTGTCCATTATGGGGATTGAGTGCATACATTTATAACAATGTAATGCCCTTATATTTCAAATGACACATCACCAGAAATATTTCTACTTTCAAACAAATTTAGCCCTGGTCTGTCGGTTAAGGCGTCTGACTAGAAATCAGATTCTCCATGGCAGCGTAGGTTCGAAACCTACCTGCTGCAAACTACCATTGTTTTGCTTGAAATATAATTTTTGTAACTAGCAGCTCAGCCAAGAAAATTTTGTCAATTATGGGAATTGAGTGCATAAATTTATAACAATGTAATGCCCTCATATTTCAAATGACACATCACCAGAAATAGTTCTACTTTCAAACAGATTTTGCCCTGGTCTGTCGGTTAAGGCGTCTGACTAGAAATCAGATTATCTATGGCAGCGTAAGTTCGAAACCTACCTACTGCAAACGGCCATTGTTTTTGCTTAAAATATATATTTTTTTATTAACAGCCCAGCTCAGAAATTTTTCTCAAATATGGGGTTGAATGCATAAATTTATAAAAATATAATGGTTTTATATAACAGAAATATTTCGAATTTCGAACAGATTTAGCCTTGGTCTGTTGGTTAAGGCGTCTGACTAGAAATCAGATTCTCTATCAGCATAGATTCGCCACTGCAAACGACCATTGTTTTGCTTGAAATATAATTTTTGTAATTAGCAGCTCAGCCAAGAAAATTTTGTCAATTATGGGAATTGAGTGCATAAATTTATAACAATGTAATGCCCTCATATTTCAAATGACACATCACCAGAAATAGTTCTACTTTCAAACAGATTTAGCCCTGGTCTGTCGGTTAAGGCGTCTGACTAGAAATCAGATTATCTATGGCAGCGTAAGTTCGAAACCTACCTACTGCAAACGGCCATTGTTTTGCTTAAAATATATATTTTTTTATTAACAGCCCAGCTCAGAATTTTTTCTCAAATATGGGGTTGAATGCATAAATTTATAAAAATATAATGGTTTTATATACCAGAAATAGTTCGACTTTCAAACAGATTTAGCTTTGGTCTGTCGGTTAAGGCGTCTGACTAGAAATCAGATTCTCCATGGCAACGTAGGTTCGAAACCTACCTGCTGCAAACGACCATTGCTTTGCTTGAAATATAATTTTTGTAATCAGCAGATCAGCCAAGAAAATTTTGTCAATTATGGGGATTGAGTGCATAAATTTATAACAATGTAATGCCCTTATATTTCAAATGACACATCACCAGAAATAGTTCTACTTTCAAACAAATTTAGCCCTGGTCTGTCGGTTAAGGCGTCTGACAAGAAATCAGATTCTCCATGGCAGCGTAGGTTCGAAACCTACCTGCTGCAAACGGCCATTGTTTTGCTTAAAATATATATTTTTTTATTAACAGCCCAGCCCAGAAATTTTTCTCAAATATGGGGATTGACTACATAAATTTAAAAAAATATAATGGTCTTATATTTCAACGCATGGCACATCACCAGAAATAGTTAGACTTTCAAACAGATTTAGCCTTGGTCTGTTGGTTAAGGCGTCTGACTAGAAATCAGATTCTCTATCAGCATAGATTCGCCACTGCAAACGACCATTGTTTTGCTTGAAATATAATTTTTGTAATTAGCAGCTCAGCCAAGAAAATTTTGTCAATTATGGGGATTGAGTGCATACATTTATAACAATGTAATGCCCTTATATTTCAAATGACACATCACCAGAAATATTTCTACTTTCAAACAAATTTAGCCCTGGTCTGTCGGTTAAGGCGTCTGACTAGAAATCAGATTCTCCATGGCAGCGTAGGTTCGAAACCTACCTGCTGCAAATGACCATTGTTTTGCTTGAAATATAATTTTTGTAATTAGCAGCTCAGCCAAGAAAATTTTGTCAATTATGGGAATTGAGTGCATAAATTTATAACAAAGTAATGCCCTCATATTTCAAATGACACATCACCAGAAATAGTTCTACTTTCAAACAGATTTAGCCCTGGTCTGTCGGTTAAGGCGTCTGACTAGAAATCAGATTATCTATGGCAGCGTAAGTTCGAAACCTACCTTCTGCAAACGGCCATTGTTTTGCTTAAAATATATATTTTTTTATTAACAGCCCAGCTCAGAAATTTTTCTCAAATATGGGGTTGAATGCATAAATTTATAAAAATATAATGGTTTTATATACCAGAAATATTTCGAATTTCGAACAGATTTAGCCTTGATCTGTCGGTTAAGGCGTCTGACTAGAAATCAGATTCTCTATCAGCATAGATTCGCCACTGCAAACGACCATTGTTTTGCTTGAAATATAATTTTTGTAATTAGCAGCTCAGCCAAGAAAATTTTGTCAATTATGGGGATTGAGTGCATACATTTATAACAATGTAATGCCCTTATATTTCAAATGACACATCACCAGAAATATTTCTACTTTCAAACAAATTTAGCCCTGGTCTGTCGGTTAAGGCGTCTGACTAGAAATCAGATTCTCCATGGCAGCGTAGGTTCGAAACCTACCTGCTGCAAACGACCATTGTTTTGCTTGAAATATAATTTTTGTAATCAGCAGCTCAGCCAAGAAAATTTTTTCAATTATGGGGATTGAATGCATAAATTTATTACAATATAATGCCCTTATATTTCAAATGGCACATCACCAGAAATAGTTCTATTTTCAAACAGATTTTGCCCTGGTCTGTCGGTTAAGGCGTCTGACTAGAAATCAGATTCTCCATGGCAGCGTAGGTTCGAAACCTACATGCTGCAAACGACCATTGTTTTGCTTGAAATATAATTTTTGAATTTAGCAGCTCAGCCAAGAAAATTTTGTCAATTATGGGAATTGAGTGCATAAATTTATAACAACGTAATGCCCTTATATTTCAAATGACACATCACCAGAAATAGTTCTACTTTCAAACAGATTTAGCCCTGGTCTGTCGGTTAAGGCGTCCGACTAGAAATCAGATTCTCTATGGCAGCGTAAGTTCGAAACCTACCTACTGCAAACGGCCATTGTTTTGCTTAAAATATATATTTTTTAATTAACAGCCCAGCTCAGAAATTTTTCTCAAATATGGGGATTGAGTACATAAATTTAAAAAAATATAATGGCCTTATATTTCAACGCATGGCACATCACCAGAAATAGTTCGACTTTCAAACAGATTTAGCTTTGGTCTGTCGGTTAAGGCGTCTGACTAGAAATCAGATTCTCCATGGCAACGTAGGTTCGAAACCTACCTGCTGCAAACGACCATTGTTTTGCTTGAAATATAATTTTTGTAATTAACAGCTCAGCCAAGAAAATTTTGTCAATTATGGGAATTGAGTGCATAAATTTATAACAATGTAATGCCCTTATATTTCAAATGACACATCACCAGAAATAGTTCTACTTTCAAACAGGTTTAGCCCTGGTCTGTCGGTTATGGCGCCTGACTAGAAATCAGATTCTCTATGGCAGCGTAGGTTCGAAACCTACCTGCTGCAAACGACCATTGTTTTGCTTGAAATATAATTTTCGTAAATAACAGCTTATACCAGAAAATTTTGTCGATTATGGGGATTGAGTTCATAAAGTTAAAATAATTTAATGCCCTTATATTTCAAATGGCACATCACCAGAAATAGTTCGACTTTCAAACAGATTTAGCTTTGGTCTGTCGGTTAAGGCATCTGATTAGAAATCAGATTTTCCATGGCAACGTAGGTTGGAAACCTACCTGCTGCAAACGACCATTGTTTTGCTTGAAATATAATTTTTGTAATTAGCAGCTCAGCCAAGAAAATTTTGTCAATTATGGGAATTGAGTGCATAAATTTATAACAACGTAATGCCCTTATATTTCAAATGACACATCACCAGAAATAGTTCTACTTTCAAACAGATTTAGCCCTGGTCTGTCCGTTAAGGCGTCTGACTAGAAATCAGATTCTCTATGGCAGCATAAGTTCGAAAACTACCTACTGCAAACGGCCATTGTTTTGATTAAAATATATATTTTTTAATTAACAGCCCAGCTCAGAAATTTTTCTCAAATATGGGGTTGAGTGCATAAATTTATAAAAATATAATGGTTTTATATACCAGAAATATTTCGAATTTCGAACAGATTTAGCCTTGGTCTGTCGGTTAACGCCTCTGACTAGAAATCAGA
Organism: Cylas formicarius; assembly: GCF_029955315.1. NCBI lineage: Eukaryota > Metazoa > Arthropoda > Insecta > Coleoptera > Brentidae > Cylas > Cylas formicarius. The sequence continues at coordinate 35,554,583 of NW_026844334.1, read as the reverse complement.
TTCTCCATGGCAGCGTAGGTTCGAAACCTACCTGCTGCAAACGACCATTGTTTTGCTTGAAATATAATTTTTGTAATTAGCATCTCAGCCAAGAAAATTTTGTCAATTATAGGGATTGAGTGCATAAATTTATAACAATATAATGCCCTTATATTTCAAATGGCACATCACCAGAAATAGTTCGACTTTCAAACAGAATTAGCCTTGGTCTGTCGGTTAAGGCGTCTGTCCTAAAATCAGATTCTCCATGGCAGCGTAGGTTCGAAACCTACTTACTGCAAACAGTCATTGTTTTGCTTGAAATATATATTTTTTAATTAACAGCTCAGCCCAGAAATTTTTCTCAAATATGGGGATTGAGTACATAAATTTATAAAAATATAATGGACATATATTTCAAATGACACATCACCAGAAATCAGATTCTCTATTTCAGCGTAAGTTCGAAACCTACCTACTGCAAACGGCCATTGTTTTGCTTAAAATATATATTTTTTAATTAACAGCCCAGCTCAGAAATTTTTCTCAAATATGGGGTTGAGTGCATAAATTTATAAAAATATAATGGTTTTATATGCCAGAAATATTTCGAATTTCGAACAGATTTAGCATTGATCTGTCGGTTAAGGCGTCTGACTAGAAATCAGATTCTCCATGGCAGCGTAGGTTCGAAACCTACCTGCTGCAAACGACCATTGTTTTGCTTGAAATATAATTTTTGTAATCAGCAGCTCAGCCTAGAAAATTTTTTCAATTATGGGGATTGAACGCATAAATTTATTACAATATAATGCCCTTATATTTCAAATGGCACATCACCAGAAATAGTTCTACTTTCCAACAGATTTTGCCCTGGTCTGTCGGTTAAGGCGTCTGACTAGAATTCAGATTCTCCATGGCAGCGTAGGTTCGAAACCTACCTGCTGCAAACGACCATTGTTTTGCTTGAAATATAATTTTTGTAATTAGCAGCTCAGCCAAGAAAATTTTGTCAATTATGGGAATTGAGTGCATAAATTTATAACAACGTAATGCCCTTATATTTCAAATGACACATCACCAGAAATAGTTCTACTTTCAAACAGATTTAGCCCTGGTCTGTCGGTTAAGGCATCTGACTAGAAATCAGATTCTCTATGGCAGCGTAAGTTCGAAACCTACCTATTGCAAACGGCCATTGTTTTGCTTAAAATATATATTTTTTAATTAACAGCCCAGCTCAGAAATTTTTCTCAAATATGGGGATTGAGTACATAAATTTATAAAAATATAATGGACATATATTTCAACGCATGGCACATCACCCGCAATAGTTCGACTTTCAAACAGATTTAGCCTTGGTCTGTCGGTTAAGGCGTCTGACTAAAAATCAGATTCTCCATGGCAGCGTAGGTTCGAAACCTACCTGCTGCAAACGACCATTGTTTTGCTTGAAATATAATTTTTGTAATTAGCAGCTCAGCGAAGAAAATTTTTTCAATTATGGGGATTGAGTGCATAAATTTATAACAACGTAATGCCCTTATATTTCAAATGGCACATCACCAGAAATAGTTCTACTTTCAAACAGATTTAGCCCTGGTCTGTCGGTTAAGGCGTCTGACTAGAAATCAGATTCTCTATGGCAGCGTAGGTTCGAAACCTACCTGCTGCAAACGACCATTGTTTTGCTTGAAATATAATTTTTGTAATTAGCAGCTCAGCGAAGAAAATTTTTTCAATTATTTGGATTGAGTGCATAAATTTATTACAATATAATGCCCTTATATTTCAAATGGCACATCACCAGAAATATTTCGACTTTCAAACAGATTTAGCCTTGGTCTGTCCGTTAAGGCGTCTGTCTAGAAATCAGATTCTCAATGGCAGCATAGGTTCGAAACCTACCTACTGCAAACGGCCATTGTTTTGCTTGAAATATATAATTTTTAATTAACAACTCAGCCCAGAAATTTTTCTCAAATATGGGGATTGACTACATAAATTTAAAAAAATATAATTGTCTTATATTTCAACGCATGGCACATCACCAGAAATAGTTAGACTTTCAAACAGATTTAGCCTTGGTCTGTCGGTTAAGGCGTCTGACTAGAAATCAGATTCTCCATGGCAGCGTAGGTTCGAAACCTACCTGCTGCAAACGACCATTGTTTTGCTTGAAATATAATTTTTGTAATCAGCAGCTCAGCCAAGAAAATTTTGTCAATTATGGGGATTGAGTGCATAAATTTATAACAATATAATGCCCTTATATTTCAAATGGCACATCATCAGAAATAGTTCGACTTTCAAACAGATTTAGCATTGGTCTGTCGGTTAAGGCGTCTGTCTAGAAATCAGAATCTCCATGGCAGCGTAGGTTCGAAACCTACTTACTGCAAACAGTCATTGTTTTACTTGAAATATATATTTTTTAATTAACAGCTCAGCCCAGAAATTTTTCTCAAATATGGGGATTGAGTACATAAATTTATAAAAATATAATGGACATATATTTCAACGCATGGCACATCCCCCGCAATAATTCGACTTTCAAACAGATTTAGCCTTGGTCTGTCGGTTAAGGCGTCTGACTAGAAATCAGATTCTCTATGGCAGCGTAGGTTCGAAACCTACCTACTGCAACGGCCATTGTTTTGCTTGAAATATATATTTTTTAATTAACAGCTCAGCCCAGAAATTTTTCTCAAATATGGGGATTGACTACATAAATTTAAAAAAATATAACGGCCTTATATTTCAACGCATGGCACATCACCAGAAATAGTTCTACTTTCAAACAGATTTAGCCCTGGTCTGTCGGTTAAGGCGTCTGACTAGAAATCAGATTCTCTATGGCAGCGTAGGTTCGAAACCTACCTGCTGCAAACGACCATTGTTTTGCTTGAAATATAATTTTCGTAAATAACAGCTTATCCCAGAAAATTTTGTCAATTATGGGGATTGAGTTCATAAAGTTAAAATAATATAATGCCCTTATATTTCAAATGGCACATCACCAGAAATAGTTCTACTTTCAAACAGATTTATCCCCGGTCTGTCGGTTAAGGCGTCTGACTGGAAATCAGATTCTCTATGGCAGCGTAGGTTCGAAACCTACCTGCTGCAAACGACCGTTGTTTTGCTTGAAATATAATTTTTGTAATTAGCAGCTCAGCCAAGAAAATTTTGTCAATTATGGGAATTGATTGCATAAATTTATAACAATGTAATGCCCTTATATTTCAAATGACACATCACCAGAAATAGTTCTACTTTCAAACAGATATTGCCCTGGTCTGTCGGTTAAGGCGTCTGACTAGAAATCAGATTCTCCATGGCAGCGTAGGTTCGAAACCTACCTGCTGCAAACGACCATTGTTTTGCTTGAAATATAATTTTTGTAATCAGCAGCTCAGCCAAGAAAATTTTGTCAATTATGGGGATTGAGTGCATAAATTTATAACAATATAATGCCCTTATATTTCAAATGGCACATCACCAGAAATAGTTCGACTTTCAAACAGATTTAGCCTTGGTCTGTCGGTTAAGGCGTCTGTCTAGAAATTAGATTCTCAATGGCAGCGTAGGTTCGAAACCTATCTACTGCAAACGGCCATTGTTTTGCTTGAAATATATAATTTTTAATTAACAACTCAGCCCAGAAATTTTTCTCAAATATGGGGATTGACTACATAAATTTAAAAAAATATAATGGTCTTATATTTCAACGCATGGCACATCACCAGAAATAGTTAGACTTTCAAACAGATTTAGCCTTGGTCTTTTGGTTAAGGCGTCTGACTAGAAATCAGATTCTCTATCAGCATAGGTTCGCCACTGCAAACGACCATTGTTTTGCTTGAAATATAATTTTTGTAATTAGCAGCTCAGCCAAGAAAATTTTGTCAATTATGGGGATTGAGTGCATAAATTTATTACAATAAAATGCCCTTATATTTCAAATGGCACATCACCAGAAATAGTTCTACTTTCAAACAGATTTAGCCCTGGTCTGTCGGTTAAGGCGTCTGACTAGAAATCAGATTCTCTATGACAGCGTAGGTTCGAAACCTACCTGCTGCAAACGACCATTGTTTTGCTTGAAATATAATTTTCGTAAATAACAGCTTATACCAGAAAATTTTGTCAATTATGGGGATTGAGTTCATAAAGTTAAAATAATATAATGCCCTTATATTTCAAATAGCACATCACCAGAAATAGTTCGACTTTCAAACAGATTTAGCTTTGGTCTGTCGGTTAAGGCGTCTGACTAGAAATCAGATTCTCCATGGCAACGTAGGTTCGAAACCTACCTGCTGCAAACGACCATTGTTTTGCTTGAAATATAATTTTTGTAATTAGCAGCTCAGCCAAGAAAATTTTGTCAATTATGGGAATTGATTGCATAAATTTATAACAATGTAATGCCCTTATATTTCAAATGACACATCACCAGAAATAGTTCTACTTTCAAACAGATATTGCCCTGGTCTGTCGGTTAAGGCGTCTGACTAGAAATCAGATTCTCCATGGCAGCGTAGGTTCGAAACCTACCTGCTGCAAACGACCATTGTTTTGCTTGAAATATAATTTTTGTAATCAGCAGCTCAGCCAAGAAAATTTTGTCAATTATGGGGATTGAGTGCATAAATTTATAACAATATAATGCCCTTATATTTCAAATGGCACATCACCAGAAATAGTTCGACTTTCAAACAGATTTAGCATTGGTCTGTCGGTTAAGGCGTCTGTCTAGAAATCAGAATCTCCATGGCAGCGTAGGTTCGAAACCTACTTACTGCAAGCAGTCATTGTTTTGCTTGAAATATATATTTTTTAATTAACAGCTCAGCCCAGAAATTTTTCTCAAATATGGGGATTGACTACATAAATTTAAAAAAATATAACGGCCTTATATTTCAACGCATGGCACATCACCAGAAATAGTTCTACTTTCAAACAGATTTAGCCCTGGTCTGTCGGTTAAGGCGTCTGACTAGAAATCAGATTCTCTATGGCAGCGTAGGTTCGAAACCTACCTGCTGCAAACGCGACCATTGTTTTGCTTGAAATATAATTTTTGTAATTAGCAGCTCAGCCAAGAAAATTTTGTCAATTATGGGAATTGAGTGCATAAATTTATAACAATGTAATGCCCTCATATTTCAAATGGCACATCACCAGAAATAGTTCTACTTTCAAACAGATTTAGCCCTGGTCTGTCGGTTGAGGCGTCTGACTAGATATCAGATTCTCTATGGCAGCGTAAGTTCGAAACCTACCTACTGCAAACGGCCATTGTTTTGCTTGAATTATATAATTTTTAATTAACAACTCAGCCCAGAAATTTTTCTCAAATATGGGGATTGACTATATAAATTTAAAAATATATAATGGTCTTATATTTCAACGCATGGCACATCACCAGAAATAGTTAGATTTTCAAACAGATTTAGCCTTGGTCTGTTGGTTAAGGCGTCTGACTAGAAATCAGATTCTCTATCAGCATAGGTTCGCCACTGCAAACGACCATTGTTTTGCTTGAAATATAATTTTTGTAATTAGCAGCTCAGCCAAGAAAATTTTGTCAATTATGGGGATTGAGTGCATAAATTTATTACAATAAAATGCCCTTATATTTCAAATGGCACATCACCAGAAATAGTTCTACTTTCAAACAGATTTAGCCCTGGTCTGTCGGTTAAGGCGTCTGACTAGAAATCAGATTCTATATGACAGCGTAGGTTCGAAACCTACCTGCTGCAAACGACCATTGTTTTGCTTGAAATATAATTTTCGTAAATAACAGCTTATACCAGAAAATTTTGTCAATTATGGGGATTGAGTTCATAAAGTTAAAATAATATAATGCCCTTATATTTCAAATGGCACATCACCAGAAATAGTTCGACTTTCAAACAGATTTAGCTTTGGTCTGTCGGTTAAGGCGTCTGACTAGAAATCAGATTCTCCATGGCAACGTGGGTTCGAAACCTACCTGCTGCAAACGACCATTGTTTTGCTTGAAATATAATTTTTGTAATTAGCAGCTCAGCCAAGAAAATTTTGTCAATTATGGGAATTGAGTGCATAAATTTATAACAATGTAATGCCCTTATATTTCAAATGACACATCACCAGAAATAGTTCTACTTTCAAATAGATTTTGCCCTGGTCTGTCGGTTAAGGCGTCTGACTAGAAATCAGATTCTCCATGGCAGCGTAGGTCCGAAACCTACCTGCTGCAAACGACTATTGTTTTGCTTGAAATATAATTTTTGTAATCAGCAGCTCAGCCAAGAAAATTTTGTCAATTATGGGGATTGAGTGCATAAATTTATAACAATATAATGCCCTTATATTTCAATTGGCACATCACCAGAAATAGTTCGACTTTCAAACAGATTTAGCATTGGTCTGTCGGTTAAGGCGTCTGTCTAGAAATCAGAATCTCCATGGCAGCGTAGGTTCGAAACCTACTTACTGCAAACAGTCATTGTTTTGCTTGAAATATATATTTTTTAATTAACAGCTCAGCCCAGAAATTTTTCTCAAATATGGGGATTGACTACATAAATTTAAAAAAATATAACGGCCTTATATTTCAACGCATGGCACATCACCAGAAATAGTTCTACTTTCAAACAGATTTAGCCCTGGTCTGTCGGTTAAGGCGTTTGACTAGAAATCAGATTCTCTATGGCAGCGTAGGTTCGAAACCTACCTGCTGCAAACGACCATTGTTTTGCTTGAAATATAATTTTTGTAATTAGCAGCTCAGCCAAGAAAATTTTGTCAATTATGGGAATTGAGTGCATAAATTTATAACAATGTAATGCCCTCATATTTCAAATGACACATCACCAGAAATAGTTCTACTTTCAAACAGATTTAGCCCTGGTCTGTCGGTTAAGGCGTCTGACTAGAAATCAGATTCTCTATGGCAGCGTAAGTTCGAAACCTACCTACTGCAAACGGCCATTGTTTTGCTTAAAATATATATTTTTTAATTAACAGCCCAGCTCAGAAATTTTTCTCAAATATGGGGATTGAGTACATAAATTTATAAAAATATAATGGACATATATTTCAACGCATGGCACATCACCCGCAATAGTTCGACTTTCAAACAGATTTAGCCTTGGTCTGTCGGTTAACGCCTCTGACTAGAAATCAGATTCTCCATGGCAGCGTAGGTTCGAAACCTACCTGCTTTAAACGACCATTGTTTTGCTTGAAATATAATTTTTGAAATTTTCAGCTCAGCCAATAAAATTTTGTCAATTATGGGGATTGAGTGCATAAATTTATAACAATATAATGCCCTTATATTTCAAATGGCACATCACCAGAAATAGTTCTACTTTCAAACAGATTTAGCCCTGGTCTGTCGGTTAAGGCGTCTGACTAGAAATCAGATTCTCGATGGCAGCGTAGGTTCGAAACCTACCTGCTGCAAACGACCATTGTTTTGCTTGAAATATAATTTTTGTAATCAGCAGCTCAGCCAAGAAAATTTTGTCAATTATGGGGATTGATTGCATAAATTTATAACAATATAATGCCCTTATATTTCAAATGGCACATCACCAGAAATAGTTCGACTTTCAAACAGAATTAGCCTTGGTCTGTCGGTTAAGGCGTCTGTCCTAAAATCAGATTCTCCATGGCAGCGTAGGTTCGAAACCTACTTACTGCAAACAGTCATTGTTTTGCTTGAATTATATATTTTTTAATTAACAGCCCAGCTCAGAAATTTTTCTCAAATATGGGGTTGAGTGCATAAATTTATAAAAATATAATGGTTTTATATACCAGAAATATTTCGAATTTCGAACAGATTTAGGCTTGGTCTGTCGGTTAAGGCCTCTGACTAGAAATCAGATTCTCCATGACAGCGTAGGTTCGAAACCTGCCTGCTGCAAACGACCATTGTTTTGCTTGAAATATAATTTTTGTAATCAGCAGCTCAGCCAAGAAAATTTTGTCAATTATGGGGATTGAGTGCATAAATTTATAACAATATAATGCCCTTATATTTCAAATGGCACATCGCCAGAAATAGTTCGACTTTCAAACAGATTTAGCCCTGGTCTGTCGGTTAAGGCGTCTGACTAGAAATCAGATTCTCTATGGCAGCGTAGGTTCGAAACCTACCTGCTGCAAAAGACCATTGTTTTGCTTGAAATATAATTTTCGTAAATAACAGCTTATACCAGAAAATTTTGTCAATTATGGGGATTGAGATCATAAAGTTAAAATAATTTAATGCCCTTATATTTCAAATGGCACATCACCAGAAATAGTTCGACTTTCAAACAGATTTAGCTTTGGTCTGTCGGTTAAGGCGTCTGACTAGAAATCAGATTCTCCATGGCAACGTAGGTTCGAAACCTACCTGCTGCAAACGACCATTGTTTTGCTTGAAATATAATTTTTGTAATCAGCAGATCAGCCAAGAAAATTTTGTCAATTATGGGGATTGAGTGCATAAATTTATAACAATATAATGCCCTTATATTTCAAATGGCAGATCACCAGAAGTAGTTCGACTCTCAAACAGATTTAGCCTTGGTCTGTCGGTTAAGGCGTCTGTCTAGAAATCAGATTCTCCATGGCAGCGTATGTTCGAAACCTACTTACCGCAAACAGTCATTGTTTTGCTTGAAATATATATTCTACCTTCAAACAGATTTAGCCCTGGTCTGTCGGTTAAGGCGTCTGACTAGAAATCAGATTCTCTATGGCAGGGTAGATTCGAAACCTACCTACTGCAAACGGCCATTGTTTTGCTTGAAATATATATTTTTTAATTAACAGCTCAGCCCAGAAATTTTTCTCAAATATGGGGATTGACTACATAAATTTAAAAAAATATAATGGCCTTATATTTCAACGCATATATATATATATATATATATATATATATATATATATATATATATATATATATATATATATATATATATATATATATATATATATATATATATATATATATATATGTATATATATATATAAATTTAAAAAAATATAATGGCCTTATATTTCAACGCATGGCACATCACCAGAAATAGTTCTACTTTCAAACAGATTTAGCCCTGGTCTATCGGTTAAGGCGTCTGACTAGAAATCAGATTCTCTATGGCAGCGTAGTTTCGAAACCTACCTGCTTCAAACGACCATTGTTTTGCTTGAAATATAATTTTCGTAAATAGCAGCTTATCCCAGAAAATTTTGTCAATTATGGGGATTGAGTTCATAAATTTAAAATAATATAATGCCCTTATATTTCAAATGGCACATCACCAGAAATAGTTCTACTTTCAAACAGATTTAGCCCTGGTCTGTCGGTTAAGGCGTCTGACTAGAAATCAGATTCTCTATGGCAGCGTAGGTTCGAAACCTACCTACTGCAAACGGCCATTGTTTTGCTTGAAATATATAATTTTTTATTAACAACTCAGCCCAGAAATTTTTCTCAAATATGGGGATTGACTACATAAATTTAAAAAAATATAATGGTCTTATATTTCAACGCATGGCACATCACCAGAAATAGTTAGACTTTCAAACAGATTTAGCCTTGGTCTGTTGGTTAAGGCGTCTGAATAGAAATCAGATTCTCTATCAGCATAGATTCGCCACTGCAAACGACCATTGTTTTGATTGAAATATAGTTTTTGTAATTAGCAGCTCAGCCAAGAAAATTTTGTCAATTATGGGGATTGAGTGCATACATTTATAACAATGTAATGTATTTCAAATGACACATCACCAGAAATATTTCTACTTTCAAACAAATTTAGCCCTGGTCTGTCGGTTAAGGCGTCTGACAAGAAATCAGATTTTCCATGGCAGCGTAGGTTCGAAACCTACCTGCTGCAAACGACCATTGTTTTGCTTGAAATATAATTTTTGTAATTAGCAGCTCAGCCAAGAAAATTTTGTCAATTATGGGAATTGAGTGCATAAATTTATAACAATGTAATGCCCTCATATTTCAAATGACACATCACCAGAAATAGTTCTACTTTCAAACAGATTTAGCCCTGGTCTGTCGGTTAAGGCGTCTGACTAGAAATCAGATTCTCTATGGCAGCGTAAGTTCGAAACCTACCTACTGCAAACGGCCATTGTTTTGCTTAAAATATATATTTTTTAATTAACAGCCCAGCTCAGAAATTTTTCTCAAATATGGGGTTGAGTGCATAAATTTATAAAAATGTAATGGTTTTATATACCAGAAATATTTCGAATTTCGAACAGATTTAGCCTTGATCTGTCGGTTAAGGCGTCTGACTAGAAATCAGATTCTCCATGGCAGCGTAGGTTCGAAACCTACCTGCTGCAAACGACCATTGTTTTGCTTGAAATATAATTTTTGTAATCAGCAGCTCGGCCAAGAAAATTTTGTCAATTATGGGGATTGAGTGCATAAATTTATAACAATGTAATGCCCTCATATTTCAAATGACACATCACCAGAAATAGTTCTACTTTCAAACAGATTTAGCCCTGGTCTGTCGGTTAAGGCGTCTGACTAGAAATCAGATTCTCTATGGCAGCGTAAGTTCGAAACCTACCTACTGCAAACGGCCATTGTTTTGCTTAAAATATATATTTTTTAATTAACAGCCCAGCTCAGAAATTTTTCTCAAATATGGGGTTGAGTGCATAAATTTATAAAAATGTAATGGTTTTATATACCAGAAATATTTCGAATTTCGAACAGATTTAGCCTTGATCTGTCGGTTAAGGCGTCTGACTAGAAATCAGATTCTCCATGGCAGCGTAGGTTCGAAACCTACCTACTGCAAACGGCCATTGTTTTGCTTGAAATATATATTTTTTAATTAACAGCTCAGCCCAGAAATTTTTCTCAAATATGGGGATTGACTACATAAATTTAAAAAAATATAATGGCCTTATATTTCAACGCATGGCACATCACCAGAAATAGTTCTACTTTCAAACAGATTTAGCCCTGGTCTGTCGGTTAAGGCGTCTGACTAGAAATCAGATTCTCTATGACAGCGTAGGTTCGAAACCTACCTGCTGCAAACGACCATTGTTTTGCTTGAAATATAATTTTCGTAAATAACAGCTTATACCAGAAAATTTTGTCAATTATGGGGATTGAGTTCATAAAGTTAAAATAATATAATGCCCTTATATTTCAAATGGCACATCACCAGAAATAGTTCGACTTTCAAACAGATTTAGCTTTGGTCTGTCGGTTAAGGCGTCTGACTAGAAATCAGATTCTCCATGGCAACATAGGTTCGAAACCTACCTGCTGCAAACGACCATTGTTTTGCTTGAAATATAATTTTTGTAATTAGCAGCTCAGCCAAGAAAATTTTGTCAATTATGGGATTTGAGTGCATAAATTTATAACAATGTGATGCCCTTATATTTCAAATGACACATCACCAGGAATAGTTCTACTTTCAAACAGATTTTGCCCTGGTCTGTCGGTTAAGGCGTCTGACTAGAAATCAGATTCTCCATGGCAGCGTAGGTTCGAAACCTACCTGCTGCAAACGACCATTGTTTTGCTTGAAATATAATTTTTGTAATCAGCAGCTCAGCCAAGAAAATTTTGTCAATTATGGGGATTGAATGCATAAATTTATTACAATATAATGCCCTTATATTTCAAATGGCACATCACCAGAAATAGTTCGACTTTCAAACAGATTTAGCCTTGGTCTGTCGGTTAAGGCGTCTGTCTAGAAATTAGATTCTTAATGGCAGCGTAGGTTCGAAACCTATCTACTGCAAACGGCCATTGTTTTGCTTGAAATATATAATTTTTAATTAACAACTCAGCCCAGAAATTTTTCTCAAATATGGGGATTGACTACATAAATTTAAAAAAATATAATGGTCTTATATTTCAACGCATGGCACATCACCAGAAATAGTTAGACTTTCAAACAGATTTAGCCTTGGTCTGTTGGTTAAGGCGTCTGACTAGAAATCAGATTCTCTATCAGCCTAGGTTCGCCACTGCAAACGACCATTGTTTTGCTTGAAATATAATTTTTGTAATTAGCAGCTCAGCCAAGAAAATTTTGTCAATTATGGGGATTGAGTGCATAAATTTATTACAATATAATGCCCTTATATTTCAAATGGCACATCACCAGAAATAGTTCTACTTTCAAACAGATTTAGCCCTGATCTGTCGGTTAAGGCGTCTGACTAGAAATCAGATTCTCTATGGCAGCGTAGGTTCGAAACCTACCTACTGCAAACAGCCATCGTTTTGCTTGAAATATATATTTTTTAATTAACAGCTCAGCCCAGAAATTTTTCTCAAATATATTATATAATATATATATATATATATATATATATATATATATATATATATATATATATATATATATATATATATATATATATATATATATATATATATATATATATATATATATATATATATATATATATAATATATATATATATATATATATATATATATATATATATATATATATATATATATATATATATATATATATATATATATATATATATATATATATATATATATATATATATATATAAATTTAAAAAAATATAATGGCCTTATATTTCAACGCATGGCACATCACCAGAAATAGTTCTACTTTCAAACAGATTTAGCCCTGGTCTGTCGGTTAAGGCGTCTGACTAGAAATCAGATTCTCTATGACAGCGTAGGTTCGAAACCTACCTGCTGCAAACGACCATTGTTTTGCTTGAAATATAATTTTCGTAAATAACAGCTTATACCAGAAAATTTTGTCAATTATGGGGATTGAGTTCATAAAGTTAAAATAATATAATGCCCTTATATTTCAAATGGCACATCACCAGAAATAGTTCGACTTTCAAACAGATTTAGCTTTGGTCTGTCGGTTAAGGCGTCTGACTAGAAATCAGATTCTCCATGGCAACGTAGGTTCGAAACCTACCTGCTGCAAACGACCATTGTTTTGCTTGAAATATAATTTTTGTAATTAGCAGCTCAGCCAAGAAAATTTTGTCAATTATGGGAATTGAGTGCATAAATTTATAACAATGTAATGCCCTTATATTTCAAATGACACATCACCAGAAATAGTTCTACTTTCAAACAGATTTTGCCCTGGTCTGTCGGTTAAGGCGTCTGACTAGAAATCAGATTCTCCATGGCAGCGTAGGTTCGAAACCTACCTGCTGCAAACGACCATTGTTTTGCTTGAAATATAATTTTTGTAATCAGCAGCTCAGCCAAGAAAATTTTGTCAATTATGGGGATTGAGTGCATAAATTTATAACAATATAATGCCCTTATATTTCAAATGGCACATCACCAGAAATAGTTCGACTTTCAAACAGATTTAGCATTGGTCTGTCGGTTAAGGCGTCTGTCTAGAAATCAGAATCTCCATGGCAGCGTAGGTTCGAAACCTACTTACTGCAAACAGTCATTGTTTTGCTTGAAATATATATTTTTTAATTAACAGCTCAGCGCAGAAATTTTTCTCAAATATGGGGATTGAGTACATAAATTTATAAAAATATAATGGACATATATTTCAACGCATGGCACATCACCAGAAATAGTTCTACTTTCAAACAGATTTAGCCCTGGTCTGTCGGTTAAGGCGTCTGTCTAGAAATCAGAATCTCCATGGCAGCGTAAGTTCGAAACCTACCTACTGCAAACGGCCATTGTTTTGCTTGAATTATATAATTTTTAATTAACAACTCAGCCCAGAAATTTTTCTCAAATATGGGGATTGACTACATAAATTTAAAAATATATAATGGTCTTATATTTCAACGCATGGCACATCACCAGAAATAGTTAGACTTTCAAACAGATTTAGCCTTGGTCTGTTGGTTAAGGCGTCTGACTAGAAATCAGATTCTCTATCAGCATAGGTTCGCCACTGCAAACGACCATTGTTTTGCTTGAAATATAATTTTTGTAATTAGCAGCTCAGCCAAGAAAATTTTGTCAATTATGGGGATTGAGTGCATAAATTTATTACAATAAAATGCCCTTATATTTCAAATGGCACATCACCAGAAATAGTTCTACTTTCAAACAGATTTAGCCCTGGTCTGTCGGTTAAGGCGTCTGACTAGAAATCAGATTCTCCCTGGCAGCGTAGGTTCGAAACCTACCTGCTGCAAACGACCATTGTTTTGCTTGAAATATAATTTTTGTAATCAGCAGCTCAGCCAAGAATATTTTGTCAATTATGGGGATTGAGTGCATAAATTTATAACAATATTATGCCCTTATATTTCAAATGGCACATCACCAGAAATAGTTCGACTTTCAAACAGATTTAGCATTGGTCTGTCGGTTAGGGCGTCTGTCTAGAAATCAGAATCTCCATGGCAGCGTAGGTTCGAAACCTACTTACTGCAAACAGTCATTGTTTTGCTTGAAATATATATTTTTTAATTAACAGCTCAGCCCAGAAATTTTTCTCAAATATGGGGATTGACTACATAAATTTAAAAAAATATAACGGCCTTATATTTCAACGCATGGCACATCACCAGAAATAGTTCTACTTTCAAACAGATTTAGCCCTGGTCTGTCGGTTAAGGCGTCTGACTAGAAATCAGATTCTCTATGGCAGCGTAGGTTCGAAACCTACCTGCTGCAAACGACCATTGTTTTGCTTGAAATATAATTTTTGTAATTAGCAGCTCAGCCAAGAAAATTTTGTCAATTATGGGAATTGAGTGCATAAATTTATAACAATGTAATGCCCTCATATTTCAAATGACACATCACCAGAAATAGTTCTACTTTCAAACAGATTTAGCCCTGGTCTGTCGGTTAAGGCGTCTGACTAGAAATCAGATTCTCTATGGCAGCGTAAGTTCGAAACCTACCTACTGCAAACGGCCATTGTTTTGCTTAAAATATATATTTTTTAATTAACAGCCCAGCTCAGAATTTTTTCTCAAATATGGGGATTGAGTACATAAATTTATAAAAATATAATGGACATATATTTCAACGCATGGCACATCACCCGCAATAGTTCGACTTTCAAACAGATTTAGCCTTGGTCTGTCGGTTAACGCCTCTGACTAGAAATCAGATTCTCCATGGCAGCGTAGGTTCGAAACCTACCTGCTGCAAACGACCATTGTTTTGCTTGAAATATAATTTTTGTAATTTTCAGCTCAGCCAATAAAATTTTGTCAATTATGGGGATTGAGTGCATAAATTTATAACAATATAATGCCCTTATTTTTCAAATGGCACATCACCAGAAATAGTTCTACTTTCAAACAGATTTAGCCCTGGTCTGTCGGTTAAGGCGTCTGACTAGAAATCAGATTCTCCATGGCAGCGTAGGTTCGAAACCTACCTGCTGCAAACGACCATTGTTTTGCTTGAAATATAATTTTTGTAATCAGCAGCTCAGCCAAGAAAATTTTGTCAATTATGGGGATTGAGTGCATAAATTTATAACAATATAATGCCCTTATATTTCAAATGGCACATCACCAGAAATAGTTCGACTTTCAAACAGATTTAGCATTGGTCTGTCGGTTAAGGCGTCTGTCTAGAAATCAGAATCTCCATGGCAGCGTAGTTTCGAAACCTACTTACTGCAAACAGTCATTGTTTTGCTTGAAATATATATTTTTTAATTAACAGCTCAGCCCAGAAATTTTTCTCAAATATGGGGATTGAGTACATAAATTTATAAAAATATAATGGACATATATTTCAACGCATGGCACATCACCCGCAATAATTCGACTTTCAAACAGATTTAGCCTTGGTCTGTCGGTTAAGGCGTCTGACTAGAAATCAGATTCTCTATGGCAGCGTAGGTTCGAAACCTACCTACTGCAAACGGCCATTGTTTTGCTTGAAATATATATTTTTTAATTAACAGCTCAGCCCAGAAATTTTTCTCAAATATGGGGATTGACTACATAAATTTAAAAAAATATAACGGCCTTATATTTCAACGCATGGCACATCACCAGAAATAGTTCTACTTTCAAACAGATTTAGCCCTGGTCTGTCGGTTAAGGCGTCTGACTAGAAATCAGATTCTCTATGACAGCGTAGGTTCGAAACCTACCTGCTGCAAACGACCATTGTTTTGCTTGAAATATAATTTTCGTAAATAACAGCTTATACCAGAAAATTTTGTCAATTATGGGGATTGAGTTCATAAAGTTAAAATAATATAATGCCCTTATATTTCAAATGGCACATCACCAGAAATAGTTCGACTTTCAAACAGATTTAGCTTTGGTCTGTCGGTTAAGGCGTCTGACTAGAAATCAGATTCTCCATGGCAACGTAGGTTCGAAACCTACCTGCTGCAAACGACCATTGTTTTGCTTGAAATATAATTTTTGTAATTAGCAGCTCAGCCAAGAAAATTTTGTCAATTATGGGAATTGAGTGCATAAATTTATAACAATGTAATGCCCTTATATTTCAAATGACACATCACCAGAAATAGTTCTACTTTCAAACAGATTTTGCCCTGGTCTGTCGGTTAAGGCGTCTGACTAGAAATCAGATTCTCCATGGCAGCGTAGGTTCGAAACCTACCTGCTGCAAACGACCATTGTTTTGCTTGAAATATAATTTTTGTAATCAGCAGCTCAGCCAAGAAAATTTTGTCAATTATGGGGATTGAGTGCATAAATTTATAACAATATAATGCCCTTATATTTCAAATGGCACATCACCAGAAATAGTTCGACTTTCAAACAGATTTAGCATTGGTCTGTCGGTTAAGGCGTCTGTCTAGAAACCAGAATCTCCATGGCAGCGTAGGTTCGAAACCTACTTACTGCAAACAGTCATTGTTTTGCTTGAAATATATATTTTTTAATTAACAGCTCAGCCCAGAAATTTTTCTCAAATATGGGGATTGAGTACATAAATTTATAAAAATATAATGGACATATATTTCAACGCATGGCACATCACCCGCAATAATTCGACTTTCAAACAGATTTAGCCTTGGTCTGTCGGTTAAGGCGTCTGACTAGAAATCAGATTCTCTATGGCAGCGTACGTTCGAAACCTACCTACTGCAAACGGCCATTGTTTTGCTTGAAATATATATTTTTTAATTAATAGCTCAGCCCAGAAATTTTTCTCAAATATGGGGATTGACTACATAAATTTAAAAAAATATAACGGCCTTATATTTCAACGCATGGCACATCACCAGAAATAGTTCTACTTTCAAACAGATTTAGCCCTGGTCTGTCGGTTAAGGCGTCTGACTAGAAATCAGATTCTCTATGGCAGCGTAGGTTCGAAACCTACCTGCTGCAAACGACCTTTGTTTTGCTTGAAATATAATTTTCGTAAATAACAGCTTATCCCAGAAAATTTTGTCAATTATGGGGATTGAGTTCATAAAGTTAAAATAATATAATGCCCTTATATTTCAAATGGCACATCACCAGAAATAGTTCTACTTTCAAACAGATTTATCCCCGGTCTGTCGGTTAAGGCGTCTGACTAGAAATCAGATTCTCTATGGCAGCGTAGGTTCGAAACCTACCTGCTGCAAACGACCGTTGTTTTGCTTGAAATATAATTTTTGTAATTAGCAGCTCAGCCAAGAAAATTTTTTCAATTATGGGGATTGAATGCATAAATTTATTACAATATAATGCCCTTATATTTCAAATGGCACATCACCAGAAATAGTTCGACTTTCAAACAGATTTAGCCTTGGTCTGTCGGTTAAGGCGTCTGTCTAGAAATTAGATTCTTAATGGCAGCGTAGGTTCGAAACCTATCTACTGCAAACGGCCATTGTTTTGCTTGAAATATATAATTTTTAATTAACAACTCAGCCCAGAAATTTTTCTCAAATATGGGGATTGACTACATAAATTTAAAAAAATATAATGGTCTTATATTTCAACGCATGGCACATCACCAGAAATAGTTAGACTTTCAAACAGATTTAGCCTTGGTCTGTTGGTTAAGGCGTCTGACTAGAAATCAGATTCTCTATCAGCATATTTTCGCCACTGCAAACGACCATTGTTTTGCTTGAAATATAATTTTTGTAATTAGCAGCTCAGCCAAGAAAATTTTGTCAATTATGGGGATTGAGTGCATAAATTTATTACAATATAATGCCCTTATATTTCAAATGGCACATCACCAGAAATAGTTCTACTTTCAAACAGATTTAGCCCTGGTCTGTCGGTTAAGGCGTCTGACTAGAAATCAGATTCTCTATGGCAGCGTAGGTTCGAAACCTACCTACTGCAAACAGCCATTGTTTTGCTTGAAATATATATTTTTTAATTAACAGCTCAGCCCAGAAATTTTTCTCAAATATATTATATATATATATATATATATATATATATATATATATATATATATATATATATATATATATATATATATATATATATATATATATATTTTATATTTCACTTTTCAAAAATAACTTTTTAAAAAAATATATTTATTAATTTTAAATTAAAATAAAAATCAAAATGAAATTGGACGTAATAACCTCGTGACGAGAGAATGTTATTAGACCGTTAAAATCAAACTAAAAATGGACATAATAACCTCGTGATGAGAGAATGTTATCAGACAACGTTTTACAATAGAAATTCGTATTTATAATAAATTTATGCTGACGTTGACGGGGTCGACGGCTGCGGATGTTGCGACATATCGTTGACACGACGTTTTCGCAATCGTTGCACTCTTGCAGGTCGGTTGGATTTAACCCATATGGACAATAGGATTTCCGGATATAACAGCTCCCCCATTAAGTGAAAAGGTGGAGCCTTGCTGCAGCTTTCGTAGACTAATTAAAGCGTAGCTTCTCGGGTAGTTACTTCTGGGTGGATGCTAGTCCGTCTTTTCGGAGTTAGTGATTTGAGTTGCATCGGGAGCAGGGGTCTTCGACCTGGCTTCGGAGGTTGTCGAGGATCGTTACCATCGGCGATGCTGAGTATTGTCGGTTTCTTTCTCCGGCATTTGCAAATGAAACAGCAAAGTATTAGTTTCAGGGGTTTCAACTCTGGGGGTTGAAACTGGAATTTGAGAACAGCAATCATATGGAATCTTAACGGCGTGGCTCTTGTAGGTCACGTTCTTATATTCTGCGACACAGTGTTTAGCTCGTACTCTGGAGCTTCCAATAAATGCACTCGAATTTGTTTGCAGCTTTTTAGATCTTCAGGTATTACATACAGTAAAGAATCGTCATCACGCGCAATATATTTTATTATTGTTGCAATTATATGAAATAAACGTGTTCGATTGTCCAAAATTGGAATAGGTAAAACACGATACAATGTGTATATTTCAGGTTCTATTAAGGGAATTCTTGGTACAAAAACAATTTTATTTTCAGTTTGAAATGGTTCTAGCTCCATAATATCTACGTACCTTGCAATGCTCGAAGTATGGGGTGGTAGTGATAAATTATTTTTTTTTGTCAAGGATTTTGAAATTTCCTGAAGAGAAATGACTAAATCTCGTGGGTAAATAATAGAGCAATGTAAAACTTTGATTCGTGTGAACGTGATTGCGTTTAATATATCGCTGAGGTAAGACTCTAGGTATACATAACCTTCCGTAAAGCTTTCGCAAAGATTAAGTGTTTTTAATTTGACATTCGTAAAATGCTACGGTGTCCGAAATATCATAGAGAGATTTTTAAATTTGAGTTAGATCTTGATTAAAAGTTTCTTCGTCGATTCCGAGAGTTTAAATTGTAGAATTAAAAGATTTTGTTACTTTATTTATACATTCATTAAAGTATTCGCCGTCTGTAGAGTCTAGGTTTCCGGTAATTAATTTAAAAATAGTTCTTACACCGTTAATTAAACCGCAGTGTTGATAATAATTTCTGAAAATTTCTCTTCGACTGAGTCAGCAATTATAGTTAGAAGACTAAAATGAGTTTGGATACTTGTTTTGAAGGCTGTCGTACGAGGAAAAAGAATCGTCTAACATTTTTTGTGAGAGCGGAAAGTATTTTGTTATTATGTCGTATGGTTTCTCGCAGAGGTTTTAGTTTTTTTTTTTTATAAACTAGCAGCGTCCATTTGTTGTTGGATATTCTTAAACTACGTTCTTCATGGTAGAAGATGCCTACTGTATTATTTACTGGAGTAATGAGGAATTGGGGTGCGACTGTAGAGATCAGTCCCAAGATCCTGAAAGAAATTTAATCTAATCGTAATAAGGTTTAAACTTGTCAAAATTGAATTTTGAAACTTGTTCGGTAGTTAAATTTTTGACAGTGGCTGAAGTTTCAAATACTTCAAGAATTTCATACGGACCGTTAAATTTATTCTGAGCTTTATCGCTAATTTGAGTTTCCTTAACATAAACTTTATCTCCTACATTATATTTAGTCATATTTCTAGAGATTGCTTGATCAAATCTTACTTTGGATTTTTGTTTTTGTTGAACAGTGCGGGTACGCGCGACTCTGTAATAATGTTGCATGCGATTATTTAGGTCTCGGATGTATTTGGTGATGAGTTGTTCTTCATTATACAGAATTTCTGGAGGCCTACTAGAAGTGTGCCCAAATATTAGTTCATAAGGGGAAAAACCATGCGTTTTATTCTTTGTGTTGTTGTAGCAGATTATTGCGTATGGAAGAGCATGAAAGGGGTGTTCTTTTGGATTTTCGGCTTTATGAGCTCGGATCATTTCTGTGAGCGTGGCATGGAATCTTTCTAGTGATCCATTAGATTGTGGGTGGCTAACGCTGGAGAAAGTTAACTTTATATCGTACAAAAGACAAAGATCTTTGACGAGGGAGTTATCAAATTCCCGGCCATGGTCACAATGTATTCTAAGAGGAGTTCCAAAATGTTGGAAGTAGAGAAGAAGGGTAGTAACGATTGTAGAAGCTTTTTTGTCTTTTATTGGATATGCCTGGGTGAATTTTGTGAGTTCGTCTCTTATGGTAAGGGCGTAATTACGAACTGGGAATTCGAAAATATCGATGTTAATGCGCTCGAAAGGAGTTTTAGGAGTTTCTGTGATAACTAATGGTGTGTTGAGGTTTTTACGATAGATCTTGACTTTTTGACATATTTCGCACTTTCTAATATAGTTTTCGACATCTTTGGTCAAGGTTGGCCAATTGTATTTTTGCTTTATGCGCTTAACTGTTTCGTTGATTCCGCGATGTAAATTATTTTTTCCTGAATGGTATTGGTCTAAAATGATAGGGATTTCATCTTGATCGGGAGTTCGAACTATATCTTGGCAGATTCTTAGTTTTATATCCTTTTCGGAAAATATAAAGGAGAATACTTCTAATATTGGAAGTTGTAAATTATTTTCAATACAATACAGTTTTGAAAGATCAAAGTCATTTTTAGCTGTGAATAAAATATAGAATAAATGTTGAACTACAGTTTCATTGTCATATGGAAGAGGGATTATATAATATTTCCTGCCTTTGACGGTTTTGCTAGAAAAAATGTTAATTTTGTTAAACGTAAAATTTATATCTTCTTCAAAAATATCGTCCATTATTTTGTTATGCAAATCATCAAGTTTTGATTGCCAAAAGAAAGTGACAATATCTTTGTGGTTTTTGTCGAGAAGTTGCGAATTAGAGGTTTCTATTTTGGAATAATCTATAAGGGATGTGGTTTTGTGAAGGTATGCGAAGTTGTTGTATTCTTCTGTAACTTCCGCTGTGTCGTCTTCGATATCTGAATTATTAGAATTGTCATCGTGAACGATTTCTTCTTTACTTGTGGATGGTCGGTTGTGAATGTCATCGTTATTAGATGCAAGGATAAAAATTTTCTTTTGGAGATCGACACAATCTTGAATATGGTTAATTTTAACACGGGATAAAGCGTCTGCGTTTTTATTTATTTTACCGGGCTTATGCACAATGGTATAGTCGTATTCTTCAAGCTTAAGACGCCATCGAGCTAAACGACTACCAGGATCATTTATCGAAAACAGCCAAGTTAAAGGACGATGATCAGTAACGAGAGTAAATTTTCTTCCGAACAGATAAGGGCGGAAGTGTTTAACTGCCCATACTATGGCGAGAAGTTCCCGTTCTATAGTTGAATATTTCGTCTCTGCACTACATAAAGTTCTAGAGGCATATGCTATGGGAAGGTCTTTTCCAATTGGACCTTGTGAAAGAACTGCACCAATGGCAAATGCACTGGCATCGGTGGTTAGGACAAAAGTTTCCTCGAAATTTGGATAAATGAGTATTGGGTCACGTATTAGAGCGTTTTTAAGCTCATCAAATGAATTTTTGCATTCTGAATTGAATACGAAGGGTGTGTCTTTTTGGAGAAGTCTAGTTAAAGGTTTTGAGATCTTAGCGAAATTGGGGATAAAACGTCGGTAGTAACCGGCTAAACCAAGGAAGGATTTAATGTCTTTTGGTGATTTTGGTTCTGAAATTTTTTGAATAGCGTCTATTTTCTCAGGGTTGGGTTTGACTCCATCTGGGGTCACGAGATGCCCTAAATAAGCTACTTCCTTTCGAAGAAATTCACACTTGTCAGGTTGGAGTTTGAGGTTTGCACCACGAAGGCGTTTGAAGACATCAGTTAACCTTTGTATATGTTCGTGTATGGTAGCGGAATAAACGATAATATCGTCCATGTAAACGAGACATCGTTCGTTTTGAAGACCTAAGAGAATGTTGTCCATGACACGTTGGAAAGTGGATGGAGAATTTTTTAGTCCGAAGGGTAAACGGAGAAATTCAAAATGACCATTTTCAACTGAAAATGCAGTTTTAGCAACGTCCTTGGGATCAATTTCAATTTGGTGAAACCCAGAGGCTAGGTCCAAAGTAGTGAAATATTGACATCTGCCTAACTGGTCTAAGAGATCGGAAATATTGGGAAGAGGGTATTTGTCGTCGACAGAGACTTCATTTAGTTTGCGATAGTCGATGACTACGCGCCATTTTTGTTTCATAGAAGCGTCTAATTTTTTTGGGACAACCCAAACAGGGGAAGACCATGGAGAAGTGGAAGGTCGAATGATTCCTTGTTCGAGCATTTTGTTGATTTGTGACTTTACTTCTTGTTTGTGGACATGTGGGTACCTATATGATTTGGTAAAAATCGGTCTGGCGTTGTTCGTTTCAATAGTATGTTTAATTTCATTAGTAAAACTTAAATGATCTCCTTCTAAATAGAATATATCAGAAAAATCAAGACATAATTGTGTTATTAATTCTTTTTCTTCTTCGTTTAAATGATCGGTGCGTAACTGGGATTGAATTATACCGCGCCTATCAACAGGTTGAGGATTTAAATTGAAAATATTATTTATTTCTTTTTCGTTAGGATTTGTATTAAAAGGTTCGATAGATAAATTTGAAAAATCTATAGTTTTTGGGATTGCATTAGCGTTAATAACAGTAGTAAAAAATTCACCTTTGTTATTTACTTTAACTAAAGCATTAGGTAACCTAACTTTTTCACATTCTTGAGAGTGGAGAATAGCGTCTCTGTTTGTTAAACTACATTTTAATTTGAAAATTCTTTCGGTCCTAGGTTCGATTGAAATTCGATTTTGAATATATTGTTCAGGTTTTTTACAAATTTTGGGAAGAACAGATTCGTGTCCTACTTTATGCAAAGGCATTGTTTTAAAATTCGTTATAAGTTTTTTGGACTTTAAATCGATTATACATTGGTAGCGATCAAGAAAATCTAAACCGAGAATTCCGTCAAATTCGATGTCAAGATCGTAAAGATAGACTTTATGTTTGTCGTTATCGGTGAATGGAATAAGTGTGGATTCTTTAATAAAAAGTGTTTGATTTGTTATACCTTGGATGGTAATATTTTCCTTAACTCGTGTTCTGTAATTTTCAGCGGTTTTATATTTAAAGATAGAAATACCTGCGCCTGTATCTATTAATATTTTGAATTTTTGCGTAGCGTCAAAAATATAGTATAAATTTTTAGAATTTTAGAATTTAATTTGACAGATTTTTGATTTTCAAAATATGAGAGTTGGAGTTCTCGACGAATCCTTGCTTGGGCTTCTAAAAGTGAAGTGGGATTACTAGCACGAATGAGTTGACCTAATCTAGGTTCTAAACCTGTAAGAAGTGTATTAAGGGTCATAGTCTCAATTAAAGATATCTGAGCATCCTTTTGCTCTTTAGATCCTAATGTGGTGGATTTTTGAACACATGAATGCATTTTCGCATTTAGGACTTGAAGACGATTGAAAAATGTTAATGCTGATTCATTGGCCAATTGTTTAAGACGTTGAAGGTCATGAATTAGGGAAGGTAAATCTCTAGAATCACCAAAGTGTAGAGTTAATAGTTTCTTTATTTCTAGGTATGAATCAGGATTCCTAGAAATAATTAATTGAGCTGCTTTACCGCGGAGCTTATTTTTAATGTGAATCACTAAAAGAATTTTTTGTTGCGTTGTTGCCATATTATAAGCACAATCACACGCGTTTATAAAATTTCCTAAAAAGATTTGGTCACCCTCAAATTCAGGTACGATACAGAAAATTTCCGAAAGTTTATATGGTTCAACTTCCAGCATTGTACTAGGTTCGTCTGATTGAGTTGCCATTATTTTAGGTTTTAAGAAAAAGCAAATAAATTTATAAGAAGTTCAAACACAATTATTTTTTGTTTTAAATATTGCCAAGGAGACTAAAATTTAATCAAAATAATTATCGCGCAACGATTCTACGTTGGGAAATTCAATAAATAGGTTTTTTTCAACCTTGGGTAATCGAACGTAATAAATTCAACAATGTTGCAAATTAAAAATAAAATTATTCGTAACGATTCTTAACACTTACAGTACTATTTTCATTGCTGCCGTTCGAGACGGTTGATGGGTTTATCCTTGTTCCGGTACGATGGGCTGTCTTCGTTGTTCCCTAGATTTAGGGGTCGGAATCTGCCGCCACTAGTTCGAATACTCGTGTTCTAGCAACGTGAACAGATCCTACTCCGAATTCTTGCCTCTCGAAACGGTGATGGAAGGTTCCTTGTTCCGGCACGACTGGGCTGCGATGGTTCTTCTTTCCGTCTAAGGGATTGGAATCCGCCGTCACTAGTTAGAATACTCGTGTTCTAGCAACGTGAACGGATCCTACCGACTGCGCCAATTTTTACATTTCACTTTTCAAAAATAACTTTTTAAAAAAATATATTTATTAATTTTAAATTAAAATAAAAATCAAAATGAAATTGGACGTAATAACCTCGTGACGAGAGAATGTTATTAGACCGTTAAAATCAAACTAAAAATGGACATAATAACCTCGTGATGAGAGAATGTTATCAGACAACGTTTTACAATAGAAATTCGTATTTATAATAAATTTATGCTGACGTTGACGGGGTCGACGGCTGCGGATGTTGCGACATATCGCTGACACGACGTTTTCGCAATCGTTGCACTCTTGCAGGTCGGTTGGATTTAACCCATATGGACAATAGGATTTCCGGATATAACATGGCAGCATAGGTTCGAAACCTACCTGCTGCAAACGACCATTGTTTTGCTTGAAATATAATTTTTGTAATCAGCAGCTCAGCCAAGAAAATTTTGTCAATTATGGGGATTGAGTGCATAAATTTATAACAATATAATGCCCTTATATTTCAAATGGCACATCACCAGAAATAGTTCGACTTTCAAACAGATTTAGCATTGGTCTGTCGGTTAAGGCGTCTGTCTAGAAATCAGAATCTCCATGGCAGCGTAGGTTCGAAACCTACTTACTGCAAACAGTCATTGTTTTGCTTGAAATATATATTTTTTAATTAACAGCTCAGCCCAGAAATTTTTCTCAAATATGGGGATTGACTACATAAATTTAAAAAAATATAACGGCCTTATATTTCAACGCATGGCACATCACCAGAAATAGTTCTACTTTCAAACAGATTTAGCCCTGGTCTGTCGGTTAAGGCGTCTGACTAGAAATCAGATTCTCTATGGCAGCGTAGGTTCGAAACCTACCTGCTGCAAACGACCATTGTTTTGCTTGAAATATAATTTTTGTAATTAGCAGCTCAGCCAAGAAAATTTTGTCAATTATGGGAATTGAGTGCATAAATTTATAACAATGTAATGCCCTTATATTTCAAATGACACATCACCAGAAATAGTTCTACTTTCAAATAGATTTTGCCCTGGTCTGTCGGTTAAGGCGTCTGACTAGAAATCAGATTCTCCATGGCAGCGTAGGTTCGAAACCTACCTGCTGCAAACGACCATTGTTTTGCTTGAAATATAATTTTTGTAATCAGCAGCTCAGCCAAGAAAATTTTGTCAATTATGGGGATTGAGTGCATAAATTTATAACAATATAATGCCCTTATATTTCAAATGGCACATCACCAGAAATAGTTCGACTTTCAAACAGATTTAGCATTGGTCTGTCGGTTAAGGCGTCTGTCTAGAAATCAGAATCTCCATGGCAGCGTAGGTTCGAAACCTACTTACTGCAAACAGTCATTGTTTTGCTTGAAATATATATTTTTTAATTAACAGCTCAGCCCAGAAATTTTTCTCAAATATGGGGATTGACTACATAAATTTAAAAAAATATAACGGCCTTATATTTCAACGCATGGCACATCACCAGAAATAGTTCTACTTTCAAACAGATTTAGCCCTGGTCTGTCGGTTAAGGCGTCTGACTTGAAATCAGATTCTCTATGGCAGCGTAGGTTCGAAACCTACCTGCTGCAAACGACCATTGTTTTGCTTGAAATATAATTTTTGTAATTAGCAGCTCAGCCAAGAAAATTTTGTCAATTATGGGAATTGAGTGCATAAATTTATAACAATGTAATGCCCTCATATTTCAAATGACACATCACCAGAAATAGTTCTACTTTCAAACAGATTTAGCCCTGGTCTGTCGGTTAAGGCGTCTGACTAGAAATCAGATTCTCTATGGCAGCGTAAGTTCGAAACCTACCTACTGCAAACGGCCATTGTTTTGCTTGAAATATAATTTTTGTAATCAGCAGCTCAGCCAAGAAAATTTTGTCAATTATGGGGATTGAGTGCATAAATTTATAACAATATAATGCCCTTATATTTCAAATGGCACATCACCAGAAATAGTTCGACTTTCAAACAGAAATAGCCTTGGTCTGTCGGTTAAGGCGGCTGTCCTAAAATCAGATTCTCCATGGCAGCGTAGGTTCGAAACCTACTTACTGCAAACAGTCATTGTTTTGCTTGAAATATATATTTTTTAATTAACAGCTCAGCCCAGAAATTTTTCTCAAATATGGGGATTGAGTACATAAATTTATAAAAATATAATGGACATATATTTCAAATGACACATCACCAGAAATAGTTCTACTTTCAAACAGATTTAGCCCTGGTCTGTCGGTTATGGCGTCTGACTAGAAATCAGATTCTCTATGGCAGCGTAGGTTCGAAACCTACCTGCTGCAAACGACCATTGTTTTGCTTGAAATATAATTTTCGTAAATAACAGCTTATACCAGAAAATTTTGTCAATTATGGGGATTGAGTTCATAAAGTTAAAATAATTTAATGCCCTTATATTTCAAATGGCACATCACCAGAAATAGTTCGACTTTCAAACAGATTTAGCTTTGGTCTGTCGGTTAAGGCGTCTGACTAGAAATCAGATTCTCCATGGCAACGTAGGTTCGAAACCTACCTGCTGCAAACGACCATTGCTTTGCTTGAAATATAATTTTTGTAATCAGCAGATCAGCCAAGAAAATTTTGTCAATTATGGGGATTGAGTGCATAAATTTATAACAATGTAATGCCCTTATATTTCAAATGACACATCACCAGAAATAGTTCTACTTTCAAACAAATTTAGCCCTGGTCTGTCGGTTAAGGCGTCTGACTAGAAATCAGATTCTCCATGGCAGCGTAGGTTCGAAACCTACCTGCTGCAAACGACCATTGTTTTGCTTGAAATATAATTTTTGTAATTAGCAGCTCAGCCAAGAAAATTTTGTCAATTATGGGAATTGAGTGCATAAATTTATAACAACGTAATGCCCTTATATTTCAAATGACACATCACCAGAAATAGTTCTACTTTCAAACAGATTTAGCCCTGGTCTGTCGGTTAAGGCGTCTGAGTAGAAATCAGATTCTCCATGGCAGCGTAGGTTCGAAACCTACCTGCTGCAAACGACCATTGTTTTGCTTGAAATATAATTTTTGTAATTAGCAGCTCAGCCAAGAAAATTTTGTCAATTATGGGAATTGAGTGCATAAATTTATAACAACGTAATGCCCTTATATTTCAAATGACACATCACCAGAAATAGTTCTACTTTCAAACAGATTTAGCCCTGGTCTGTCGGTTAAGGCGTCTGAGTAGAAATCAGATTCTCTATGGCAGCGTAAGTTCGAAACCTACCTACTGCAAACGGCCATTGTTTTGCTTAAAATATATATTTTTTAATTAACAGCCCAGCTCAGAAATTTTTCTCAAATATGGGGTTGAGTGCATAAATTTATAAAAATATAATGGTTTTATATACCAGAAATATTTCGAATTTCGAACAGATTTAGGCTTGGTCTGTCGGTTAAGGCCTCTGACTAGAAATCAGATTCTCCATGACAGCGTAGGTTCGAAACCTGCCTGCTGCAAACGACCATTGTTTTGCTTGAAATATAATTTTTGTAATCAGCAGCTCAGCCAAGAAAATTTTGTCAATTATGGGGATTGAGTGCATAAATTTATAACAATATAATGCCCTTATATTTCAAATGGCACATCGCCAGAAATAGTTCGACTTTCAAACAGATTTAGCCCTGGTCTGTCGGTTAAGGCGTCTGACTAGAAATCAGATTCTCTATGGCAGCGTAGGTTCGAAACCTACCTGCTGCAAACGACCATTGTTTTGCTTGAAATATAATTTTCGTAAATAACAGCTTATACCAGAAAATTTTGTCAATTATGGGGATTGAGTTCATAAAGTTAAAATAATATAATGCCCTTATATTTCAAATGGCACATCACCAGAAATAGTTCGACTTTCAAACAGATTTAGCCCTGGTCTGTCGGTTATGGCGTCTGACTAGAAATCAGATTCTCTATGGCAGCGTAGTTTCGAAACCTACCTGCTGCAAACGACCATTGTTTTGCTTGAAATATAATTTTCGTAAATAACAGCTTATACCAGAAAATTTTGTCAATTATGGGGATTGAGATCATAAAGTTAAAATAATTTAATGCCCTTATATTTCAAATGGCACATCACCAGAAATAGTTCGACTTTCAAACAGATTTAGCTTTGGTCTGTCGGTTAAGGCGTCTGACTAGAAATCAGATTCTCCATGGCAACGTAGGTTCGAAACCTACCTGCTGCAAACGACCATTGTTTTGCTTGAAATATAATTTTTGTAATCAGCAGATCAGCCAAGAAAATTTTGTCAATTATGGGGATTGAGTGCATAAATTTATAACAATATAATGCCCTTATATTTCAAATGGCAGATCACCAGAAGTAGTTCGACTTTCAAACAGATTTAGCCTTGGTCTGTCGGTTAAGGCGTCTGTCTAGAAATCAGATTCTCCATGGCAGCGTATGTTCGAAACCTACTTACCGCAAACAGTCATTGTTTTGCTTGAAATATATATTCTACTTTCAAACAGATTTAGCCCTGGTCTGTCGGTTAAGGCGTCTGACTAGAAATCAGATTCTCTATGGCAGCGTAGGTTCGAAACCTACCTACTGCAAACGGCCATTGTTTTGCTTGAAATATATATTTTTTAATTAACAGCTCAGCCCAGAAATTTTTCTCAAATATGGGGATTGACTACATAAATTTAAAAAAATATAACGGCCTTATATTTCAACGCATGGCACATCACCAGAAATAGTTCTACTTTCAAACAGATTTAGCCCTGGTCTGTCGGTTAAGGCGTCTGACTA
The DNA here is from genome assembly GCF_029955315.1 of Cylas formicarius. NCBI lineage: Eukaryota > Metazoa > Arthropoda > Insecta > Coleoptera > Brentidae > Cylas > Cylas formicarius. The sequence goes on along the minus strand of NW_026844334.1, from coordinate 35,524,653 downwards.
GAAATCAGATTCTCTATGGCAGCGTAGGTTCGAAACCTACCTGCTGCAAACGACCATTGTTTTGCTTGAAATATAATTTTCGTAAATAACAGCTTATCCCAGAAAATTTTGTCAATTATGGGGATTGAGTTCATAAAGTTAAAATAATATAATGCCCTTATATTTCAAATGGCACATCACCAGAAATAGTTCTACTTTCAAACAGATTTATCCCCGGTCTGTCGGTTAAGGCGTCTGACTAGAAATCAGATTCTCTATGGCAGCGTAGGTTCGAAACCTAAGTGCTGCAAACGACCGTTGTTTTGCTTGAAATATAATTTTTGTAATTAGCAGCTCAGCCAAGAAAATTTTTTCAATTATGGGGATTGAATGCATAAATTTATTACAATATAATGCCCTTATATTTCAAATGGCACATCACCAGAAATAGTTCGACTTTCAAACAGATTTAGCCTTGGTCTGTCGGTTAAGGCGTCTGTCTAGAAATTAGATTCTTAATGGCAGCGTAGGTTCGAAACCTATCTACTGCAAACGGCCATTGTTTTGCTTGAAATATATAATTTTTAATTAACAGCTCAGCCCAGAAATTTTTCTCAAATATGGGGATTGACTACATAAATTTAAAAAAATATAATGGTCTTATATTTCAACGCATGGCACATCACCAGAAATAGTTAGACTTTCAAACAGATTTAGCCTTGGTCTGTTGGTTAAGGCGTCTGACTAGAAATCAGATTCTCTATCAGCACAGGTTCGCCACTGCAAACGACCATTGTTTTGCTTGAAATATAATTTTTGTAATTAGCAGCTCAGCCAAGAAAATTTTGTCAATTATGGGGATTGAGTGCATAAATTTATTACAATATAATGCCCTTATATTTCAAATGGCACATCACCAGAAATAGTTCTACTTTCAAACAGATTTAGCCCTGGTCTGTCGGTTAAGGCGTCTGACTAGAAATCAGATTCTCTATGGCAGCGTAGGTTCGAAAATTACCTACTGCAAACAGCCATTGTTTTGCTTGAAATATATATTTTTTAATTAACAGCTCAGCCCAGAAATTTTTCTCAAATATATTATATATATATATATATATATATATATATATATATATATATATATATATATATATATATATATATATATATATATATATATATATATATATATATATATATATATATATATATATATATATATATATATATATATATATATATATATATATATATATATATATATATAATTTAAAAAAATATAATGGCCTTATATTTCAACGCATGGCACATCACCAGAAATAGTACTACTTTCAAACAGATTTAGCCCTGGTCTGTCGGTTAAGGCGTCTGACTAGAAATCAGATTCTCAATGACAGCGTAGGTTCGAAACCTACCTGCTGCAAACGACCATTGTTTTGCTTGAAATATAATTTTCGTAAATAACAGCTTATACCAGAAAATTTTGTCAATTATGGGGATTGAGTTCATAAAGTTAAAATAATATAATGCCCTTATATTTCAAATGGCACATCAAAAGAAATAGTTCGACCTTCAAACAGATTTAGCTTTGGTCTGTCCGTTAAGGCGTCTGACTAGAAATCAGATTCTCCATGGCAACGTAGGTTCGAAACCTACCTGCTGCAAACGACCATTGCTTTGCTTGAAATATAATTTTTGTAATTAGCAGCTCAGCCAAGAAAATTTTGTCAATTATGGGAATTGAGTGCATAAATTTATAACAATGTAATGCCCTCATATTTCAAATGACACATCACCAGAAATAGTTCTACTTTCAAACAGATTTAGCCCTGGTCTGTCGGTTAAGGCGTCTGACTAGAAATCAGATTCTCTATGGCAGCGTAAGTTCGAAACCTACCTACTGCAAACGGCCATTGTTTTGCTTAAAATATATATTTTTTAATTAACAGCCCAGCTCAGAAATTTTTCTCAAATATGGGGATTGGGTACATAAATTTATAAAAATATAATGGACATATATTTCAACGCATGGCACATCACCCGCAATAGTTCGACTTTCAAACAGATTTAGCCTTGGTCTGTCGGTTAACGCCTCTGACTAGAAATCAGATTCTCCATGGCAGCGTAGGTTCGAAACCTACCTGCTGCAAACGACCATTGTTTTGCTTGAAATATAATTTTTGTAATCAGCAGCTCAGCCAAGAAAATTTTGTCAATTATGGGGATTGAGTGCATAAATTTATAACAATATAATGCCCTTATATTTCAAATGGCACATCACCAGAAATAGTTCGACTTTCAAACAGAATTAGCCTTGGTCTGTCGGTTAAGGCGGCTGTCCTAAAATCAGATTCTCCATGGCAGCGTAAGTTCGAAACCTACTTACTGCAAACAGTCATTGTTTTGCTTGAAATATATATTTTTTAATTAACAGCTCAGCCCAGAAATTTTTCTCAAATATGGGGATTGAGTACATAAATTTATAAAAATATAATGGACATATATTTCAAATGACACATCACCAGAAATAGTTCTACTTTCAAACAGATTTAGCCCTGGTCTGTCGGTTATGGCGTCTGACTAGAAATCAGATTCTCTATGGCAGCGTAGGTTCGAAACCTACCTGCTGCAAACGACCATTGTTTTGCTTGAAATATAATTTTCGTAAATAACAGCTTATACCAGAAAATTTTGTCAATTATGGGGATTGAGTTCATAAAGTTAAAATAATTTAATGCCCTTATATTTCAAATGGCACATCACCAGAAATAGTTCGACTTTCAAACAGATTTAGCTTTGGTCTGTCGGTTAAGGCGTCTGACTAGAAATCAGATTCTCCATGGCAACGTAGGTTCGAAACCTACCTGCTGCAAACGACCATTGCTTTGCTTGAAATATAATTTTTGTAATCAGCAGATCAGCCAAGAAAATTTTGTCAATTATGGGGATTGAGTGCATAAATTTATAACAATGTAATGCCCTTATATTTCAAATGGCACATCACCAGAAATATTTCTACTTTCAAACAGATTTATCCCTGGTCTGTCGGTTAAGGCGTCTGACTAGAAATCAGATTCTCTATAGCAGCGTAGGTTCGAAACCTACCTGCTGCAAACGACCGTTGTTTTGCTTGAAATATAATTTTTGTAATTAGCAGCTCAGCCAAGAAAATTTTGTCAATTATGGGAATTGAGTGCATAAATTTATAACAATGTAATGCCCTTATATTTCAAATGACACATCACCAGAAATAGTTCTACGTTCAAACAGATTTTGCCCTGGTCTGTCGGTTAAGGCGTCTGACTAGAAATCAGATTCTCCATGGCAGCGTAGGTTCGAAACCTACCTGCTGCAAACGACCATTGTTTTGCTTGAAATATAATTTTTGTAATCAGCAGCTCAGCCAAGAAAATTTTGTCAATTATGGGGATTGAGTGCATAAATTTATAACAATATAATGCCCTTATATTTCAAATGGCACATCACCAGAAATAGTTCGACTTTCAAACAGATTTAGCATTGGTCTGTCGGTTAAGGCGTCTGTCTAGAAATCAGAATCTCCATGGCAGCGTAGGTTCGAAACCTACTTACTGCAAACAGTCATTGTTTTGCTTGAAATATATATTTTTTAATTAACAACTCAGCCCAGAAATTTTTCTCAAATATGGGGATTGAGTACATCAATTTATAAAAATATAATGGACATATATTTCAACGCATGGCACATCACCCGCAATAATTCGACTTTCAAACAGATTTAGCCTTGGTCTGTCGGTTAAGGCGTCTGACTAGAAATCAGATTCTCTATGGCAGCGTAGGTTCGAAACCTACCTGCTGCAAACGACCATTGTTTTGCTTGAAATATAATTTTTGTAAGTAACAGCTTATCCCAGAAAATTTTGTCAATTATGGGGATTGAGTTCATAAAGTTAAAATAATATAATGCCCTTATATTTCAAATGGCACATCACCAGAAATATTTCTACTTTCAAACAGATTTATCCCTGGTCTGTCGGTTAAGGCGTCTGACTAGAAATCAGATTCTCTATAGCAGCGTAGTTTCGAAACCTACCTGCTGCAAACGACCGTTGTTTTGCTTGAAATATAATTTTTGTAATTAGCAGCTCAGCCAAGAAAATTTTGTCAATTATGGGAATTGAGTGCATAAATTTATAACAATGTAATGCCCTTATATTTCAAATGACACATCACCAGAAATAGTTCTACTTTCAAACAGATTTTGCCCTGGTCTGTCGGTTAAGGCGTCTGACTAGAAATCAGATTCTCCATGGCAGCGTAGGTTCGAAACTTACCTGCTGCAAACGACCATTGTTTTGCTTGAAATATAATTTTTGTAATCAGCAGCTCAGCCAAGAAAATTTTGTCAATTATGGGGATTGAGTGCATAAATTTATAACAATATAATGCCCTTATATTTCAAATGGCACATCACCAGAAATAGTTCGACTTTCAAACAGATTTAGCATTGGTCTGTCGGTTAAGGCGTCTGTCTAGAAATCAGAATCTCCATGGCAGCGTAGGTTCGAAACCTACTTACTGCAAACAGTCATTGTTTTGCTTGAAATATATATTTTTTAATTAACAGCTCAGCCCAGAAATTTTTCTCAAATATGGGGATTGAGTACATCAATTTATAAAAATATAATGGACATATATTTCAACGCATGGCACATCACCCGCAATAATTCGACTTTCAAACAGATTTAGCCTTGGTCTGTCGGTTAAGGCGTCTGACTAGAAATCAGATTCTCTATGGCAGCGTAGGTTCGAAACCTACCTGCTGCAAACGACCATTGTTTTGCTTGAAATATAATTTTCGTAAATAACAGCTTATCCCAGGAAATTTTGTCAATTGTGGGGATTGAGTTCATAAAGTTAAAATAATATAATGCCCTTATATTTCAAATGGCACATCACCAGAAATATTTCTACTTTCAAACAGATTTATCCCTGGTCTGTCGGTTAAGGCGTCTGACTAGAAATCAGATTCTCTATAGCAGCGTAGTTTCGAAACCTACCTGCTGCAAACGACCGTTGTTTTGCTTGAAATATAATTTTTGTAATTAGCAGCTCAGCCAAGAAAATTTTTTCAATTATGGGGATTGAATGCATAAATTTATTACAATATAATGCCCTTATATTTCAAATGGCACATCACCAGAAATAGTTCGACTTTCAAACAGATTTAGCCTTGGTCTGTCGGTTAAGGCGTCTGTCTAGAAATTAAATTCTCAATGGCAGCGTAGGTTCGAAACCTATCTACTGCAAACGGCCATTGTTTTGCTTGAAATATATAATTTTTAATTAACAACTCAGCCCAGAAATTTTACTCAAATATGGGGATTGACTACATAAATTTAAAAAAATATAATGGTCTTATATTTCAACGCATGGCACATCACCAGAAATAGTTAGACTTTCAAACAGATTTAGCCTTGGTCTGTTGGTTAAGGCGTCTGACTAGAAATCAGATTCTCTATCAGCATAGGTTCGCCACTGCAAACGACCATTGTTTTGCTTGAAATATAATTTTTGTAATTAGCAGCTCAGCCAAGAAAATTTTGTCAATTATGGGGATTGAGTGCATAAATTTACTACAATATAATGCCCTTATATTTCAAATAGCACATCACCAGAAATAGTTCTACTTTCAAACAGATTTAGCCCTGGTCTGTCGGTTAAGGCGTCTGACTAGAAATCAGATTCTCTATGGCAGCGTAGGTTCGAAACCTACCTACTGCAAACAGCCATTGTTTTGCTTGAAATATATATTTTTTAATTAACAGCTCAGCCCAGAAATTTTTCTCAAATATATTATATATATATATATATATATATATATATATATATATATATATATATATATATATATATATATATATATATATATATATATATATATATATATATATATATATATATATATATATATATAATATATTATATAGAAATAGTTCTACTTTCAAACAGATTTAGCCCTGGTCTGTCGGTTAAGGCGTCTGCCTAGAAATCACATTCTCTATGGCAGCGTAGGTTCGAAACCTACCTGCTGCAAACGACCATTGTTTTGCTTGATATATAATTTTCGTAAATAACAGCTTATCCCAGAAAATTTTATCAATTATGGGGATTGAGTTCATAAAGTTAAAATAATATAATACCCTTTGTTGAGTTCAAAATTATGTGAATGTCTTTTTAATTTTGTGTATCTTAAACATGCCGGACATTTCAGTCAATGTGACAACAGGGCGTTGTACGCCAAACCGGCAAGGTCTACGTTTCTGCTAGGCGAGTAACAATTTTGTAGCGTTACGGGGTAGATGTTCACGGCATGGGTCGCGACGTCGCCGCAAATTGAGATACAGTCCATTTATAGAAAAGCAAAATTCAATAAATATTAAGTGATTGAGGAAACGCTTGTATTATTGAAGAAACATAGTGGTCCATCGAACGGGATTGTGATCCATCGAGTGGAGAGTTTTCAATTGCGAGAATTATTGAGTGTTCCACAAAAGTGAAAAACGAGCAAATTGCGAAGTACAGATTGTTGGATCGTCTGTATTCGCAAAGAAAATTGTGTGAAAATTGTGAGGGAAACGTTTACGTGTCTGTAAACGAACGCCGGCAAGCAAAAAAGCGCAGCTGAGACAAGGCGGAGCGGCGCGGTGCACAAAGCATTGTTTGAAGGTCGTCGTTGCGGTGCCGTGGAGTTTATCGGCGAGCGCGGCGCGGCGCCGGCGTTGGAAATTGCACGTGCGGGCCGTACGATCACGCAGCGTTGCTACGACGCGACGGAGGACTTTAGAGAGCCAATTTAATGAAAGGGAAATTTTCCAAACAGAATTTTACAATTTTGTCGCAAAGGCAAAAAATATTTTGGGTGATTTTAATGATACGAACAACAAAAATGAGTGTTTGCAAAATATTACGCATTCGGATTCCAACTCTGTCATTTTTCAGGAAAATTTACGGCCAAATTCTAATGAAACGATGGGTGTACGATTGCCTTTAATAAACTTACAACGTTTGCTGGAAACTACTCAAAGTGGTTGGAATTTAGAGACACGTTTGATAGTTTAATTCACAAGAATAAGTCGATTGGCGACATTCAAAAGTTTCACTATTTGCGTGCGTCACTTGAGGCTCCAGCAAAGGAGGTAATTCAATCATTAGAATTTAGCGCTTCAAATTATGAGATCGCGTGGAAATTTTGTGCAAAAGATATGACAACAAGCGTATTTTGGTGCAGAATCATATTACGGGGATTTACGATATACAGCCCATAAAATATGAATCTTCTTCTAGTTTGAGAAATTTAATTGATAACGTAGACAGGAACTTACGAGCCTTGGAAAATTTGGGAGAACCTGTAAAATTTTGGGACACGTTAATTTTGTATCATTTAGGCACTAAACTTGATCGCGTAACATTAAAGGAGTGGGAATCTTTTAAAATAAAAACAGAGGCGCCTGAGTTAAAAGATTTTAAGCAATTTCTAAAAAGCCGTGCAGACTTGTTAGAGACCTTGGAAAACAATTCCCGGACAAAATTGAAGGAAAATTTTACCGGGCAAAAACAAAGGGTTTTTGTTGCTGGGGTTGAAAAAAGCAAGTGTGTTATTTGTAAAAGCGGTCATGACATCAGCGAGTGTAAGAAATTTTTGGAATTAACAACCAGCCAGAGAATTGCTCAAATAAAACGAAACAAATTATGCATGTGTTGTTTTTCGAACAAGCATTTTAGTTTTAATTGTCAAGGGAAAAAATGTTCGCAGTGTGGTTTAGGGCATAATGTTCTATTACATTTTTATAACCAACGCCAAACTGAACATGGCAGTGTTGAAAGTGCCCCAATTGCTGACGTACAAAAGGCTGTAGAAGCGTCTTCAAATGAAGGAAGTAAAACCTCTGTGGCGCTATCGAGTAGAAATTGTGGGACTCAAGGTCAGGTGTTACTTTCTACAGCGATTGTCAAAATAAAAGATGTGAGTGGCAATGTGCATCATTGCAAGGTTTTGTTAGATTCAGCTTCAATGAGCAATTTTATCACTGAAAAAATGTGTGACAGACTTCAGTTAAAAACAAAAGATACGAATGTGTGTGTGGTTGGGATTGGTCAAAACACTGAAAAGATTTCGAAACGGTGTGAAGTAGAAATCAGTTCTCAGAAAGGTGATTTCAAAATTCCTATCAGTTGTTTAATCATTCCAAAAATTAGTGATGAGATTCCTTTGTGTGGAATTGAGTTAGGGCCAATAAATATTCCAGGAAATATTTGTCTAGCAAACAGTGAATTTCATTTGCCTGATGAAGTGGATATGTTAATTGGTGCAGGTGTGTTCTGGAAACTCATAAGAGTAGGAAGAATCGAACTATGGGAAAACAAACCTGTCTTACAAAACACTTGGTTAGGATGGGTAGTAGCGGGCTACATCAGTGGACAAGGATCTCGAGTCAAACCTAAGAAAATGGTGTGCAACCTAAGTATCGGTACAGAGGTACAAGAACAACTGGCCAAGTTTTGGGAACTAGAAGAGCCAGGTGGAAGTCAAATCGAGGGAATGACACGGGATGAAGTTGATTGTGAAAATTTGTTTATGTCAACAACAAGACGTGATCAGAATGGTCGATTTGTTGTTGAAATCCCATTGAAAATGAGTATTGAAAAGTTGGGAGATTCTCGAGAGATGGCATTGAGGAGATTTTACTCTTTGGAGAGGAAATTTGCCAGGGACAAGCAACTACATGTAGATTATTGTGAATACATGAGAGAGTATGAACAAGTAGGTCACATGACTCAAGTAAGTGAGGACATCACGAATGAAAGGTGTTATTACTTACCACATCATGCTGTGAAAAATGAAGGAAGTTCTACAACAAGGTTAAGGGTTGTGTATGACGGCTCTGCACAATCAGACTCGGGTGTGTCACTTAACGATTTGCAATTTTCGGGGCCAAGAATTCAAGAGGATATCATTTCAATTTTGTTGAGGTTTAGACAACATGAAGTAGCATTCTGCGCAGATATCGCCAAAATGTACCGACAAGTATGGGTTAGGGAAGATCAACGCCATTTACAAAGGATACTGTGGAGAGAAAATCCAGCAGAAGAAGTCAAGGTCTACAATTTAAACACGGTGACGTTTGGATTAACCTCAAGTCCATTTTTAGCGGTAAGGTGTTTGCAGGAACTGGCAAAAAATTGCGAACAAACGCAGATTTCAAAGGTAATTGGCAAGGACTTCTACGTTGACGATTTGATATCAGGGGCCACGTCGATTCAAGAGGCACTTCAGATATGTAAGGGTGTTTGTGAGGTTTTAAAATCTGGTGGGTTTGAGCTCAGAAAGTTCAGTTCGAACAAGAAAGAGTTCTTGGAACAATTTGGAGTAAGGCCCAAGGCAGAATTACAAACTCTTAATCTAGGAGAGCATCAACACAAAACTTTGGGATTGCATTGGGACTGTCATTCAGATATCTTTACCTACAGGGTGAGGGAATTTTCAAGTAATTCAAGTACCACAAAACGGAAGATTCTGTCAGAAATTGCAAAGCTGTTCGATCCACTTGGGTTAGTCAGCCCATGTGTCGTCATTCCCAAAATTATTTTACAAAGATTGTGGATTCTCAAGTTGGATTGGGACGATGAAGTACCGACCAATATTGCCCAAGAGTGGAAACAATTTAAGCAAGAAATGGTGAAATTAAACATGCTGCATATTCCAAGACATGTAGGTAGCAACAATTCAGAGGACATCGAACTTCATGGATTTTGTGATGCTGCACAAGAAGCGTTTGGAGCATGTGTCTATGTCAGAAATGTCACGAAGGATGGAAGTGTAGTCATTCGCTTATTGTGTGCAAAAAGTAAAGTTGCCCCGATAAAGGCACTAACTATACCGAAATTGGAATTGTCAGGTGCATTATTACTTTCAAGGTTGATAAAAGAAGTACAAACTTCCATGACGTTAAATTTAAGGAAACTGTTTCTGTGGAGCGATTCTACAGTAACATTAAGTTGGATAAAATCACCAGCAAATCAATTCCAAGCTTTTGTCGCAAATAGAGTATCTCAAATTCAGTCTATGACGGATCAAGACAATTGGCATTATGTGCGGTCAGAAGAAAACCCCGCAGACTTTTTCCTTCCAAGTTGTGTGGAAATAAATTGTGGTTTGAAGGTCCACAATGGTTGTCACAAGATTTCTTTCCAAATCAGGGTGTTAATGTACCTTTAGAGGAACTTCCAGAAAGGAGGAAGCGAGTAAAAGCCTTTTTGAATACAGAGAAGAATAGTCTAGAGATTTTTTCCAGATATTCCAGTTGAACAAAATTGAAACGTGTATTTGCATATTGCTTAAGGTTTACGGCACGTTGCAGAAAATTGGATAGCCACGAATCAAAGAACTTGACAGTGAAGGAACTCCAAGAGTCTGAAAAAATGTTAATAAAGTTATCACAAGATGAATGTTTCGAAAATGAGCAGAAAATCTTGGAGACCGATGAGAAGATCAAAAAGGGTTGGTTGTCAAATTTAAATCCGTTTCTAGATGCCGACGGCTTAATCAAAGTGGGCGGAAGACTAGCGCTTTCAGAATTTAAATATGACAAAAAATTCCCAATTGTGTTAGACCCAAAACATCCATGTACAAAATTAATTGTTAAGGCAGAGCATTTGAGACTACTGCATGCAGGCCCTCAATTAGTGCTCAGTTCATTAAGGGAAATTTATTGGCCACTAAAGGGCAGAAATGTTGTGAGAAAGGTGGTGCATGAATGTGTTGTGTGTTCGAAGGTTCAACCTAGTTCCTTTGAAATACAGATGGGAGACCTACCTAAGTCACGAGTGATCCCACAATTTCCATTCAATACCACAGGGGTTGATTATACAGGGCCGTTCAATTTTAAAATAGCTTTGGGACGGGGCACGCGTTTGTACAAGGGGTATGTTTGTTTATTTATCTGTTTTTGCACACGTGCAATACATTTAGAGGCTGTAACAAGTCTGTCTACGCAAGCATTTGTTGCAACTTTCAGGAGATTCGTGTCTAGGAGGGGCAAACCAGAAAAAATGTTTTCAGACAATGGTAAAAATTTTGTGGGTGCTCAGACAGAACTGAGAGAGTTGGAAAAATTTTTGCGTAATAATCATATCAGTTTAAAGACATTGATTGCGACAGAAGGTGTTAATTGGTATTTTATTCCGGCATATTCGCCTCATTTCGGGGGTTTATGGGAGTCAGGAGTAAAAAGTGTAAAATACCATTTAAAAAGAGCTGTGGGCAAGGCAAATTTGACTTATGAGGATTTTTTTACTTTGTTGTGTCAAATAGAGGCCATTTTAAACTCACGTCCTCTCACTCCAATGTCCTCTGATCCTTCTGACTTGGACGTTTTAACCCCATCCCATTTCCTGATCGGAAGAAGGGCAACCTCATTACCGGACCCACGATTGCTCGAGCAACCTGAAAATAGGCTTGCTAGCTATCAACGTATTCAACAATACCAACAAGGTTTTTGGTCTCGTTGGTCACTGGAATACATCGCTGAACTTCAGAGGCGCGTCAAATGGAAGGCTGGCGGGGACACTCTGCAGGAAGGGACATTGGTGATCGTGAAAGAAGAAAATGTGCCTCCCTTGTGTTGGAAAATGGGACGCATCGTTCAGTTATACAAAGGAAAGGACAACATTAGTCGGGTGGCTGATGTAAAAACGAGTGAAGGTGTCATCAAACGTTCATTCGCAAAATTGTGTCCATTGTTTCACGAAAGTGGGTGAGAAAAAAACTCAGTTCAAGTGGTTTCAAAGGTTGTCTAAGACAAACTGATTTTCAAGAAATGTTTGTTTTGTTGTTTTTTTTTTTGAAAGAGGGTTCTTTCAAGGCTGGGGGTATGTTGAGTTCAAAATTATGTGAATGTCTTTTTAATTTTGTGTATCTTAAACATGCCGGACATTTCAGTCAATGTGACAACAGGGCGTTGTACGCCAAACCGGCAAGGTCTACGTTTCTGCTAGGCGAGTAACAATTTTGTAGCGTTACGAGGTAGATGTTCACGGCATGGGTCGCGACGTCGCCGCAAAGTGAGATACAGTCCATTTATAGAATAGAATATTAAGTGATTGAGGAAACGCTTGTATTATTGAAGAAACACCCTTATATTTCAAATGGCACATCACCAGAAATAGTTCGACTTTCAAACAGATTTAGCTTTGGTCTGTCGGTTAAGGCGTCTGACTAGAAATCAGATTTTCCATGGCAGCGTAGTTTCGAAACCTACCTGCTGCAAACGACCATTGCTTTGCTTGAAATATAATTTTTGTAATTAGCAGCTCCGCCAAGAAAATTTTGTCAATTATGGGGATTGAGTGCATAAATTTATAACAATATAATGCCCTTATATTTCAAATGGCACATCACCAGAAATAGTTCTACTTTCAAACAGATTTAGCCCTGGTCTGTCGGTTAAGGCGTCTGACTAGAAATCAGATTCTCTATGGCAGCGTAGGTTCGAAACCTACCTGCTGT